>NC_092089.1:27045366-27217993 GCF_045679555.1 Salvelinus alpinus
GTACTGTGCTATGTTATGTTATGGTGTGATATGCTATGTTATGGTGTACTGTGCTATGTTATGGTGTACTGTGCTATGTTATGTTATGGTGTGATATGCTATGGTATGCTGTACTGTGCTGTGTTATGGTGTACTGTGCTATGTTATGTTATGGTGTGATATGCTATGATATGCTGTACTGTGCTATGGTATGCTGTACTGTGCTATGTTATGTTATGGTGTGATATGGTATGCTGTACTGTGCTATGGTGTGATATGGTATGCTGTACTGTGCTATGTTATGGTGTACTGTGCTATGTTATGTTATGGTGTGATATGCTATGATATGCTGTACTGTGCTATGTTATGCTGTACTGTGCTATGTTATGTTATGGTGTGATATGGTATGCTGTACTGTGCTATGTTAAATGAGGCTGTGTTTCCTCTCAGATTGATAAAGAGATAGTACTGCTGAGTGTGCTGAAGGAGCCAGTGAGCCGCTCCATCTTCGACTACTCCCTGCGCTCCAAAGACATCGCCAGCCTCTTCCGCCACCTGCTGCTGCGGCAGAAGAAGCGCAGCGGCTCACTCCCAGAATGCCCCATTCCGGAGGACCCCGCCATCGCCCAGCTGCTTAAGAAACTGCTCTCTCAGGTCAGAGGGCGGGGGTGATGTCTCGACGTTACATGGATGGGAAATGTATTGTTTCCATATAATGCACAACGTTTGACCATTAGTGTTATGATGATGATGATGATGATGATGATCACAACGATGGTGATAATTGTTTATTGTAGGGGATGACGGAGGCTGAAGAGGACAAACTGCTAGCACTGAAGGACTTCATGCTCAAATCCAACAAGGCCAAGGCCAACATGGGAGACCAGAGCCACCTGGGGGAGGCAGTCCAGAGCGGGGTCATTGACCTGGCCACGCTGGGCATCATGGGACGCCAGGTGGACCTGGTCAAACCTAAACAGGAGGCCGAGGACAAGAGAGGTAGGGACGCCACTGACACCTGGTGGTCAAAGTACACCCCTGTAATAGCAGAGGGGTACACAAACCCAAAGTCTGCATATACACAGACAGCCCAATTCTGATCTTTTGCCCAATTATTGAAGAAGAAATAATTGGAAATGAGCTGCCTGTGTAAACACAGCCAAGTTGACCCTTAGCCTTAAAGCACTTGTGTGTAAACACTGAAAAGATTGGATAGGTTGATATTATAGTTTAGATATTTTCAACATGTTTGATATCAATGACCTGTCATTTATCTGTTTTCAGACTTCATCACCACAGCATCTGGTATATTGCTGGTGTGGTTTAGCCTGTAATGATGTGCATAACAAATAATCCCATCCAGACAGCATTTCCCCCAGATTACCCACATCGCCTCATTACATTTAATTCACTAGATGGGTTAAACTGCATCAGGACAAGCAGAGTTTTCACAAATTCTCATTACCTCTGTGGCTGTCAACACACGACAGAGCAGTACATGTTAGTGTTCAGTCAAACCTTTATTTGGTTATTCCTGCGGCAGCACACATACACCTCCTTTTCCCTGTAGTCAAATATACTGTCCGACTGGCCTTGAGTTGTGTTAACATACCAGACAGACTCCCCCTAGGGGCATCACGTTCTGTTAAAAAGACCTGTGTTCTCTCTGGACGTAGTGTAAACAATGGATCTAAGGCCCTTAGTCTGTTTAAGTAACACTATACCAGTTAAATCCCATATGGGTCTAGACCATGGTATTCAATAGAAAGTATTTATTCAAGGACACACTGAAAGATTGTGTTGTGTATCTACGCCATAGGATAACAGGTACAGTATATTAACACTAACCTGTTGGGTGTTTTGGAGTGTTTTTTTCATAGGCACTGTTAGTAGCTTGTCTGACACAATTTACCGTGGGCTAAAAGTGACTGTGTGTTGCAGCTGGTATGTTTCAATCGCATGGATCTGTCCTTTTGGAGTGTTGGACTGCTGCTGGTGACTAATTTAACTACTCACTCTAACATGTCCTGTGATTAGCATATCTCCCAGCTCCCAACTGCTTCATGTAGTCTGGTGGTCTTAAAACCTGTTGTATCTGCGTTGGCCTTCAGCTCCTTTTAACGCCTGCCGTCTCCCGTTAGTATTTTCATTAGATGTTTGAAACCGTAGTGCCTTCTCCATGGCTTATTGGAATAGCTGAAAATAGGGAGCCCCCTTCAACTTAATGGCTATTCAATCCAACAGTCCTCAAACTTTTGACCTCCAGTGCTGAATGCTTCTTAACTAGTGTTTCTTAGCTTTTTCTGTTTTTCCCTTTCAGCACGGAAACACACCAAACAGGACTCCAACATGAATGAAGAGTGGAAGAGCATGTTTGGCTCTCAGGAGTCAGCGGCTACGGCACCAGAGCCCCCCACGGTACATAACGGGTTAACCTATGATGTCTGCTAAGAATAAGGGGAGGGGGGGGGCGAGGGTTGAATGATCGATTGATTGATATACTAATTGATTTATTTTATAGTCTGGTAACCTACCTTATATCTCTGTACTCCACCAGGTGCCTGAAGGGGCAGGGACTCAGACCAGAAAGACCACAGCCTCCCCTGGTGTCCCTGTGGGGCAGTCTGCAGGCGCAGTCTCCACCTACCAGCGTCGTCTCAACACGTGCAAGGCGGAGCTTCAACATCTGGTGCAGCAGAAGAGGGAGCAGTGCAGCGCAGAGCGCATGGCCAAGCAGATGATGGAGAGCGCTGAATGGGAGAGCCGTCCGCCTCCGCCAGGTAAAGTAGTGCCACTGGGACAACAAAGGTTAGTCCATAATGACTCCACAAGGGATTCTTTTTTGGTCATTATATTATTGAATATACCACTAGAGGTGTGTTTCTTGCCAATTTGGATTAAGCACAGCCGAAATGTCAACAAGCAGTAGGGTTAGTCAGGGCCCCTCCACATCCACATTGTGTTGTTTTGTTCTGCAGGGTGGCACCCTAAGGGTCTTCTAGTGGCCCACCTCCATGAGCACAAGTCTGCTGTCAACCGTATCCGTGTGTCAGACGAGCACTCCATCTTCGCCACGGCCTCCAACGACGGCACCGTCAAGGTCTGGGACAGCCAGAAGATGGAGGGCAAAACCACCACCACCAGGTACGCCAACCAAATAGTAACCAATAACCAACCAGTTAACCAAGTAGTAACCAATAACAAACCAGTTAACCAAGTAGTAACCAATAACCAACCAGTTAACCAAGTAGTAACCAATAACCAACCAGTTAACCAAGTAGTAACCAATAACCAACCAGTTAACCAAGTAGTAACCAATAACCAACCAGTTAACCAAGTAGTAACCAATAACAAACCAGTTAACCAAGTAGTAACCAATAACCAACCAGTTAACCAAGTAGTAACCAATAACCAACCAGTTAACCAAGTAGTAACCAATAACCAACCAGTTAACCAAATAGTAACCAATAACCAACCAGTTAACCAAGTAGTAACCAATAACCAACCAGTTAACCAAGTAGTAACCAATAACCAACCAGTTAACCAAGTAGTAACCAATAACCAACCAGTTAACCAAGTAGTAACCAATAACCAACCAGTTAACCAAGTAGTAACCAGTAACCAACCAGTTAACCAAGTAGTAACCAACCAGTTAACCAAGTAGTAACCAATATACAACCAGTTAACCAAGTAGTAACCAATAACCAACCAGTTAACCCTCAACCCTGGTTGGTTATTGGTTAACTGGTTGGTTATTGGTTACTACTTGGTTAACTGGTTGTATATTGGTTACTACTTGGTTAACTGGTTGGTTACTACTTGGTTAACTGGTTGGTTACTGGTTACTACTTGGTTAACTGGTTGGTTATTGGTTACTACTTGGTTAACTGGTTGGTTATTGGTTACTACTTGGTTAACTGGTTGGTTATTGGTTACTACTTGGTTGGTTATTGGTTACTACTTGGTTAACTGGTTGGTTATTGGTTACTACTTGGTTAACTGGTTGGTTATTGGTTATCAGGGATAGAAGACCTGCAAGTGGTGGACAAAAATGATAACAAATGAGGGACTAGAAGATGACTATTGGGTGACTACTCATGTATTTTCGGGTGGGGGCATTGTCATTTTGTTGTCTTTCATTCATCCAGGTGAATCTGTTTTTCTTTTTGGTCCACCACCTGTACCTTTTAACACATAGTAGAGAGGGAGAGTTGAAACAGTCTTCAAATAGACTTTAGGAAGACAAGTTGGACTAATTTAACAAGAATAGCAGTACAGCAAATGTCAGATTTCAGACATTCATTGAAAGCTGTGTGTGTTATGAGTACTACTTCCATGATGAATAGCAATATTAAGATTATTTGAATAACTTTATGGGAGATTAATATAATCACATTTTACATAAGAAATGTCAGTTTTGAACATTTGGAAATTAATTAAAATATATTATTTAAGAGGTGGGTTTATTTGGAACACCCATGGCTTAAAGGGTACACTTGATACCCATTAAGCCCACTCTGGACTTTGCACATATTTAATAAATATTTGTATGTATTATAATAAAATCTAAGTCAAGTTATAAAACTTCACATGAGAGATGAGTCTTTCATGTTATCTCCATTTTTTTAAATAAAAATGAGGGCATTATTGTCACGCCCTGACCGTAGATTGCTTTGAATGTTTCTATTTTTAGTTTGGTCAAGGTGTGATGTGGGTGGGTATTCTATGTTGTAGGTCTAGGTTTTCTATTTCTATGTGTTTGGCCTGGTATGGTTCTCAATCAGGGGCAGCTGTCTATCGTTGTCTCTGATTGAGAGCCATACTTAGGTAGCCTGTTTTCCCACTTTTGTTTGTGGGTGGTTATTTTCTGGTTAGTGTTTGTTGCACCTGTCAGAACTGTTCGTTGGTCGTTTTGTTGATTTTGTTCGTGTATTCATTTTGATTAAAAGTATTATGGATAAGTACCACGCTGCACTTTGGTCCTCCTCTCCTTCTCCCGACGACTATTGTTACAAGTATATATTAGAAATGTCTGAACTTAGATTTTGGTGGGCTTAATAGGTACACTTACCCTAGTTTATCTGAGCAGGAGGGGAAAACCATTACCAGGATATAGGTGGTGGATACCGTTACCAGGATATAGCCAGGATATAGGTGGTGAAAACCGTTACCAGGATATAGGTGGTGAATACCGTTACCAGGATATAGGTGGTGAATACCGTTACCAGGATATAGGTGGTGAAAACCGTTACCCGGATATAGGTGGTGAAAACCGTTACCAGGATATAGGTGGTGAATACCGTTACCAGGATATAGGTGGTGAATACCGTTACCAGGATATAGGTGGTGAATACCGTTGCCAGGATATAGCCAGGATATAGGTGGTGAAAACCGTTACCGGGTATAGGTGGTGAATACCGTTACCGGGTATAGGTGGTGAATACCGTTGCCAGGATATAGGTGGTGAAAACCGTTACCGTGTATAGGTGGTGAATACCGTTACCAGGATATAGCCAGGATATAGGTGGTGAAAACCGTTGCCAGGATATAGGTGGTGAATACCGTTACCAGGATATAGGTGGTGAAAAACGTTACCAGGATATAGGTGGTGAATACCGTTACCAGGATATAGGTGGTGAATACCGTTACCAGGATATAGGTGGTGAACACCGTTACCAGGATATAGGTGGTGAAAAACGTTACCAGGATATAGGTGGTGAATACCGTTACCAGGATATAGGTGGTGAACACCGTTACCAGGATATAGGTGGTGAATACCGTTACCAGGATATAGGTGGTGAACACCGTTACCAGGATATAGGTGGTGAACACCGTTACCAGGTCCTCTTTAGGTACAGTGCCTTCAGAAAGTATTCATACCCCTTGACTTAGTCCACATTTTGATATGTTACAGCCTGAATTAAAAATATATTAATACATCATAATGACAAAGTGAAAACATGTTTTTAGAGATTTTTGCCAATTTATTGACAATGGAATACAGAAATATCTCATTTATTTCAAACAAAAATGTAAACACAACATGCAACAATTTCTAAGATTTTACTAAGTTACAGTTCATAGAAGGAAATCAGTCAATTGAAATAAATTCATTTGGCCCTAATCTATGGATTTCACATGACTGGGCAGAGGCGGAGCCATGAGTGGGACTGGGAGGGCATAGGCCCACCCATTGGGGAGCCAGGCCCTGCCAATCGGAATGAGTTTTTCTCCACAAAAGGGATTTATTCCAGACAGAAATACTCCTCAGCACTCAAGACATTTCAGCTTTTCATTTAGAATTCATTAAAACAAAATTCTAAAAACAGAATTCCACTTTGACGTTATGGGGTATTGTGTGTTGGACACAAAATCTTAATTTAATACATTTTCTAATTCAGGCTGTATCACAACAAAATGTGAAAAGTCAAGGGGTGTGAGTACTTTCTGAAGGCACTGTATATGAAAGTGTATTAAGGCATCGGAGGAGGAACAGACATCAGCTCGTCTTTTCACAGATGTGCTCTACCTGTGTTGACCATCTTAGATTTGATTGGAATGCACTTGGATAAGAGCGTCACTCTGGATAAGAGCGTCACTCTCGATAAGAGCGTCACTCTGGATAAAAGCGTCTCTCTGGATAAGAGCGTCACTCTGGATAAGAGCGTCACTCTCGATAAGAGCGTCACTCTGGATAAGAGCGTCACTCTCGATAAGAGCGTCACTCTGGATAAGAGCGTCACTCTGGATAAGAGCGTCACTCTGGATAAGAGCGTCACTCTGGATAAGAGCGTCACTCTGGATAAGAGCGTCACTCTGGATAAGAGCGTCACTCTGGATAAGAGCGTCACTCTGGATAAGAGCGTCACTCTGGATAAAAGCGTCTCTCTGGATAAAAGCGTCTCTCTGGATAAGAGCGTCACTCTGGATAAGAGCGTCACTCTGGATAAAAGCGTCACTCTGGATAAAAGCGTCTCTCTGGATAAGAGCGTCACTCTGGATAAAAGCGTCTCTCTGGATAAGAGCGTCACTCTGGATAAGAGCGTCACTCTGGATAAGAGCGTCACTCTGGATAAGAGCGTCACTCTGGATAAAAGCGTCACTCTGGATAAAAGCGTCTCTCTGGATAAGAGCGTCACTCTGGATAAGAGCGTCACTCTGGATAAGAGCGTCACTCTGGATAAAAGCGTCTCTCTGGATAAGAGCGTCACTCTGGATAAGAGCGTCACTCTGGATAAAAGCGTCTCTCTCGATAAGAGCGTCACTCTGGATAAGAGCGTCACTCTGGATAAGAGCGTCACTCTGGATAAGAGCGTCTCTCTCGATAAGAGCGTCTGCTATAAATGACCAAAACGTTGATGGAAAAACGAATTAATAACAGGCCTCAATCCAACCTGTGTGAATGTTTTGATGCTGTCTTACAGGTCAGTGCTGACGTACTCCCGCATCGGGGGCCACGTGAAGACCTTGACCTTCTGTCAGGGGTCACACTACCTGGCTGCTGCCTCAGACAACGGTTCCATCCAGCTCCTGGCCATCGAGGCCAACAAGCCCCCCAAATCACCCAAAGTGAACCCCTTTCAGACCAGGTATGTACTATCCATCATGGGTTGATCAAGCAGAAAGTTGGTTTTATTTACAGTAGTTGATATAATTATTATTTATTGGATTTATATAACGCTTTTCTACCAACTGAGGTACACAAAGCACTTTACATAGTAGGGAGAAACTCACCTCATCCACCACCAAGGGACTTGCAGTATCATGTAGTTATCATGATCATGCAGTAGAGACTGTAGTATCATGTAGTTATCATGATCATGCAGTAGATACCGCAGTATCATTTTGATGCCACAATGTAATAATGAGTTACTCCACATTTTACTGTTATATCGACTGTCCTCTCAGGTTCCTGGACCAGAAGGATGACGGCTGCGTGGTGGACATCCACCATTTTAATTCTGGAGCCCAGTCTGTGCTGGCCTACGCCACGGTGAACGGCTCCCTGGTGGGCTGGGACCTGCGCTCCAACTCCAACGCCTGGACCCTCCGCCACGACCTCCGCCTGGGCCTCATCACCTCCTTCACCGTGGATATGCACCAGTGCTGGCTCTGCCTGGGTATGTGGGTGTTGGTGTGAGCACGTGGGTGGATGTGGGTTGTGTGGTGCATGTTGTGTGTATGAAAAATGTAAATGGGTTTCGTCTGAAAACTGCATTGAAAACTTAAACAGAGTTGTGACTTATCTACTGAATCCTATTCTGATTCGTCCACACACAGGTACAAGCAACGGCACTATGGCATGCTGGGACATGCGGTTCCAGCTCCCCATCTCAAATCACTCCCACCCTGCCCGAGCACGAATCAGACGGCTGCTCATGCACCCGCTCTACCAATCCTCCGTCATTGCTGGTGAGACTCGATGTCATCATATTTATTTAATCTTTATTAACGAAACCTTTCTTTGAGGGGCAAATCAAGCTATTATTTGTGTGTTTTGTTGCTGTTTTGTAGCGGTCCAGGGCAACAATGAGGTATCCATGTGGGACATGGAGACTGGGGACAGGAAGTTCACGCTGTGGGCCAGCTCTGCTCCCCCTCTCTCAGAGATGCAGCCGTCCCCCCACAGTGTCCATGGGATCTACTGCAGCCCTGCAGACGGGAACCCCCTCCTCCTCACAGCCGGCTCCGACATGAGAATCAGGTATGTTTGCTATACTCTCGACTGGACTAACCATCCTTCTGATATATTTAACCCAGTTCTGACCATGTATGTTTGCTATACTCTCGACTGGACTAACCATCCTTCTGATATATTTAACCCAGTTCTGACCATGTATGTTTGCTATACTCTCGACTGGACTAACCATCCTTCTGATATATTTAACCCAGTTCTGACCATGTATGTTTGCTATACTCTCGACTGGACTAACCATCCTTCTGATATATTTAACCCAGTTCTGACCATGTATGTTTGCTATACTCTCGACTGGACTAACCATCCTTCTGATATATTTAACCCAGTTCTGACCATGTATGTTTGCTATACTCTCGACTGGACTAACCATCCTTCTGATATATTTAACCCAGTTCTGACCATGTATGTTTGCTATACTCTCGACTGGACTAACCATCCTTCTGATATATTTAACCCAGTTCTGACCATGTATGTTTGCTATACTCTCGACTGGACTAACCATCCTTCTGATATATTTAACCCAGTTCTGACCATGTATGTTTGCTATACTCTCGACTGGACTAACCATCCTTCTGATATATTTAACCCAGTTCTGACCATGTATGTTTGCTATACTCTCGACTGGACTAACCATCCTTCTGATATATTTAACCCAGTTCTGACCATGTATGTTTGCTATACTCTCGACTGGACTAACCATCCTTCTGATATATTTAACCCAGTTCTGACCATGTATGTTTGCTATACTCTCGACTGGACTAACCATCCTTCTGATATATTTAACCCAGTTCTGACCATGTATGTTTGCTATACTCTCGACTGGACTAACCATCCTTCTGATATATTTAACCCAGTTCTGACCATGTATGTTTGCTATACTCTCGACTGGACTAACCATCCTTCTGATATATTTAACCCAGTTCTGACCATGTATGTTTGCTATACTCTCGACTGGACTAACCATCCTTCTGATATATTTAACCCAGTTCTGACCATGTATGTTTGCTATACTCTCGACTGGACTAACCATCCTTCTGATATATTTAACCCAGTTCTGACCATGTATGTTTGCTATACTCTCGACTGGACTAACCATCCTTCTGATATATTTAACCCAGTTCTGACCATGTATGTTTGCTATACTCTCGACTGGACTAACCATCCTTCTGATATATTTAACCCAGTTCTGACCATGTATGTTTGCCGGAGGACATTTAAGTTTGTGTTTGACAATTTGGCTTAGCCAAGAAGTGTGTTGGATGGCGTTAGCTTGTTTGTTTTGTCAGTCAAGTCTTATTTCTATACTGTGTTCTGTGTTATTACCAGGTTCTGGGACTTGGCTTACCCAGAGAGGTCCTACATCGTGGCAGGTGGAGCCAATGAACCGCTGCACTGTCCCTCAGTCCTCTACAGCCGCAAGATCATCGAGGGCACCGAGGTTGTACAGGTATGCCCTGATAGGACGGTGGCAGTGTAGTCAGTGTATTCCTCTAAGCACCTGGTCCTACAATGAGGTGTTCAATACATCATTTCTGGGAGAGCAATTTATTTGCAGCGTTATAAACATGTATGAATAAGAAACCACAAGACAGGGAGAGATTGACCTATATTCCCTGTCCTGTCAGGAGATCCACAGCAAACAGAAGAGTGGAGCCACAGAGGACGCCCCCCGCAGGGGCCCAGAGTCCCTCCCCGTGGGCCACCATGACATCATCACTGACATCGCCACTTTCCAGACCACACAGGGCTTCATCGTCACTTCGTCCAGAGACGGCATCGTCAAAGTCTGGAAATAAACTGCCCCTTTCAGGCCCTCCCACTCTCGCTGACAGACACACCCAACCAACCAACCACACACACTAGTCCTCAACATCTTCACCCCAGAGTTTTGATCTATGTTGTAGACTTTTGTACATAGTATATTTTAAAGCTAATTAATATAAGAGAAGCTTCTGGAAATCCTGTCGCAAAATACGAGTAGATGTCAACCCTTTGTTTGTAATGACATTCACTGAAGTCACAATTATGCAATGCCTGATATCTGTTTATGTTAAACTGCTCAAAAGCAACTGTTCAAGAAGTGTCAATAAAGTTTGGTATGATGAATGAACCCTTTATGAACTGCTATTATGAACTCTATAGTTTTAGTGTTTATTGAGCACAATAGTCTTCTCTCATAGTCTCAAAGTTGTAACGTTAACAAACCAGGCCATGACCAGGACTGAAACCAATCCTTGGCATGAACAGTGTCCACATTCTCAAACCATAGCTGTTATCGATGACAACTGTCACAGGTTTAATTTGTATATCAAAACACAACAGCATATCCATTAATGCAGGGGCTTACCAGGGCTGAAGCCCCTGGATCCAGGCCCATAGGGGACCCAATAGGCAGCAAAAATAAGGAAATATATACAGTCTATATTATACAGTCTATGTAATTATATATGTTTTTTTTTTTTACTGCAACCGCCAACCATGGGATGATTCAGGAGCCCGCTCTCAAGGAGTGTAGACAGCCTGCTGCCGCTCTGCTAATCATCAAATGAGGGGAGGGGAGGAGGTAGGGGGCCCACATGGGTAACTGGGGGGCCCTGTCTTGATTGGGTAACTGACTAATACATTTTTTTTTATGCATAATAAATCAATCTAACTGGTCAATTGTGTGAGTCGGGCTGGGCCCAAGAGGCAAAACAAATTTTTACAAATTATCCAGCACGGGAGCCCACACCAACGTGAAATGTTTTATAGGGGTGTTAGGCCACCACGAGCTGCCAGAACAGCTTCAATGCGCCTTGGCATAGATTCTAGAAGTGGACCTAAACCATGCCAGGAAAATGCATCCCACACGATAACATATACTTTGTATCCCTCATTTACTCAAGTGTTTCCTTTATTTGGGCAGCTACTGGTATGCCTACAGTCGGAAGGGCACACTTTGGGCAGCTACTGGTATGCCTACAGTCAGAAGGGCACACTTTGGGCAGCTACTGGTATGCCTACAGTCGGAAGGGCACAATTTGGGCAGCATATGCACCAAGTATAGGTTACAGCTTGTTTTGTTGTGGCCATAGACATATAATCCATAAAATAATTTTGGAATCTCTTACACTGGCAATTTGACTGTTAAACTCATGGGTACTAGCAATGGCTGCCAGTCCTGATTTGAATGGGAATAGCCATCTATGGATTATTTTTCTATGGTAGGTTGCTGCTGTAGGTTTGCCTTTTGCAGATTAAAAAATAATATTGTGGGAAAAACGTACAGTTTGGAAAGCAAATGCATACACCTGAAAGAAGACTAATCAGCCTGTAAAACCAATATAAATACGTTATAAACTCCCATTTTTTGTGAACAGCAGCACTGTTTTAAAAAGTAGCTCATCTTGAGATAGGCTATCGCCACGACGACGAGTGCATCGGCCATCACCGTGAGTAGCCCTTGGCTTCATCTTCATCATTAGGTGAGTCAGTGTTCCACTGGAAATTGTATTTAGTAACTCAATGTATGTATACATACAAATGTATTTCTTTCTAATATTGTACATATCTGTGTGTCTCTTCATTGGCCTGGGCTATTGTTATGATTTCTTAATCCGGCCCAGGATCCGTTCAGAATCTATATCAGTAGAATAAGGTCATAAGAGCATCACAAATAAACTGACCGCTAAGGAATTTGTGCAGTTTTATTTTCAACACTTAGCACCAAATGGTCAAGTTAGAGGAAACAGCAACAAATCCTATTTACAAACACTGAGCGGATGACATACAGCCTGAATTTACATCTACGGTTAAAATCCAAGCTCCAGAAGTAAACAGTGCTCAAGCCTGGTGCTTGAGTTGGTTTGGGAGCTGTTGATCTGTGATGGAAAATAGCCACAAGAGACAATACAGGTTATTTCATTGGTTTAAAGTCATTCTCACAAAAGCATCAGTGCCCTTATGTATGTTTGTTGCATGACTGCATGAGAGTCAGATCCGTTACTTAGGTCTGCTTGAACAGACTTGAATAAAATAGAGAAATATTCATACTTCTGTTACAGTCATTTCCATTTTTACCCAAAAGGAGATGCTAAAGATAAGGTCTAGAGTTATTTACACAGACAGTGCTGTTTTTGATGTTCACACCTTGAATGAGACATTTGTTTGGCTGGTTTTCTGGCGTGATCTTCTTCAATTCACTCTAATCAGGGTTTTAGATGTGTGGAGTTCCTCCTCACACAGAGGCCTTCGCAAGTCTCCTGCGTCTCGAAGCGGTTACCGTTGCCGCCACAGCCGCCATACCAGAAACGGGAGCACTCGCTCTGTGTCGTGTCAAAGTACCACTTCAGAGTGTAGTTCTCACAACCTCCCTTGTCCTGTTTGAAGAAACATGCATCTGGGGAAGAGGAGGGAGAGGTAACGGGGCAAAGGAGAGAAATGGGAGATAGAAAAAAGGGGATAGGATTCAGGAGAAAACACAAGAGGGGAGAGGAAAGAGAGAGGGGAGAGGACAAAGCCAAAGGTTGAGACTCATGCCTTTTACACTATTGTACAGACCCGAGCCTGCTGTCTTTTCACATGTATTATTGCGTCCAAAATTAGAGAGAGATGTGGTCCTTACCCTGGTTAAGAACTGTACTTTCCTCTGTCCTCAGGAGGGTTGTGTGATCTGTGAACACATAACATTAGAAGAAAATCTCTGGCGTAGTGCTGTGAATGATGACCTCGCAGCTGACACGACAACATGAAACAACATGACAACTGACAAAAATGGCATCACAACTTTTGTCATTTCAATCCTGTAATTGCCATACTGCTTAAACAAGGTATATTACAGTCACTAATGTTAGGGGTTCAGCTCATTAGAATTCTCTCGACTGAAAGCCTCCTGATTTCAGAATGCTAATAGAACAAATAGTGCTCTCCTCATGCAGCATGCATTATGTGATTCAGCATGTGACAAACATCACAACAGTGGTTGTAATTCAGGTTGTGGCTAACAGAGCTCTACATCTCTGACCATGATGTTCAGTAGAGGCGGTAGCAGTAGAGGGCTGGGGGACTTACTGACCATGATGTTCAGTAGAGGCGGTAGCAGTAGAGGGCTGGGGGACTTACTGACCATGATGTTCAGTAGAGGCGGTAGCAGTAGAGGGCTGGGGGACTTACTGACCATGATGTTCAGTAGAGGCGGTAGCAGTAGAGGGCTGGGGGACTTACTGACCATGATGTTCAGTAGAGGCGGTAGCAGTAGAGGGCTGGGGGACTTACTGACCATGATGTTCAGTAGAGGCGGTAGCAGTAGAGGGCTGGGGGACTTACTGACCATGATGTTCAGTAGAGGCGGTAGCAGTAGAGGGCTGGGGGACTTACTGACCATGATGTTCAGTAGAGGCGGTAGCAGTAGAGGGCTGGGGGACTTACTGACCATGATGTTCAGTAGAGGCGGTAGCAGTAGAGGGCTGGGGGACTTACTGACCATGATGTTCAGTAGAGGCGGTAGCAGTAGAGGGCTGGGGGACTTACTGACCATGATGTTCAGTAGAGGCGGTAGCAGTAGAGGGCTGGGGGACTTACTGACCATGATGTTCAGTAGAGGCGGTAGCAGTAGAGGGCTGGGGGACTTACTGACCATGATGTTCAGTAGAGGCGGTAGCAGTAGAGGGCTGGGGGACTTACTGACCATGATGTTCAGTAGAGGCGGTAGCAGTAGAGGGCTGGGGGACTTACTGACCATGATGTTCAGTAGAGGCGGTAGCAGTAGAGGGCTGGGGGACTTACTGACCATGATGTTCAGTAGAGGCGGTAGCAGTAGAGGGCTGGGGGACTTACTGACCATGATGTTCAGTAGAGGCGGTAGCAGTAGAGGGCTGGGGGACTTACTGACCATGATGTTCAGTAGAGGTGGTAGCAGTAGAGGGCTGGGGGACTTACTGGAAGTGCCACACGTCTCAAGCATTCGTTTTCCGTGCTAAAACGGTTGGCGTTAGCGTCGCAACCGCTGTACCAAAAAGGCGAGCATGCACAGAGCGTTTTGTTAAAGTGCCATCGCAAGCCATAGTCCCCGCAGTTGGTGCCACTGTCGACATCAACTTACAGTGGGCTGAAGGCAGAACAAGCAGGTTTGTAAACGGGGAAGGAAGACATGCAGTATGTGGTTGCAAACTGAGACTACTCATGCAGTGGGATACGAGGGGACACGTGAGGGAGAGAGAGAAGTAGAAGTTCTGTTATAAATGTGGGGTTACTGATTACCATTAGAGTTTGGCTGTGGCCGGGGGGGTGAAATGGCTCCATCTCCCCTGGAGAAGGCATGTATAGTGTCAACCTGGTCAAGAGCTATCTGAGTCGGAAATACACCAGTGTGCTCCAGGAACTCCTCCTCATCTGTGTACTCCTCCTCTTCCTCCTTCCACTCCTCCCACTCTGCCTGTCCTTGTCCCTGTCCGTGTTCCTGTCCCAGCATCAGCTCACACTTGAGTTTGAGATTGGCAGGAGGGTAGCTGTTCATTCCCTCTGAAATAGTGAGGGAGGAGTGAGAGAGTTAGGACACTGACAAATACAAAATGTTAAAATGTATGATTTGTTCTGGCATAATTATCTCTCCCTCAAGAGACAACCAGATGAAGAAGCATGTTAGTGTTCCTTACTGCTGAGGACCCTGAGGAAGGCTCTGAAGAAGCGCTGTGCGTAGCCTCTCTCCCACTCCTTCACGTGCCACAGATGGAGCAGGTGCTGCCCTGACGGCGTGCTCGCTAACTCCTCCACCTGGGTGCTGTTGTAATGGTCGCCCACCGCGATCACAAACAGGGAAACGCCCTGACACTTGGCCTTCAGGGAAATGGAGGCCAGCTTGGCCTGGTCCCAGTGGGCTGTCTTGGCCCCCACCACAGCCAGCACCACTCTACTCTTCCTGGGCCTGGTGGCCTTGAGGAACACCTTGCTCAGAGCGTACTCCAGGGTCTGCCCCAGAGACGACACTCCTCCCTGCTGCTGCATGCTCCTCAGGTGTGTCTGTAGACCAATGTGGTTGTGGTACTTCTGCAGGTCAAACTCTACCTTGACGGCCTGGGAAGTCTGGGGGAGCAGAGAACCACTGGTCTGGAGAAGGGCCACCCTGGCCCGGCCGTCAGCCACGCTGGGTTTGGGGCTCCAGGCTACCTGCTTCACCACTGAGCCCAGAAGCTCCTGGATGCCAGCGTACTGGTCGGCCCGGATCTCCCTTGAACCGTCCACCACCAGGGTCAGGTCCATATCCACCACCAGGGGCCGCTGAGCGTCAGTAAAATCACACTCCTGGGCTGGTTTACAGTGGTCTGATGGACACACAGAACCAGAGCTTAGAGATATTAGTAGTACAGTAGCATCAGTAGTAGTTGTGTAGTAGTAGTAGTACAGTAGTAGTGTAGTAGTACAGTAGCATCAGTAGTACTGTAGTAGTAGTAGTAGTAATAGTATTAGTAGTGCAGTAGCATCAGTTGTAGTAGTAGTAGTACAGTAGAATCAGTAGTAGTAGTAGTAGTACAATAGCATCAGTAGTAGTTTTACAGTAGTATCAATAATAGTACTGTAGTAGTACAGTAGCAGTAGTAGTACAGTAGCATCAGTAGCAGTAGTAGTAGTAATAGTAGTACAGTAGCATCAGTAGTAGTAGTAGTACAATAACATCAGTAGTAGTACAGTAGCATCAGTAGTAGTAGTACAGTAGCATCAGTAGTAGTAGTACAGTAGCATCAGTAGTAATAATAGTACTGTAGTAGTACAGTAGCATCAGTAGTAGTAATAGTAGTACAGTAGCATCAGTAGTAGTAGTAGTACAATAACATCAGTAGTAGTACAATAGCATCAGTAGTAGTACAGTAGCATCAGTAGTAGTAGTACAGTAGCATCAGTAGTAGTAGTACAGTAGCATCAGTAGTAGTTGTACAGTAGTATCAGTAATAGTAATAGTAGTACTGTAGTATTACAGTAGCATCAGTAGTAGTAGTACAGTAGCATCAGTAGTAGTGTAGTAGTAGTAGTACAGTAGCATCATTAGTAGTGTAGTAGTAGTAGTAGTAGTACAGTAGCATCATTAGTAGTGTAGTAGTAGTACAGTAGCATCAGTAGTAGTGTAGTAGTAGTAGTACAGTAGCATCATTAGTAGTGTAGTAGTAGTACAGTAGTAGTAGTAGTATTAGTAGTGTAGTAGTAGTAGTAGTAGGAGGAGGAGGAGGAGGAGTACAGTAGCTGCATCAGTAGTAGTAGTAGAAAAAAATATAAAAAATATTGGTTCTACAGCAGAATTAACCATAAAAACAAGACATACATTGATACTAAATAAGACTACATTTTATTTTGTCCCTGTGTGCTTACCGTAGCAGATGACGCAATTTTTGATTCTTGTCAGCACAGCATTTTGGTCCTGTGACCTATCCACCAGCCGAACAAGGATGAAGCTGCCCGTGTCATCAGCCTGCGCCACAACAAAACAAAAACACACACGGGCTGCATTTCAGTTCACCAGCCTTTCCGCTGCCCCGTTCACTATCCCTTCCCAGAAAGCATCTGTTTGTAATTGTACCTCAAAAGCCCGTTGAACATCGGGGGAGTTCCTCATGGCGATGACAGCAGGAGCGATGTTCAGGGCCTTGAACTCCATGGCGGCCGTGACGATGGCAGTGCTGTCCACAGAGGGCCCGTTGGTGAAGAACACTGCCACCTTCCTCATCGTCAACGCTTTACGGGTTCGCTTGAAGACGTGGCGCCCCACAAAGCGCATGGCCTCCCCAAGATGGCGCTGGTTGGACGTTCGTTCCAGTGCAATGTTTTGGATGGCCTCCAACAACTCCTGCTTGCGTTGGTAGTCCTGGAATCGGATCAGGTACTTGGTGTTGGCACTATAGGATACCACGGCAACACGTGCACCCGTCGGGCAGTTGCTCTCGGCGATGGCAACGTCGTCCAATATGGAGAGGAGAGCGGAGCGCATCCTCTCGAACGTGGCAGGCTCCACATCCTGTGACATATCCAGAGCAAAGACCAGCTCTGTGGGGTAGGCTGGGCACGCTGCCTGGCCTGGGGGATAGAGTGAGAGGGATGGAAAGAGGTACAGAGAGAGAAAAGGGGAGAGGAAGGGAGAGACGGACAGAGAGAGAGAGAAGGGGAGAGGAAGGGACAGACGGACAGAGAGAGAGAAGGGGAGAGAGAAGGGGAGAGGGAGAGAGGTACAGAGAGAGAGAAGGGGAGAGGGAGAGAGGTACAGAGAGAGAGAAGGGGAGAGGGAGAGAGGTACAGAGAGAGAAGGGGAGAGGGAGGGAGAGACAGACAGAGAAAGGGGGTGAGGGGGGCAATGGTATTTTTAATGACAACCATTCATAACATCACTTTGCCAAGAGTTCTGGTTTGATTACACCAGAATTTATTTGGACGATGAAGGGTTAATGGAGACATACCTTGAGAGCATGCTGTTTGGGGGAGAAAAATATCATAGTTTAGAGACAAAATTAGGAATGAATTCATCTTTGCTTATGAAAACATGACCTTACCAGCAATAAAGCAATTAACACAATGGATATTTTTCTTACAAAAAATATAGAGTAGGAATACCAAGAGCTTACCACAGTTATCACGGATATAGGTGGTCAGCTGGCATTCCTAGGGAGACAAATAAAATAACATGTTAAATAGCTCTCAAGATTCTCTATAGAAAATGTTTTAGAGTGAAATTGGAACAAAGATCAGACAGAATACACATACAGACATGGCTCTCTCTCCTGGTCTGCCTCTAGAGCCCTAGATAGAAATAGAGAATTAGTCATAAATCCACATGTAAACAGTGAATATCTTACCAATACTTCTACTGTAAAAACAACCAAAACTACAACTACTATTATTATTCACTTGAAACAAATAAGAATAATAAAACAACTAATACATGGGATTCGTAAAGTTCCTTTTATAGATCCAAAAACGCAAATGATATACTAACAGTGTGTCCCAGTGGTCCAATGGATCCGGGATCTCCTGACTCACCCGATCTGCCCGAGTTCCCCTGGTTCAATCACATCGTAACATATGGCCATTTTAACAGAAGATTTTATACATGTCAACACATATTAGTACCTGTGGCCCAAGCGAAAATCACAAGGTTTGAAGTACACCACCTGAGAATATAAGCAGTGGTGTTAGAATCTCTATGCTTGAATCAGAGTGTCTATGTGTGAGTATATACAGTTCTGGAGGGTGACACTTTAGTCCCTAGTAGATAGTTTGTAGATGTTCAATAACTGTCAACAACATATCAACTAACTATCCACTAACCCTAGCCCTTACCCTTATTCTAAAACTAACCCTTAACCCTTACCCTAACCCTTATTCTAAAACTAGCCCTTACCCTTACCCTTATTCTAAAACTAACCCTTAACCCTTACCCTAACCCTTATTCTAAAACTAACCCTTACCCTAACCCTAACCCTTATTCTAAAACTAGCCCTTACCCTTACCCTTATTCTAAAACTAACCCTTACCCTAACCCTTATTCTAAAACTAACCCTTACCCTAACCCTAACCCTTATTCTAAAACTAACCCTTACCCTAACCCTTATTCTAAAACTAACCCTTACCCTTACCCTTATTCTAAAACTAGCCCTTACCCTTACCCTTATTCTAAAACTAACCCTTACCCTAACCCTTATTCTAAAACTAACCCTTACCCTAACCCTTATTCTAAAACTAACCCTTAACCCTAACCCTTATTCTAAAACTAGCCCTTACCCTTACTCTAAAACTAGCCCTTACCCTTACCCTAAAACTAGCCCTTACCCTTACCCTTATTCTAAAACTAACCCTTACCCTAACCCTTATTCTAAAAATAACCCTTACCCTAATTCTAAAATTAGCCCTTACCCTTATTCTAAAACTAACCCTTACCCTAACCCTTATTCTAAAATTAGCCCTTACCCTTACCCTTATTCTAAAACTAACCCTTACCCTTACCCTAAAACTAGCCCTTACCCTTACCCTTATTCTAAAACTAACCCTTACCCTAACCCTTATTCTAAAAATAACCCTTACCCTAACCCTTATTCTAAAATTAGCCCTTACCCTTATTCTAAAACTAACCCTTACCCTTACCCTAACCCTTATTCTAAAATTAGCCCTTACCCTAACCCTTATTCTAAAACTTACCCTTACCCTAACCCTTATTCTAAAACTAACCCTTACCCTAACCCTTATTCTAAAACTAACCCTTACCCTTATTCTAAAAATAACCCTTACCCTAACCCTTATTCTAAAACTAACCATTGCCCTAACCCTTATTCTAAAACTAACCCTTACCCTAACCCTTATTCTAAAACTAACCCTTACCCTTATTCTAAAACTAACCCTTACCCTAACCCTTATTCTAAAACTAACCCTTACCCTAACCCTTATTCTAAAACTAACCCTTACCCTAACCCTTATTCTAAAACTAACCCTTATTCTAAAACTAACCCTTACCCTAACCCTAAATCAAAACCTAACCCTAAATCAAAACCTAACCCTAGCCCTAAATCAAAACCTAACCCTAGCCCAACTGTAACCTTAACAAGCAGTTGCTTATCAACAGATATTTTGTTAATAGTATGACCATCTGTAGAGCATCTACACTGAGTGTACAAAACATTAAGGACAGCTTGCTACTATTGAGTTGCACCCCCTTTCGCCCTCAGAACAGCCTCCATTCGTCGGGGCATGGACACTACAAGGTCTCCAAAGCGTTCCACAGGGATGCTGGCCCATGTTGACTCCAATGCTTCCCACAGTTGTGTCAAGTAGGCTGGATGTCCTTTGGGAAGTGGACCATTCTTGATACACACAGGAAACTGTTGAGCTTGAAAAACCCAGCAGCATTGCAGTTCTTGACACAAACCGGTGCGCCTAGCACATATTACCATACCCTGTCCAAAGGCAATTACATATTTTGTCTTGCCCATTCACCCTCTGAATGGCACACATACACAATCCATGTCCCGAGGCTTAAAAATCCTTCTTCAACCTGTCTCCTCCCCTTCATTTTCACTGATTGAAGTGGATTTAACAAGTGACATCAATACAGGATCATAGCTTTCACCTGGATTCACCTGGTCAGTCTATGTCACGGAAAACGCAGGTGTCAATGTTTTATACACTGGGATTATCCAAATAAAGTGTGACCGTTCTGGGCACTAAAAACTTAGCGGTATTGACTTAACAATTGCAGCAATGCATGTGCAACAGGGCGCTCTAGGGTCTTCTAGCGATAGTGTGTGTGAGTCTCACCCCTCTGCCTCGGTTTCCTTTGGGGCCTGGACCTCCTTTGACTCCAAAATCACCACTTTCACCCTGAAGATGACAAACAGAAAAAAGGGATTGTTTACTTTTTGTGAGCTTCAGAATGCAATGTGTCATGATTGGATTCCAGCCTTGTTCTCTTATCCATTCTGAAAGGGGAGATTTTATATCAATAACTGACCTGTAATCCAGGGTAACCATGGAAACCAGGCTCTCCCTTTAAAGTAAACACAAAACACAAGGAATTATTTATTAGTGTCCATCAAACATGTCTGTAATACAAATCTACTGTATATTAAAATCCTTTCATTTGAATGAAAAGATAATAGGCAGAATCTAGCACACAACCAGATCTGATTAGTGAAGGTGCTGGAAAAAGTCTCTGAACACTTCCAGTCAGATGCACATTTATTTCATGTAGCTGAGCTTTCGGTCAGTCGACCTTCATCTAGATGAAAAGAGACATTTTATTTTATAATCTACTAAGTACATTAACAATATTTTCCAAAGTGGAAAACCTCATCAACTACTATGATGTCTATGGGCAGCAGCTGTTGATCTGAGTACTGAGTAAGTGTACCTTACCTTCATTCCCTGGGGTCCGGGAGGTCCATGGCCGTCACTGCCATCAAGACCCTGTATTAAAGAAAACACATCCCATTCTTACATGACCTTACAAACACATACAGTCTTGCAGTGTGTGTCCAGCATATGTGTGTGTGCATGCAGGTAAAGTGTGTAATGACAAGGCAACACCTTACCGGCATCCCTCTTGGCCCAAGTGTTCCAAGCGCTCCGTTGTCTCCGGGGTCCCCAGGTTGGCCCTGTGAGGAAACCACACAGTATTGGGTTGGAAGAAGGGCTATAAAACATTATTTTACAGGCATTTTTTTATGTCTACTTTTTATGTGTCTCTATGTAATATGTTTCAGTTGCTCTGCAGCCCTGGTAACAAATTGTCCTACCAAGATGGCTAATGTTTTGTATTGTAATGTATTATATAACTGTAGGTCAAAGGTATAATAATATTTTGAAGATAAATACACAATGCGGAGTTTGAGGGTTTGAGAGGACGAGAGTAGTAAAAGTCCTAATGGTCAATAGGGAATTGTAAATAGGAGTTGGGTTTCAGTTCAGCATCTGTTTAGAATCTGTGGAATGTCACTCCTGAACTCAGAGTGACGTGTGTTACGTTTGCTACGTTCTGTACATGAAGTCTGGGGCAGGATACTGCTTATTTGGCCATTGGCCAAGTTGTACTGCAAGAACTTCTGATTGGTCAACCCTAGGCTAGGATGGGGGGTTATAAATGGCATCCTGTTCCTTTGTTCAGGGGGAAAAGCTGAGGACAGGAGACTTCTGATTGGTCAACCCCAGGCTAGGGTGGGGGGTTATAAATGGCACCCTGTTCCTTTGTTCAGTGGGTAAAAGCTGAGGACAGGGGAGACTGAACATCTGAACATCTACCTCCCAGCATAACATCTTGATTTATCCTTCTCAAATAAACACATTTTTCTCCCCCTGATTTGCTTTGGAGTTTGTGTTATTGAAGAATAACATCAATTGCTAACAAAGGCAACGCACCTTCTGTCCATTCATCCCTCGTCTTCCTGTTGATCCTTTGCCACCCATAGCTCCAGGTGTGCCCTGAGGGAAAAGCCATTCATACGCCATCATTACATGTCAACATCGCATAACAGTAGGATTTATGTATCAGGCATCCTCAATGTGGTCAGATGGGATGGAAGTAGAACGGTAAGAAAACTGACCTGAGGTCCAGGTAAACCCTGCAGGCCCCTGGCTCCGGGCTGGCCCAAGTCTCCTCTTATACCCTATGCACACAGGAGAGAAACATGTTCAGCAACAGTATCTGTGCTATTGGGGGGACTGTTCCAAATGCTACAGAAGTGCATCAGTAGTAGCATTACTGTGGAGTTGTGGATGAGGGGAATGGGTATATATTACTTACCTGTGGTCCAGAAGGGCCAGGAATTCCTTGGAGGCCTACATCTCCTGGATCCCCTGGTGTTCCCTAGACACACACACACACAGGCAAACATACACACACACACAAACACAAAGAACATACTAATGGGTACATACAGTAAATATAGATAGTAATCCTAGGGACTGTTATTTATGAAGTAGCTTTGTTGATAATGCTGCCTACTGTACATTTAGACCAGGGAGACCTCTTCTTCCTTGAGGACCCTACAAAGCAGGACACAGGACATAATCATCACGTGACAATTGACCAAAAACGTGAGACAACATCAGTGTAACAGAACAAGGACAGCTTAGCAGAAATGAAACTTCGCTCACTGGGTTTCCGACGATTCCACTTTCTGCTCGACTGCCCTCTTCTCCTGGGTCTCCCTGTCAGTGTGAAAAGGAGTGTGTTTGAGGGAGAGAGAGGATGAGAATAACAGCAGTGTTGTCACCCTCCAGGACAGTAAAGTGCATAATCCTGCTTTACTCACTAGAAAGAGCCGGTCAAAATGATCTGGTACTTGCAAATGAATTTGGTGAATAAGCGATTCTGATTCTTAGATCAGTACATTGACAGTGGCCAACTACAAGCTACATACCGGTAGTCCTGGGTTTCCCCTTCCTCCTTTGGGACCCGCGACAACGCTGTCCACTCCAGAGTCTCCCTAAAAGACCAGAGACTAACTTTTAGTAGCAGTTAGAAAATAAGATATTGAAACACTGTGTTCGTTATAGTCTAAACCACAACTGTAAAACTCATTCCAAACTCATTTCTAGTCTCTGCAGGTTTTTTTGTACTTGATTGATGAATTAAGGTCACTAATTAGTGAGGAACTCCCCTCATCTGGTTATCTAGATCTTAATTGAAAGGAAAACCTAAAACCAGCAGATACTGGTCCCTGAAACATCGTAAATCATTTGCACTGTTAAATGGCGTCCATAGTTTATGTGACTTACAGGGTCACCTCTAAGTCCACGCTGCCCCTTCACTCCTGGCTCTCCTATGAGGCCGCTGTTGCCCTGCAAGAGAACCCACCATCAAAAGGTTAGACATTAGAGAAGAGAATCGAGTAAGAGTAGGATATTGGGGACATAGGAGTAGTATATTGGTGACATACCAGTAGTATTTTGATGACATAGGAGTAGTATATTGGTGACATAGGAGTAGGATATTGGTGACATAGGAGTAGGATATTGGTGACATAGGAGTAGTATATTAATGACATAGAAGTAGTATATCAGTGACCTAGGAGTAGTATATTGGCAAAATATATGTAGAATATGAGAAAATGTGTTTACTGGTCTTCCTGGGTTTCCTCTCTCTCCTGCAGATCCAGCTGTTCCAATCAGACCCTGTTCACCGTCAACCCCATCAAGGCCATGGTCTCCATCATCACCCTGCCATGGTAATGTGCACACTGATTCACAACACACTCAACAACAGCAGACGTTTACATCCACACAATGAAAAAAATAAAGCACCATGGTGAACCTGGTTTTCCATCGGTTAAGACAAAATACCTAGTATACTGCACATAGAAAGGTTTCTACTGTACACTACATTTAGCTGTGTGAATGTGGTATCAACAGCTTCATACACTTACCCTGTCCCCTCTGTAGCCTCTTGAGCCCTGTAAAAAAACAGTCAGAGATCAGGTTAGATGTTATTATTTAGACAGGTAACTGCTCTGTGTCATGGTTCAGAGGTCAGATTAGATGGGATTATTTTGGACAGGTAACTGCCCCCGGGTCATGGTAACCTGTGATCTAAAAGCAGATGTCGGGAAGACATCCAATGGGAAACATTCCAGACCAGACGGTCTATAAACATAGATTTGTGGTTGGTCAGTAGTCCATCTGCTCACCTTGAGGCCTCTCCTCCCAGGACAGCCCTGTAGTCCCGGTGGGCCAGTGGGACCTGGTGGACCTCTCTCGCCCTGTGGGAAATCAGAGAGCAAGGACAAGGGTCATTGGCTTGAAGGTCAAAGGTCACAGGTTATTAGACTGACTTGTAGACCTTGCCCACCATCCACGATTCATATGTTTTGATTTGTCAGATGTCTGAATACCACACTGAGAATTATTCTTCCCTCCCTGAAAACACACACTTACAATTCCCCCCTCCTCGCCAGGGAAGCCAGGGTGTCCTTTCAGTCCTGTCTGACTCTGTAAGGAGAGAAACGAAGAGCAAATGAGGAAACTGAAACTGAAACTGGCAAAGGGAGGACTGAGGAAGTACATAGACCCACATCTTCTTTACAGTATTTTAACAGTGTTCAATTACTGTGTCACGTCACATCTTAAACACTGTATCATTTTATAAAGAAGGCTCAGAGGGCCTCACCTTTGTGCCTGGGCGTCCTCTGTTGCCACGGATACCCTCATGTCCGGTGCACTTACACATCACATTGCAGCACTCCCTCTCAGCCACTGTGTCCTGAAGGGGGAAAGGGAGAGGGGGCAGAAAGAGGGGGAGAAGCAGAGAGTGGGAGAGAAAGAGAGAGAGAATGAGACAATGTGTTATGAAATCCAATTGTTGACATACCCTCATAATTGGAGACACCTTTGGAGGTACTCATCTCAAAAGCCAATCTAAAAACAACCAATAATGTCACTGCTCTGTTTTTCTTGTCTCCAGTGGCTCCTGTTGCTAAGTACATTTCTAGCAAGTGACGACTCTATTTCATGGGGTACTATATCCCATTTCCCATGACCCCAGAGTTCTAGTTTTGATACTTCCATCCTGACATGCCGAAACAAGAACACAATTCCTTTCTGTCATTTCTGACATTCTTCAACAACGTCACATAATCCCCTTTTCTAAACAAAACATTTGTCATTGTACAGTATGACCCAAAATACTCAGACATATCAGAAATACTTCTCTATCCCTACAGCTGGGAATATGACTGGAAATGGAATTACTGTAGATAGAGACATAAAGGACTTACATGTCAGTCCAAAGAGTCTTAGCCAATCTAAGTGACATACAGTATTACTACAACACAGGGAGATACAACTAAAAGGGTTGTTCTGATTCTGTTGTCACAAAATGACTTACTATTTGTGTCAACAGGGTGTTTCCCAAATTGTGCATGCCAATGTTGAGCGGCTGCTTGTAGCCGAATCCTCGCCCAAACTCCACCATCTGAAGAAGGTTGGCATTTTGGACCCCTTCTAAGGCGACTGTAAGCAGGGCGTTGATACCTTTTCCTGAAATGTGACATGGAAGACAGAGATAAAAGTACAACCGATTTTAATGTTAATTTTTGTCTCATGAATGTTCTTAAATTTGTCCGTTTCTGTGGGTTGCCCCTGGTTCTTTAACCTTTAGTGCGGAGAAGTTCCGACTCTTGCTCCAGTTTCATCACGTCATCATCGAGTCCGTCTGAGAAGATCACCAGCACCTAAAGGACAAAGTAGTTGTGGCATTGTTATTACAATGTGATATAACCAACAAAATATGTTAAGAAATGAAAGATTTTGGAGTCTGGGATTAACCACACAGGAGACCTAATGTTTGGGCCCACCTTCACACCAGCATTAGATTTCTGGAACTTATCGCGGAAGGAGTGCAGGAGGAAGGAGTTGAAGTATGTTGTCTGGGAGGTCTGCAGGGCCATAACCTTCTCCACAATTTTCTCGTCGTACTTCTCGAAGTTGTAGTCGTAGAGAACCTTTCCGTTCTGCTCCACCACGCGGAAGCCAATGTTAGTCTCAATGGAACCATCTCCCGCCACGCAACACAGGCCCTTCAGGTTGGACACATAGCGGATAATCTGTGGCAGGAAGGCCTGTAGCTGGGCTTGGCCATCGAAGAGCCCCTGGGCAGTGGCCCTGCGTGTAATATCGAACCCCATGGCGATGTCTATGGTGCAGCCTATTGGACACAGACACACTCATTATTACTTATCATCCAAATGAAGTCCAAAAGCTTTATGTGTTAGATTTACTCAAGGATAATATGAGAGACAATGTAAAATAGCCTGTTTTTCAAACACTAACAAGCATTCTTTGACGAGGGATTTACATTGAGTTAGGAGAGACAGAGGAAATAAAATGTGCATACTGTTTACTCACCCGCTTGAGTGTCTGGTACCTTGGAGGAGCATATAGTATCCACCACCTTCTTCTTGATCTTGTCCAGGCTGGCAAAGTCCTGCACAGAGAAGACCCTTTCCGGGTTGAGAGTGATTTGCCCAAGCTCGACAGGTTTGTGGTCTTTCCCTATACCGATGGCAAACACCTCAATGTTCATGGCCTTGAGCTCCTCTGCTGCATGCACAACATAATCATCTGAACGTCCGTCAGTGATCACAACCAGGTTCTGAGAGACCTTGGCATTGATACGGCTCCCTCTAGCTGGTTGGAAGTACTCTGTACGGACGTAGTCCAGGGCCTTTCCGATGTTCGTTGTGTACCTAATCTGCATCATATTGTTTATCTGGTTGTCCACCTCTGCTTCTGTGTAATACTCATTCAAGAAGAACTCCTTTTTAGGATCACTGCTGAACTGGGCGACTCCCACCCGGAAGTACTGCTCTGCAATGTTGAAGCTGGAAACAAGGTCTGTGGCAAACTTCTTCATGATAGTGAAGTCGGTGGTGCTGATGCTCCCTGAGCTGTCAATCAACAAGACCAGATCCCCCTGCGTTTTTTCACAGACTAAGAGGAGAAGAGAAGACGTCAGATCATGTTGAACCATCTCATTTCAACATGCTTATGCTACAAGGCTTTATACTTTCAGCTTAGATGTTTTGACAGTTGGATTCTGTCTTACCTGGTTTGCTGGTTTGGCAGAATTCAAAGGAAATATTTTTGTGCAGTGTGTCTAGTTCATGGAAGTCATCCACAAAGAAAACCTTATTCGTGTCCCCTGCCATGAGCTCAAGCTCTTGCTTATTTGCTCCATCCACTCCGATGCTATATACTATGATCCCATTGTCCCGTAGCTCCTTGGCTGGCCCAGCTAGGCTATAGGGGTCAGTAGCCTCACCATCTGTGATCACCATCAACCACTGGGGAACATTTAGGGCCTTTCGCCCGCCGTACTGTGCACCAAAATAACCCAAGGAATACTTGAGTGCCTTGCCAGTGTAGGTGTCTCCACTGGGCTCTCTAAGCTTTGTGATGGCACTATTGACGTCTCTCTTAGATTTGTATTCGTTGAGTGTGAATTTAGACTCGGGGTCGTCTGAAAAGACAATCAGACCATAGCGTGTCTGCTTCTCCCCAACAGAGGTTTCATTGACCACGGACATCATGAAGTTTTTCATTATGTCAAAATTATCTGAGCTGATGCTGGTGGAGCCGTCCACCAAGAAAATAATGTCTGCGATCTCCGTCCTCACACACTCTGGTGGAAGAGAAGAAGAGATAGAGGAAAATATCAATGTCAAAATCTAAGAAATGTGAACTCATTGTTGCTTTTAAGTAATGTTTCATGAACCAAGTGGCACTCACCTCTCTCCGGATCACAGATTGCCAATGCCAGTTGGCTATCCAAAGCCTTGAGTGCATCAAAGTCCCTCTCGGAGTAGACCCTCTCCTGTGCGCCACTGATCTCCAGTAACTGTGTATTGTTGGCATTGACCACCCCAATAGCGTAGATGATCACACGCTTGTCTTGAAGTTTCTTGGCAGCAGACGTTACCTCATCCTGTGCCTCACCATCGGTTACGACAATCAGGAACTGCTTCACGTTAGTGCGCCCTCCTTTCGGTGGGTCAAAGAACTGCGAGGTGTAGGACAGGGCTTCGCCGGTGAGTGTGCCCCCGCCTATCTGTTGCATCGTTTGTAAATCCTGCAACATACCTTCCTTATCGTTATGCTTGTTGAGAGGGAAGATCACCTGTTGGCTGGTGCTGAACTGTATGATGCCCACGTGCACTTTATCCAGGCCTATGTCAGATTTGTTGATGATGGATTGCATGAAGACCTTCATCTTCTGGAAGTCTGGGTTGTTGATACTACCTGAGCTGTCGATCAAGAAGAGGACGTCCCCCTTCATGTCCTTGCAAACTGTGAAAAGAGAACAAATATTAATTTAGCTGTTGTTATAACTCAATGTGTGCTCATAATCAATCCCTGGCAAGAGACAAGGTGTTTCATATTTTTACTGAAATCAGAAAATAAATAAGATGTAACACTTAAAAACAATAGAGATGCACTTACTATCAGGGGAGCAGATATCTGTGATGATGTCATTTTTTATTGGTTTCAGAGCGTCAAAGTTGTTGACAAAGAACTTCTTCTCTTGGCTGCCAGCAATCTCCAGCAGCTGTGTATCGTTAGCTAGATTCACCCCAATGGCATATATGGTGATGCCCTGCGCCCTCAGCTTTGCTGCTTGATCCTTCACGTTGTCTTGAGACCCTCCGTCTGTGATGACAATGAGGTACTCGCGAACTTTGTTACTACGGGTGGCCTTAGCCCGATCAAAGTGGGGACCCATAGAGGTCAGCGCTAATCCGGTATATGTCCCGCCTCCAATTTGGATGATACCATCCACTGCTTTCTCCACTGAAGGTTTGTCAGGGTAGGTTGTCAAATCAAACTCAAGAGCTGGTGTATCATTGAACTTTACCACACCCACGCGGACATGATGCGGTCCGATGTGGAATGTGTGTATGAATTCTTTAATAAATGTCTTCATGTCAGCAAAGTCTGGATATTCAATACTCCCTGAGTGGTCGATCAGGAAGAACATGTCTGCTTCATCTGTCTGCAAACAGCCTAGAATCAAAAGAGAAAAGAAAGCACTAGTGTCATCTCGGAGACCACATCACATCTGTATCAACATTCCTCTACAAATTAAACAACAAGAAGCATTGGTACAGTCATTTTGATCTCACTTTGCTTGGCAGTGTATGTCCTTGCGTTGTCTTTGACTGCTTTTTTCAGGATGTTGTAGCACACGCTCTTCTTCAGGCTCTTCTCCAGGGTCTTGAGCTTGGCAAAGCTGTCCACATGCAATACGTGCTTGTTAGGGGGATCTGAAGCAATCTGTCTCAGCTCGTTCTCGTCAGCATCCTTGATCCCCACTGCGTAGACAGTGACACCAGCTCTGCGCAGTGCAGCGGCATGAGAAGTTACGTTGTCCTGGGACTTTCCGGTGATGACTATCGCCACCTGCTGCACCCCCTGTTCTTTCCGGCTGCCCCTCTCCTTGATAAACATCTTCTCCCTGGCATACTCCAGGGCCTCGCCAGTGTATGTGAGACCACGACGGTAGGGCAGGATCTTGATGAACTGAAGGATATTTGTTTTTTCTTGGAAGGAGTTGAGGTAGACCTGGGCCATGGCCTTGTTGCTATAGAGGACAATGCCCACCCTCACCCTGTTGAAGTCCATATCTAGGCCGTCCACTATCTTGTGGATGAATCCACGAACCAGCTGGAAGTTTGCAGTTCTATTGCTCGAAGACTCATCAACTATAAACACAATGTCAGCCAGTGAAGCTTCACTGCAATCTGCAATAGAGAGGAAATTGTTAGTCAACAGCAATCTGTTATCCTTTATGTATAATGAGCAATTATTTCACAAGAGATCAGATATTCATTTAATTCAGCAAAAAACCACAAATGCCCTTACCGTCAGTCACAGTGACCACCTCTTCAGTCTCAAAGACAGTCTTTAGCACAGAGGCGATGGGTGTAGTCTGGTAAAAGAATGGCGAGGTGGCCATTAACTTTAGCTCTGGAAGTGTAGATTCACCCAACCCGATAGACACAATGGTTGTCCCTTCAGATTTGATAGTACGTGCCACCTTCATCACGTTATCCTTCGAATCCCCCCCTGTCACCGTGACTAGAAACTGCCGGTAGCCTTGTTCATTACGGCCACCAGACGCTGTAGTGAAGAAGTGTGCACGGGCGTATTCCAGGGCATCGCCCAGGTGACGAGACCTGTTGGGACGCAGCGGCAGCCTGAATTTCCTGAGAGCTGCCAAGTACTCTTCCTTGGTGTTGTGGGTGTTCAGTAAGAACTCCACCTTGGTGTCCTGGGCAAACTGGGCCAGACCCAGACGCATCGTTTTAGTGCTCGGGTTGAGCTGGTTGACCAGTCGCATCAGAAGGGTTCTGACCAGCTGGAAGTCTGCCTGCATCATATTGCTGTCCACCAGGAAGAAGATATCAGAGAACTTTGGGATTAGAGCTGAAAAAATAAAGAATAATTGTTATGACAACAGTGTGAATGTATGTCATATTTTATTTTCATTTTTAGAAATTGTCCTTTTAATGTTGACTTTAATGTTGGCACAAGCGGCCGTAACCAATGTCTGCCTCTCAAGGTTGCATACTTTTGCTTAGAATGGTATCCCATGGTACAACTAAGGCAAGTCACTTGGATTACATACTTTGCAAGTTCAACATTCATAATTTGTTACAACATACAGTATGTTTCCTTATAAAAGTATAAAAGTCCCTTACCCATCCTCTGGTTCTCCATGGAGACACAGACAGTCTGCAGCAGACCCTGAGAAAGTGTTTGTAGGGCCTGGAAACTTTCTATGTTGACCAGGAAATGCTTGTGGGGCCTGTTAGCAATATCCTTCAGCTCGTTGATGTTGGCTGCCCCAACTCCAATAGCAAACACAATGACCCCTTGCTTCCTTAGCGCCTTGGCTGGCAGCTCTACGTCGTCCGCAGACTCCCCGTCGGTGAGCACCACAGCAATCTGAGGCACCCTCTGATCAGCGCGGCTCCCGTTGGCCTTGGTGAAAAACTCTTCCCGAAGGACAGTAATGGCTTTGCCGGTGGCTGTGCCTCCCCCGAGCTGTGGAAGCCTGTCCACTTGCTCCAGTAGGGCCCTTTGGTCCGTATGTTCCCCCAAATGGAATTGCTTCTGGATCTCATTACTGAACTGGGCCAGTCCTACGCGAACCTTGTCCGCTCCGATATCCAGCCCCTCGATGAAGCTGTGGAGAAACTTCCGAACCTCCTGGAAGTTTGTTGGGCTGATGCTGGTGGAGCCATCCACAAGGAACACAATGTCAGCCACTGTGGCGTTGAGGCACTCTGGAGATTAAGGAAAATAATCATGTAATTTATTTATAAAGAATATTTTTCAAATGGAAGCAATAAATACACTGTTATAGTACCTTGTACCACTTTGGATATTGGTCTCTTTGCCTCATCTACGGTAGTACACAGCACCTGGATGAGGCTCTGGGAGATCCCCTGCAGCGCAGCAAAGTCCGACACGCTGTACACGTGCTGGTTGTGAGGTGTAGTGGCAATCTCCTTCAGCTGATCTTCGTCTGCTTCTTTGATCCCGATGGCGTACAGCGTGACGCCCTGCTTCTTCAGCTTAAGGGCATGCAGCCCCACATTGTCCATTGATTCACCGTCAGTGATCACCACGGCGATCTGGGGCACGTTCTCATTCACCCGGCTCCCTGCGCGGTCAACAAAGAGCTCGTTCAGCAGGAAGTCCAGGCCCAGGCCCGTGTTGGTTTCACCGCCCATATAACGCAGGTTGTTAATGTACTGCAGGATGTCCTGTTTGTCCTGGAAGGTGTTGAGGAGGAACTCGGTGCGCGGCGTGTTGCTGTACTGGACCAGCCCGATGCGCACATGGTCGGGGGCCACGTCAAAGCTGTTGACCAGCGTGTACAAGAACTGGCGAATCTGTTTGAAGTTCTCTGAGCCGATGCTCCATGAACCGTCCACCAGGAAGACGATGTCGGCCACGGCCTCTTCCTTGCAGACTGGGAGGGGAAGAAAACAGTCGTCAGCCAATGGAATTCCGTACAAGTGTCTAAACCACAAGGATTTTTGCTCATGGGATGAGCAATGAAAGCAATTAATCAATAAATCAATCTATTAATCAAATATTATTTTTATCGTGCTTTTATAAAAACACATTTCTTATAACTGCTCAGCAGTCTAAAGCCCCAAAGAGTTGGTCATAATTTTGTATTTGTGTGGTATTTCTTCAATGCTTCTCTGTTTATGCCATTCTGGACTGCGGTCTGCATTCTGGAATGATTCAGATGTCAATAGACAAACATGCTTACCTGTTTTTTGTGCTCCGTTAACCAGAAAACATGTAGCTATGGTGAAGATGGCCAGGAGGCCCTGTGTCCCTTCCATGTTGGAACGTTTCTCTAGTCTATCTCCTTCAACACAAACATGGACAGATCAACTGTTGGAACACAGAAAGTTGCTGTTTATCAGATCAAGTTGTGTTGACAACAGATTCAACTGAAATGTGGTTAGATCGAATTTAAACATAGCATCCTGTGACATCCTAGCCTTCATTTGTACATTTTTCTTACATGATAACAGATTATTTTGCACTACTCATGCTCATGCTCAGGTTTGGGGAGTAAAGGATTACATGTACAGATACATCTGAAAAACAACATGATTACTTCAAGTATTGTTTTTAAATTCAGAAAGGATGTTTTTGCGAAAAAACCTAATCTTTAACACTTCGGTTTTTTCAATGACATTCAAATCAGCATTGAAAAAAGGAGCGAGTTTAAGTTTGTTCTACCTGAGCGAGTCTGACCACAAATCAGAGACCACTATGATGGCACACCAAATGTGTTTGATGGATTGTGGGAAAAGAGCAGGAATGGGCTTCTGTAGTCTACAGTCCAAGCTATGTCTTCCAATGGTGCGACTGCTGTCGGCATCCAAACATTATCCAACTTGAATAAATGCTTGGAGGTAAAGATGACAGCAGTGGTGTAGTCTAGGGCGATACAGATATCACGTATTATTGATATCTATATAGTGCATTGATGTAAATCACACTGCACCTCTCTCATTTAGCTATTTGCTCCTTATGGATTGTGGTTGTTGTGGATGGCTGTTCACAAATCTATATGTGTATTTGAACACAATAATGGTTGAATTCAAGAATTTTAAGCTGCCTATCAATCTTTTTTTTTTTAAACCAGTGGACAGCCGGTGAAAAATGTGGTCTTGCAACAGCTGCATAGTGCGGATCCAAGCCTATGGAATAAAAGTGGGGCTTTTATTGCTCAATCCAATTCATGCTAATCAAAAAAATCCATAGGCCTAATGGACACATGCTCAACCTTGTACACCTTTAATAGACTTAAAGGGACAATCTGTAGTTGCTACATCCATTTTTAGACTTATAAATTGTATGTATATGTATATATATCCATTTATTCTTGAAGAGTATAACTTATACATGCCTCGTGAGCTTAATTTAACTGTCACACTCCATGAGAACTCAAAATATAAGATTGTTTAACTCCAATGTTTGTAAACATTGTAAATGTAAACCAACACTGTATAGCCTCATAACATGGATATCATGGATGGTCAGTCATTTTGATATCAATCATTTTGATATCATGGATGACCAGTCCTTGTGTCCATAGCTCTGTCTATTAATCTGAGAGTGGTTACATTTCTCCAGGCCCATCCCTTAGCTTTTTACCAAAACAGAGGCGGGGCAACCGTTTTGTTGTTGTTTCATCTGTGGATTTGCCATTTAAACATCTGCATATTATCAAGATATCAAAGTGTCACCAACAAAAAGGTAAACAATAGGCCTATAGCAAATGCAGCATATGGTATTCATTTTTCCCATGTAAATTGCACTTTCCAGTAGTGCTCAAAGCATGCAATTCCATGAGCGAAGAATTTATCTTTCAACTCAAATCAATGAGCCCGATCAGTCCTCCATGACAATAAAATCATAAACAACAGAGTAGGGCTGGCTAATAAGTCTTTCATTTTGGGGTCATGCTCAGATGAAACAATTTGGCTAATCTATACTTCCATATTTCCAAGTCCTATTCTTGAAGATCAAGGGGCATAACATTTATTGGAATGACTGGATTTCTGATAGACTTTGATTTTTAATGTAAAAATATAATTGAATCGTATTATTATATGTAGTAGAAAGTGATGGGTTAGAAGAAGCCTACATAACCAACCCATAAAGTAAAATTGAACATCCATATATGGCCAGCTATGTAAACTTTAACATTGATTTATCCTGCAATAGATGTCGATCAATTGGTAACATACATTTTTGGCTTCTTCTAATGCCGCTTAAGGGGAAAGTAACCAAAAAGTAACGGAATGTAATCAGATTACATTACTGAGTTTGGGTAATCCAAAAGTTACATTACTGATTACAATTTTGGACAGGTAACTAGTCACTGTAACGCATTACATTTAGAAAGTAACCTACCCAACCCTGCTCATGCATGTGTAACAGTGTTGCTTCCGTCACTCTCCTCACCCCAACCTGGGCTCGAAAATAGGGATCCTATGAACACATCAACAATTGCCTCAGACGAAGCATCGTTACCTATCGCTCCACAAAAGCCTTTACATTAGTACCATGGACCACTGCAGAGCAAGGGAAACAACTACTTCAAGGTCTCAGAGAGAGTGTTGTCACTGATTGAAATGCCACTAGCGCGCACCACTAACTAGCTAGCTAGCTATTTCACACCGGTTACATGTCAGTGCCTAAATTAGATTATACATTTTTTAAATAGTTTGAGGCAATGTGGAGGTGGAGGAAAGGCTACTTTGACTATTTGAGTATCTTACAGTAAAATCAAGAGCAAACATTTAATGACTTCAGAGCACAGTTGGCCAAACATGAAGCATCTGGATTAAATGGATTTCTCTGGGTTGCTGCTCTGTAAATAGACAGCCAATCAGTTCCAGATGCAGTGCATCAGACAACATCTAAGGTCCCTGATTGCTTGTGTGTGTGTGTGTGTGTGCGTGGGCGTGTGCGTGCGCGTGTGCGTGTGCGTGCGTGTGTCTGTGTGTGTTTGCACACGATTGCACATGCGTGTGTGTGTGCGTGTGCATGTACCTCAGAAGTGTGTGCGATGACACTGGATTGATGGTTAAAATCAAACCTTTCTGAAGAAACCAGTCTGTGCAGGTATAACGAGGGGGGGGCTGTCCTGTTTGAGAGATGAATTTGGCCACACTAGTCTCCTTCCCCCAAGCCACTTCAATATAGTCATGTCTATATCAATTGGCAGATCACAAGACACTTCAATATAGTCATGTCTATATCAATTGGCAGATCACAAGACACTTCAATATAGTCATGTCTATATCAATTGGCAGATCATAAGACACTTCAATATAGTCATGTCTATATCAATTGGCAGATCACAAGACACTTCAATATAGTCATGTCTATATCAATTGGCAGATCACAAGACACTTCAATATAGTCATGTCTATATCAATTGGCAGATCACAAGACACTTCAATATAGTCATGTCTATATCAATTGGCAGATCACAAGACACTCTTAGCACCTTTCCTTCTATGTAGAACGTTTTGTGTTTATTCTGGAGTAAAAATGATTTTCCTCTCAAGTAGTGAAATGAAATCATTTTAGAGTGTAATTATTACCAGCGGCCGCTAGAGTGAGAGCAAAAATACAGATACAATTCTATTGGAGTGAAACAGCATGACCACGGCCACTAATTTTGGTTAAATTTAGAGTTTGCCACCATTGTCCATTTGCAAGTGTCTCGTGAATGGAAAGAGTGGACAGATCGAGAGCGTGGATCCGCCAAACATCAGTAGTCATTCACAGAACCACAGAATTTCATCATTTCTAAACATAATTAGAATTCCAGGTAAGTTCCCTGTTATTGGTTAACTTTGTGTGCAAATTAAAACTGTTGAGCAACATTACAGCTAGCTAGCACTGTAGTGTAGGCTTACTGTTACTGCACGATTTGCATAGTCAGATGCTAATGTGAGCATCTAGCTAGAGCTAATTAGCTAGCTAGCTACAGTAACATTAAGTTATACCACTTTTAGTGGTTTATGGACAGTATGCACGCCCAAATGATCTACACTGGTATTTACTGTTGCTGTTGCTTCAGATAGTAAACATTGTATTTTCTCCTATGATATCAAAGGGTATTACAACACTTAATCGCAGAACAACACAGGTTATTCAAGCAATGGTTTCCAAAAAAAGAGGTTGCTACCAAAGCATCATTTTATGATGCATTACCCCACATGTATGCTTACAATTGGACCAGTTTTGCATAGCTGGTGCATGCACTATGAAGCAAGGCATACTTTCTTTAAAAAAATATTAAAAAGCTTTAAAAAGCTTCAAAAATGTAACTAAAACATTGACAAAAAAACACCAAAGTCAAATAGCATACAGTTGGCAGACATTTGACACCAACAGAGTCATGATCGGTCCAGGTAAAATGTTATCTTTAAATGTGGTGGACTGTGGCTGTAAGATGGCTGAGACTCTTCAGGTACCAATTGACACCACGGTTTTAAATGTTAAATGGGCCAAACACCATGGAAATATGCATTGTTCAGGTTTAGTTGTTTGTCATTGTGAGATGCCAGTTTTTCAGAAAATCCACCATGTTGTTGTTAAAGATGAGAGGCTACTGTTGGATACTTTTGCCCTACAAACAATATGTCTTGATGAACATTTTAATGCATATAGAGTTGCAGTGGTGGGCCGTCAGGGCCTGCAAGGCCTTCTCTGCTGGCCTAAACATCATCAGAATATATATATTTTTTTAAATATATTTTCCCACAAATATGTATTAAATTATTCCCCAGAGTAAGAGTTATACTCTTCATTTCATAGATTTCCTCTTGGTTGCACTGCTTCCAGCCCCAGGTTGAGATTTGGAGGGCTGGTCTTTATGTTAGATCTTTTATCCAATCATATTCAGCCATCATGTGTTGCCAGGGGTCTAAAATCTGCCCTCAGGCCTTCAGAATCAACAGTGCGGGCGCTTGTAGCTTAAAGTGAATGGAAATTAAAATTTTGTGTCAACCAATCAGCTTTAGAGTTGGCTATTATACGCCTGCTGGCTGGCTCCAGTGTTACACAGGAGCCAGCTAGCAGGCGTAGTGCGTCCACGTCTTTTGATTGGATTACCAATATTGAGAGGCAGGTCCTATGGGCAGGTCTATGCAGATCTAGGAAACTGAATTTGATAAACGAATTAATTCGCGTTCTACTAAGCTGTTTTTTCAACCCACAATGGCGGAAGGAGGAGAAGATATCGATTTGGTCGAGGATATAATTATAACGCCATTCTCAAGACGAACTTTTCAAGAAAAGTTAGACATTGTAAGGAGAGGTCGCCCGACGCCACAAAGCCTGTCACAGGCGGGAAAGGTTCGTTCGCTCGCCACTTTCAAAGTTTCAACTACGAGCGCTGTCAATTGCTCACAGGCTCCGAGAAGCACTGCAAACTGTACTGCTGGGAATGCCTATTATTTGCAAGTGATCGATTTGGTGTTTGGAGCCACACTGGCTTTGCAAACTTGAGTTGTCTGTTAAACACTGTTTACCCAAAAATGTCAATTTGTCAATTTCAAGGTGACGCAACGCCTGGTTATACTGCGTTTCTGTCTAAATGTATAGTGTCTAGAGCCATGGCATAATGATGGTAATAAGAGGTGGATTAATTCGGGTGGGACTGTGTAGTACCTCACTGAAGGCCTAGGCCCCAGGCCCACGGCACGCCACTGTAGAGTTGGGTGTACAACAGAGGGACCTTATGTAGTGGACATTAGAGAGCTTTTCTGTCACAAAGCATTTGATATACAGATGTCTTACAGTTGTGATGATTCAAGTTTGTTTATTGTCCCAAACTGTTTCCTGTGACTCTAAAAACTGCACAGTAAACTCTTTAAAACCAAGATGTATTGTATTGCAATATTGTTTTTTAAATTTACTTTTAAAGGATGTCAAAATGTCATTTCACAGAGGCCACAATTTTATTTTATCATCAGTGTTTTTGATATGTTTGATGCCAGTTTCACAAAATCCTCCATGTCATTGTTAGATGTATTGAATTGCAATATTGAGCTTTTTTATGTACATGTATTAAAGTGAACAGAGGCCAATATTTAATTTCAGACCACAATTTTATTTTATTATCATCAGAATGTTGATGTACAGTTGAAGGCGGATGTTTACATACACCTTAGCCAAATACATTTAAATTGTTTTCACAATTTTTCACAATTCCTGACATTTAATCCTAGTAACAATTCCCTGTTTTAGGTCAGTTAGGATCACCACTTTATTTAAAACATGTGAAATGTCAGAATAATAGTAGAAAGAATGATTTATTTCAGCTTTTATTTCTTTCATCACATTCCCAGTGGGTCAGAAGTTTACATACACTCAATTAGTATTTGGTAGCATTGCCTTTAAATTGTTTAACTTGGGTCAAATGTTTTGGGTATCCTTCCACAAGCTTCCCACAATAAGTTGGGTGAATTTTGGCCCATTCCTCCTGACAGAGCTGGTGTAACTGAGTCAGGTTTGTAGGCCTCCTAGCTCGCACATGCTTTTTCAGTTCTGCCCACAAATGTTCTATAGGATTGAGGTCAGGGCTTTGTGATGGCCACTCCAATACCTTATCTTTGTGTCCTTAGCCATTTTGCCACAACTTTGGAAGTATGCTTGGGGTCATTGTCCATTTGGAAGACCCATTTGCGACCAAGCTTTAACTTCCTGACTGATGTCTTGAGATGTTGCTTCAATATATCCACTTAATTTTCCATCCTCATGATGCCATATATTTTGTGAAGTGCACCAGTCCCTCCTGCAGCAAAGCACCCACACAATATGATATTGCCACCCCCGTGCCTCACGGTTGGGATGGTGTTCTTCGGCTTGCAAGCCTCCCCCTTTTTCCTCCAAACATAACACTGGTCATTATGGCCAAACAGTTCTATTTTTATTTCATCAGATCAGAGGGCATTTCTCCAAAAAGTACGATCTTTGTCCCCATGTGCAGTTGCAAACCGTAGTCTGGCTTTTTTATGGCGGTTTTTGAGCAGTGGCTTCTTCCTTGCTGAGCGGTCTTTCAGGTTATGTTGATATAGGACTCGTTTTACTGTGGATATAGATACTTTTGTACCTGTTTCCTCCAGCATCTTCACAAGGTCCTTTGCTGTTGTTCTGGGATTGATTTGCACTTTTCGCACCAAAGTACACGTCTCCTTCCTGAGCGGTATGATGGCTGCGTGGTCCCATGGTGTTTATACTTGCATACTATTGTTTGTACAGATGAACGTGGTACCTTCAGGCGTTTGGAAATTGCTTCCAAGAATGAACCAGACTTGTGAAGGTCTACAATTCTTGGCTGAGGTCTTGGCTGATTTCTTTTGATTTTCCCATGATGTCAAGCAAAGAGGCACTGAGTTTGAAGGTAGGCCTTGAAATCCATCCACAGTTCCACCTCCAATTGACTCAAATTATGTCAATTAGCCTATCAGAAGCTTCTAAAGCCATGACATAATTTTCGGGAATTTTCCAAGCTGTTTAAAGGCACAGTCAACTTAGTGTATGTAAACTTCTGGCCCACTGGAATTGTGATACAGTGAATTATATGTGAAATAATCTGTCTGTAAACAATTGTTGGGAAAATGACTTGTGCCATGCACAAGGTAAATGTCCTAACCGACTTGCCAAAACTATAGTTTGTTAACAAGAAATTTGTGGAGTGGTTGAAAAACAATTTTTAATGACTCCAACCTAAGTGTATGTAAACTTCTGACTTCAACTGTATGTATTGCAAATGTCTTACATTTAAGAATAAAGTGTTTTGTTGAATACTGACTTCTGATTCATTGACGTTAAGTTTAAATGTACAAATGCTACTCTTGACTGATAATATTTAATTCTATATTGAGTGAATTGGCAGCAGAGTTGTTTCCATGGTACTCTAAATTGAGTAAATTACAGTTTGTAGAGTTAAATATAAACACTGAATAGAGTAGAAATACCTCTGAAAATTGAACTCTGCAACAAGAGTAATTTTTACTCTATTTAGACTGGGACCAAATTATATCTTTTGTAGAGTATAATTGTATTCAATTTGAGTAAAATTTACTCAGATAAATTTACTGTGTAGGAGAACCCTTTAAAGAACCCTTTTTGGTTCCAGGTAGAAACCTTTTGGGTTCCATGAAGAATCCTTTCCACAGAGGGTGCTACATGGAAAAAGGGTTCTACCTAAAACCAAAAAGATTTCTACATAGAACCAAAAAGGGTTCTCCTATGGGGACATCCAAAGAACCCTTTTGAAAGCCTTTTTCTAAGTGCACACACACACACACTGGTCCTTTATCACACTTGTAGGACATTTGTGTCCATTTGAGACATTGCCAGTGCCATCTATTTTGATGTTAAGGGAACAGAAGAGTTCATTTCCTGCCTGGCAGTGTGGCATGTGTGCACCACATTCTAGACCAAGGGCATGTCGAAGAGGGCCGCTTATCTGAATTATTCTTCCTCGTTTCTTTCACTTCCGAACAGGATTCACCTAATGCACAACACAGCGTATAAATATGTTTTAGGACAAGATTCAGCCAATCTACAGCATAGCCTGTAAATGTCTTTAGGACTGGATTCTGCTAAAGTAAAACAGCCTATAAATGTGAATGTGTTTAGGACAGGATTCAGCTAATGTAAAACACCCTATAAATGTCTTTAGGACAGGATTCAGTTAATGTAAAACATCCTAGAAATGTCTTTAGGACAGGATTCAGCTAATGTAAAACAACCTATAAATGTCTTTAGGACAGGATTCAGCTAATGTAAAACAGCCTATAAATGTCTTTAGGACAGGATTCAGCTAATGTAAAACATCCTATAAATGTGTTTAGGACAGGATTCAGCTAATGTAAAACACCCTATAAATGTCTTTAGGACAGGATTCAGCTAATGTAAAACAACCTATAAATGTCTTTAGGACAGGATTCAGCTAATGTAAAACAGCCTATAAATGTCTTTAGGACAGGATTCAGCTAATGTAAAACATCCTATAAATGTCTTTAGGACAGGATTCAGCTAATGTAAAACATCCTATAAATGTCTTTAGGACAGGATTCAGCTAATGTAAAACACCCTATAAATGTCTTTAGGACAGGATTCAGTTAATGTAAAACAGCCTATAAATGTCTTTAGGACAGGATTCAGCTAATGTAAAACATCCTATAAATGTCTTTAGGACAGGATTCAGCTAATGTAAAACAGCCTATAAATGTCTTTAGGACAGGATTCAGCTTATGTAAAACAGCCTATAAACGTATTTAGGACAAAGGCCCTTTTGAAAATACTTCATTTATGGATTATCTGTAGATTCGACCACCATTCCCAAATGGATTCCAAATATGCCGTCCTATCTTGCAAGTCAACTAAAATAAAATTACAATTCTGACAGGTTTCCCTTTAAAAAAGCAATGCTTGATGTGCCTGGGTCCAGTCAGACTTACTCCAGAGATAGGGTAAGGGAAATGGCTGGAACATACTGTACAGTTTTCCAGTCAGAATGCTCAACAATAATCAACTCAGCAATTAAAACGGACTGTATCAACAGAGAGAGTGTGTGTGTGTGTGTGTGTGCCTGGTTAATGTGTACTGTATGTGTCTGGTTGTTTAAGAGTCTTATACCAATGCTTGTTGAGGCCCGATCCCAATGAGTTGAGAAATTCAGGAAACAGGGGTCCATCCTAACCGGATGCATCTGGACGTAATCATGATTTGTAGAGCCCCATTTCAAACAAGAATCGCACTTGAATGACAGTGATTGAAAGGGCGGTCTTGGCCTCCCTGGTGGCGCAGTGGTCTCTGTGCCACCAGAGACTCTGGGTTCGAGCCCAGGCTCTGTCGCAGCCGGCCGCGACAGGGAGGTCCATGGGGCGACCCACAATTGGCTTAGTGTTGTCCGGGTTAGGGAGGGTTTGGCCGGTAGGGATGTCCTTGTCTCATCGCGCACTAGCGACTCCTGTGGCGGGCCGGGCGCAGTGCACGCTAACCAGGTGTACTGTGTTTCCTCCGACACATTGGTGCGGCTGGCATCCGGGTTGGATGCGCGCTGTGTTAAGAAGCAGTGCGGCTTGGTTGGGTTGTGTTTCGGAGGACGCATGACTCTCGACCTTTGTCTCTCCCAAGCCCGTACGGGAGTTGTAGCGATGAGACAAGATAGTAACTACTAACAATTGGAAACCACGAAAAAGGGGGTAAAAAAAAAGAAAGTGGTCTTCACATCTCATTTGTTCAGGTCAGAGTCCACTGAATATACTTACATCTGGGTCTAACAAATCTCCATGCACATTTCCTTCACGCTCTGTTCTCTACCTCGGTTTATTTAGGCAGCGTTCAAAGCAGTTCCTTTCCAGTCAACAGAGTGGGGTCTAAAAGAGTGGGGGCCTATTGTTTTCAATGGCAAATCATCTATTCCACTCAGAAACTGTGGTCACAGATTGACCGTGAACATTCAGGCACAAGGGATCTGTTAAATTATGGAGTACTTTAAAGCTTTCTACAGGACAATGATTCCACCACCAACATTTTGTTTACCTCTTCATGACGAGTCAAGGTCAAGATTGTCTATGGTCAGAACGGTCCAGTACAATTATCCAAGACTGACTCTTTAACGTAACATATATATCAACAATAGGATTTCAGTGGCTGGTTTATTTCAAGCTTAATTGATGTTTGTTACCTATCAACCATGTTGACTGTTGAACTGATGACTGTGGGGTTCTGCTAGGCATCAGTTATTAACTGCTTCAGCTGCCTGACTGTTCCATTAAACATACACATCATCATCATCATAAAGCCCGAAGACGTGAATGGATCCTATTTCAGAGCTCTTCCCCACAGCTGTATGCTGTTGTTAGCTCTGCTGACAAGACGTCCTAGACCTAGGGGATAACCAATGCAATGTCCTTCTTCCCCTCCTCTTTCTCTAAATAGAGAAGCCTAACATTTACTTCTTATCACTTTCGATTTACAGCTGGTGCCGGCTGTGTTTTATACACAGAAGTTGAGGCTTTAGGAGGTGTAAACAAAGGAACTTGGCTGTTCAATGTACAGAACTACAGGTCATGCTAGTCTGGCTGTGGACCACAGGGGCTGTGTTTACATAGGCAGCCCAATTCAGATCTTTTCCAATTATTTCCATATCTGATACCTATCTGATCTTGTCCCTAATGTGTAAACAGCAACAACAAAAAACACATGGAATCTGATCTTTTGACTTATGATTTACTGTATACCACCACCATATGTGGATCTCAATCCTGATACAATTCTGATGCTACATATGTGACCTCAGTCTAGATGCTCAAATCAGAACTGATTTGCTCTGAAGTGTTCCTTTTTTTGCACATGACCTGCCATTACCATGGCAACCACCCCAACATTTTAACTTCTACATGATCGGTGTCCCTATACTGGGACGTTTGAGCTAACGTGCGCTAATGTGATTAGCATGACAGTTGTAAGTAACAGCAAACTTTCCAGGACATAGACATGTCTTATATTGGCAGAAAGCTTAAATTCTTGTTAATCTAACTGCACTGTCCAATTTACAGTAGCTATTACAGTGAAACAATACCATACTATTGTTTGAGGAGAGTGCAAAACAACAAAACACGTACCACAGCAACTGGTTTGATACATTCACCTCTGAAGGTAAATAATTTACTTACATTCTGTAATCTTGCTCTGATTTGTCATCCTGATGGTCCCAGAGATAAAATGTAGCATAGTCGTGTTTGATCAAATCAATTTGTATATTCAAATGTAGGAAGTAGGTTCTACACTTTGTACCCCTGCTTTCTCTGGCTCCACATCCACCCCGCCCGGCCATCTACTTCAGAGGCTACATCTGTGTGAATGAGCAAATCTGATATGGGTAAAATGTCTGGACACTGAGTCTGGACACTCAGAAAAAAAAGATTGGATATGGAAAAAAAATCTGAATTGTGTTCTTCGGGTAGCTGTTTGAACACAGTCAGTTTGTTTACACAGACAGAGTGTTTCTCAAAAGGCTTTTTACAGGGAGAGTGGCAGCAGCTTTTCCAGAAAACCACTATCACAGCTAATTTCAATCATGTTGAAAATTTAGAAAGCCTGTGAAACTGTTCTTGTTTTTTTTTTAAACGTTCTTATAGATTCTTATTTGTCACGTAGCTGAGTTAGATCACCTTGGCAGCAGTGGTTGCTGCAGTCTTACTGTTATTCACAATGTGGCGGTGGATGAGTGAGTTTGAATCTCTGATGCAGTTGACATCTATCAGTGGCTGAGGTTTCAGTAAACCAATGTTGCAGATTTAAGTAATGTAGTGTTGGCTACAATAGTGTTGTCATGCAGTACAGTAACAACCACAGTAATTACACAGTATTAATAACATTGTACTGTGTGACCTTGATCATCAATAGAACAGAACAGAACACTACACTGAATTCGTATTGTAATGATCACATTGTACCAGATTGCTTAACTATAACAATATTTAAGGCTACTTGAACCATAAGCAGTTGGAGTAGCACTGATTAGATGTTATTGCTCTGCTGTTATTGGCTTCAAACTTAGAGCACTTCTCTGATTTGGCTGTGATATGATCCAGTACATCTGAGAAATTAAGTCAGGGCACTTATTGATGTGGCTGTTGTGGTTTGGATGTCATTGAAGACTAAAAACGGTATTGTTTGTGTTGGAACCCTTTGACAGACGTATATGAAAATATGTGGCTTTGGCAAGATCAAGTCTGAGCCTGGGGGTGAAACAATTACACATTGCCCTAAATGGTCTGAAAGGCCACTTTCCCGTTAATTGTCTCTGTCTTGTGTATTAGGCGGAAATTCCCCATTATGAAATTCCACAACAAATGAAGGGTGCACATCTATGGGCATTGTGATGCGAACTGACACAACAAGAAGAGAACACTGTGTTTATCCTGAAAGGAAATAGAGCAACACTGAATGATACAGTGAGAAAGTATCCAAACTTTGGTCTTAACAAAAGTATCCCATCTAAATGAAAAGGTTCTTTGGAAAGAGAAGTGGAGGGCAGGGCAGAATAATGGTTACAGATGCAGGATCTTCATTTGACCAGTTTCTCACAACAGGAAAGAATCCTACTTCAAAAGGAAATGTGAATTATTGTGTGGGTTATAATTAATTGTTTTGATGAGGAGGCCTTCATGTGGTGTCGAAGAAGGCGTGACAGAACCTGTAAAAACACCTGGAGCAATTTCCTGAACATGAAAAAAAGATTTCCCCCAACAGCGATATAAACAGGAAACCATAAACAGTCACTAGATGGTCTGGTCTCTGGGTTGGACCTACTGATGGATGTATTCACTCTGCTCTGTGGTGTGTGTGTGTGTGTGTGTGTGTGTGTGTGTGTGTGTGTGTGTGTGTGTGTGTGTGTGTGTGTGTGTGTGTGTGTGTGTGTGTGTGTGTGTGTGTGTGTGTGTGTGTGTGTGTGTGTGTGTGTGTGTGTGTGTGTGTGTGTGTGTGTGTGTGTGTGTGTGTGTGTGTGTGTGTGCATGCATGCATGCGAATTTGTGTGATCTGTGGATAGGGATGTGAAGCACCTATAAACTGTGCTTGACTGTGTTTATCTGGTCAGACGAAGACTCAACATCGTGTCTTGAGTTTACAACCAGCATCACAAACATTGTACCTGCTCAACCTCAAACCTTGATTCATGGTTTCCTGGAAAGTCAAACAAAAATCTTATGGAGTAAAACAAAATAATCTACCATCTTTGTGAGTGCTGGCTGCCTTTATTTATAAAGCATTGGGGGGGGCTCATCTAAAATCCAGAATCAAACGTGTGGACATTCATCTGGGCCAAAGAACAATCACACTGTCTTAGAAAAAAAGGTTTCCCAAATGAACCCTCTGTAGAAAAGGTTCTACAAGGAACCCAAAAGTGTTGGCTGCAATAGTTTTTTACCTGGAACCAAAAAGGGTTCTTCAAATAGTTATTCTATGGGGACAGCCGATGAACCCTTTGAGGTTTTAGATATACACTGTTAGAAAACAAAACATCACAAGGTGCTAACATCCCAGCATCACAAGGTGCTAACATCCCAGCATCATACGGTTTAAACATCCCAGCATCATAAGGTTCTAACATCCCAGCATCATAAGGTACTAACAGCCCAGCATCATAAGGTGCTAACATCCCAGCATCATAAGGTGCTAACATCATAGCATCATAAGGTACTAACATCCCAGCATCATAAGGTACTAACAGCCCAGCATCATAAGGTACTAACAGCCCAGCATCATAAGGTGCTAACATCCCAGCATCATAAGGTACTAACATCCCAGCATCACAAGGTGCTAACATCCCAGCATCATACGGTTTAAACATCCCAGCATCATAAGGTTCTAACATCCCAGCATCATAAGGTTCTAACATCCCAGCATCATAAGGTACTAACAGCCCAGCATCATAAGGTGCTAACATCCCAGCATCATAAGGTGCTAACATCATAGCATCATAAGGTACTAACATCCCAGCATCATAAGGTGCTAACATCCCAGCATCATAAGGTACTAACATCCCAGCATCACACAGTGCTAACATCCCAGCATCATAAGGTACTAACATCCCAGCATCATAAGGTGTTAACATCCCAGCATCATAAGGTACTAACATCCCAGCATCATAAGGTGCTAACATCCCAGCATCATAAGGTACTAACATCCCAGCATCATAAGGTGCTAACATCCCAGCATCATAAGGTACTAACATCCCAGCATCATAAGGTGCTAACATCCCAGCATCATAAGGTACTAACATCCCAGCATCACAAGGTGCTAACATCCCAGCATCATAAGGTACTAACATCCCAGCATCACAATGTGCTAACATCCCAGCATCATATGGTGCTAACATCCCAGCCTAATAAGGTGCTAACATCCCAGCATCATAAGGTGCTAACACCCCAGCATCATAAGGTATTAACACCCCAGCATCATAAGGTGCTAACATCCCAGCATCATAAGGCGTCATCCATTGACAAACTTCATTAGTGAACAAAAGTACTTCAACAGGGGAATGGTCTATTATGCAACTGTACAGCATGGTGATTAATGGTGGGTAGTATGATAAGCATGATCTGCAGTAGTCTGGAGTGTCTGTGAAATACTGTTACAGCATCCAGCTGGCAGGAGGCTCCACTACCAGTGAACACCATTTGTCTACAACCAACACACCAATTTTGGGAACAAAGACTGTTGAGAAAGTTATCCAAATGTTCTCAGAACATGATTTTGGCAAATGGACAATTTCTTACAATGAATTTCAAGCACACATGCATGTACGCACACATACCATTCTACTGTTTATTTTGATCCGGTTTATCCACGGCAAAGATATATATTTTCCATAATAATTTTTAACTAATTAATTTGTTCAATACACTCTTCAAACATGTTGAGCATGCAAGTTGCGCATGCAGTCTATAGCCTAACTATAATCACCAAGGCAGCTTTATTATCTTTGTAGCCCTAAATGTTTAACATTTCAGAGTAGACTATTCACTTGCTGAACATAAATGAACGCATATTGCGACGACAGGTAGGCCTGTCCAATGGACACCATCAATAGAGGGATTTGTGATCAATTCACTTCAGCCTATTTATTTTATTAGTCTACACGATTATTTTACATTTAAAAAAATGTACTTAACAACTTTGCACTTAGAATAACATCCTCAAAACCACAAATTGAATTCAAAAGTTTGTCTATAAAACCTACATTATGTTTCCAAGTATGTCCCACAAAAGGATAATTAGGCATATACACTGAGACTTTGTGAGCAAATTCGTTAAATCACAAAATGTTTGTATTATTTAAATGTAGACTAGGTTTGCATGCACAACAAACAAAAAAAGCGTGCGGAAAATGTATAAACTTACAATGTGGCTGATGCACTATCTGGTGCGCGCAGGCAGGAATCCCATTCCCTTATAGAACCCAAAGCCCAATCTTGTTCTACAGAAATTGGTGCGGCCGGCCACTCCTCACACCCCGCTCCGAATCATCGAATGGTTAGGCAAAGAGTAGCCTACAGTATTCATCCCGCTACTTTTCGGTATAGTCTACACGACCTGTGCGTCATACACACCCCTACATCCCCCTGAATTAGTTCTACCGGGAAACTTTATGTTCGGAGCCGCGGGAAGGAATTCTAAGGAAATTCTGAAGCAGATAGAAATAGTAAAGTGATGTAACAGCAGTGGTTATTTGTACCAGGAGACTAACACCATTAAAATAATATTAGCCTTTACAATATAGGCCAAGTGTTGTTGGTCTTTATCGTTATGCAAAGCTCTCTCAATTTGGATGAATTGGTGCCTCTAGAGAAATTCAAAAGGCTGATTGAGGACCGTTTGTTTTCTATGATTGTGTTTTGCAAGAAGAGCGAGAATGTGCCTCGAGTGCTATATGCTCTTCAACGTTAAATGAGATTTACAAACCTCACAACCTTGCCAAACCTCACAACCGTGCCTTGCTTTTCTGTAACTTTCATTGACAATTACTAACACCTTTGATCATTTTGCTGTTACCTATCCAGACCTAGCAGATCTACAAAACAGGAGTGGACCAGGGTACAGAACATTTTGGGGCTCACAATTGGCCCAGCATCATCCGGGTTTGGCCGGTGTAGGCCGTCATTGTAAATAAGAATTTGTTCTTAACTGACTTGCCTAGTTAAATAAAAAAAAGTTGTGATGCCAAGAGGTCTGACTCTGAAACCTTTTTCACTCAGCAGACATTTATCCTCGGGCAACACTTGTCACTTTGCTCCTGCTTGTCAAGGTTTAAACTCAGTCCAGTTACCATGCTAACCCCACACTGGCATATAGTAGCCTAGGCCAGTGGTTCCCAGCTCCGGTCCTCCAGTACCCTCAACAGTACACAGTATTATTGTAGTCCCGGACAAGCACACTTCAACTTGTCAACTAATCATCAGGCCCTCAATGAGTTGAATCAGGTATGTTTGTCTGGGCTACAACACGTGTGCTGTGGGGGTACTCGAGGACTGGAGTTGGGAACTGGTGGGCTGGGCTACCCCTATTTACATTTATGGCCTCATTTAGCATGCTATAAAACTATCACCACAGAACTGCAGCATACACAACCCTTTTTACATAAGTATTTTTTATATGCAATTTTAGGCATGAATTGTCTCCCACGCCACTCTGCCTCCTGAACAATGAAATACATTTGTTTCCAGATCATTGGTTTTCGGTCTACACTCCCTGAATGTAATAGCTGAGTGAGTTAGGAATTGAGCTCAACCCTGCATCTTTTTAAATAAACATGACAAGACTGATTTCTCAACGTAAAAAATGTACTGCCAGTGTACTTGTATTTGGCAACTCATGTTTAGATGTAATATGCTGATGTGGCGGGCTAATGGTCTGATGAATACTTTGCGGTAGGCTTGTCTTAGTTTGTTTAGACACGTGCGAGCATAGCCGCGGGAAGTAGGAGTACTGAGGGTGCTGCATCACCCCCTGAAAAATCAGAATAAAAAAAAGACATATATATATATATATATATCACAAAAGAAGTGCACTGGGCCTTTACTATTATTAGCAGATTGATATTGATCTCTGTAGTGCAGGAAAAACATTTCTTCAGCATCTCAGCTTTGGCAAAAAAGGTAGTGTAATTAAGAACAGTATCTTTCAGGATTCAATTGTTGGAATTGTAAGAGTTGTTGCCCTGTCAATTTCTCCACACTTGTCATTCTAACGGAATCCAGAAAGAACAAAACCCTGTCCTCAATCATTTACATCAAAAGGTCGAAAGTAATGGGCATAGACACAAAACATCCACAACAAATTAAATATTTTTCTTAATCAAATAACATGGGAAACAACCACTTTTTGTGCAGTATTAATTTACCATCCTTACAAACCAGTTAATGTAAATGTACATTACTGTATTGTACATAGGCTGGTCATCTAGGTTTGTACCTGTAGACTTTCCATCACCATGAGGAAAAACAATGCACAATACAGTAATTAAGTACATTGAGACATCAAGTCTATTCTTTAAAAGTGCCTTCCTCACCATCTTAAATAAGCATGCCCCATTCAAAAGATGTAGAACCAGGAACAGATACAGTGAGGGAAAAAAGAATTTGATTGGCAAACGTACAAACTCAGCAGGGAATCAAATACTTTTTTCCCTCGCTGTATAGCCCTTGGTTCACTCCAGACCTGACTGCCCTTGACCAGCACAAAAACATCCTGTGGCGTACTGCATTAGCATCAAATAGCCCCCGTGATATGTAACTTTTCAGGGAAGTTAGGAACCAATATACACAAGCAGTTAGGAAAGCTAAGGCTAGCTTTTTCAAACAGAAATGTGCATCCTGTAGCACAAACTCAAAAAAGTTCTGGGACACTGTAAAGTCCATGGAGAATAAGAGCACCTCCTCCCAACTGCCCACTGCACTGAGGCTAGGAAACACTGTCACCACCGATAAATCCACGATAATCAAGATATTCAACTGCCCTACACCCCCCACAGCAACTCGCCCAAGCTTCCCCCATTTCTCCTTCACCCAAATCCAGATAGCTGATGTTCTGAAAGAGCTGCAAAATCTGGACCCCTACAAATCAGGCGGGCTAGACAATCTGGACCCTCTCTTTCTAAAATGATCTGCTGAAATTGTTGCAACCCCGATCAGTAGCCTGTTCAACCTCTCTTTCGTATCGTCTGAGATCCCCAAAGATTGGAAAGCTGCCGCGGTCATCCCCCTCTTCAAAGGGGCAGACACTCTAGACCCAAACTGCTACAGACCTGTATCTATCCTATCCTGCCTTTCAAAGGTCTTCGAAAGCCAAGTTAACAAACAGATCACAGACCATTTCGAATTCCACCGTACCTTCTCCGCTATACAATCTGGCTTCCGAGCTGGTCATGGGTGCACCTCAGCCACGCTCAAGGTCCTAAACGATATCATAACTGCCATCGATAAGAGACAATACTGTGCAGCCGTATTCATCGACCTGGCCAAGGCTTTCGACTCCTCTCAAAACTGCCTTGCATGCTCTTCAACTGATCGCTGCCCACACCTGCCCGCCCGTCCAGCATCACTACTCTGGATGGTTCTGACCTAGAATATGTGGACAACTACAAATACCTAGGTGTCTGATTAGACAGTAAACTCTCCTTCCAGACCCACATTAAGCATCTCCAATCCAAAAATTAAATCTAGAATCGACTTCCTATTTCGCAACAAAGCATCCTTCACTCATGCTACCAAACATACCCTCGTAAAACTGACTATCCTACCGATCCTTGACTTCGGCAATGTCATTTACAAAATAGCCTCCAAAAATCTACTCAACAAATTGGATGCAGTCTATCACAGTGCCATCCATTTTTTCACCAAAGTCCCATATACTACCCACCACTGCGACCTGTACGCTCTCGTTGGCTGGCCCTCGCTTCATTCTCGTCGCCAAATCCACTGGCTCCAGGTCATCTACAAGTCTTCGCTAGGTAAACCCCCGCCTTATCTCAGTTCACTGGTCACCATAGCAGCATGCGCTCCAGCAGGTATATTTCACTGGTCACCCCCAAAGCCAATTCCTCTTTGGCCACCTTTCCTTCCAGTTCTCTGCTGCCAATGACTGGAACGAACTGTAAAAAATTGCTGAAGCTGGAGACTCTTATCTCCCTCACTAACTTTAAGCACCAGCTGTCAGAGCAGCTCACAGGTCATTGCACCTGTACATAGCCCATCCAACTACCTCAGCCCCATACTGTATTTATTTATTTTGCTCCTTTGCACCCCAGTATCTTTACTTTCACATTCATCTTCTGCACATCTATCACTCCAGTGTTTAATTACTATATCGTAATTACCTCGCCACTATGGCCTATTTTATTGCCTTACCTCCCTTATCTTACCTCATTTGCACACACTGTATATAGACTTTTTCTATTGTATTATTGACGATGTTTGTTTATTCCATGTGTAACTATGTGTTGTTGTATGTGTCGAACTGCTTTGCTTTATCTTGGCCAGGTCGCAGATGTAAATGAGAACCTGTTCTCAACTAGCCTACCTAGTTAAATAAAGGTGAAATATATATATATATTTTTTAAGTGGTTTGTGATGATATGATGTGATGATGTGGCTCAGTTGGTAACACATGGTGCTAATAATGATGGGGTTGTGGGTTCTATTCTCACTGGGGATCAGTACAAAAAAGAATGCACTTACTACTGTAAATTGCTCTGGATAAGAGTGTCTACTAAAATGGAAAAGGAATGAATAGACTGTTTCAGTTTTCATATGGAAATAAGTTGCATTTGCAAAGTATTTCAAGAAACTGGAAAACATAAACTCAGCCCCCCCAAAAAAAATTCTTCCCTTTTTCAGGACCCTGTCTTTCAAAGATAATTCATCAAAATCCAAATAACTTCACAGATCTTCATTGTAAAGGGTTTAAACACTGTTTCCCATGCTTGTTTAATGAACCACAAACAATTAATGAACATGCACCTGTGGAACGGTTGTTAAGACACTAACAGCTTACAGACAGTAGGCAATTAAGGTCACAGTTATGAAAACTTGGGACACTAAAGAGGCCTTTCTACGGACTCTGAAAAACACCAAAAGAAAGATGCCCAGGGTCCCTGCTCATCTGCGTGAACGTGCCTTAGGCATGCTGCAAGGGGGCAGGAGGACTGCAGATGTAGCCAGGTCAGTAAATTGCGATGTCCGTACTGTGAGACGCCTAAGACCACACTACAAGGAGACATGACGGACAGCTGATCATCCTCGCAGTGGCAGACCACGTGTAACAACACCTGCACAGGATCGGTACATCCGAACATCACACCTGCGGGATAGGTACAGGATGGCAACAACAACTGCCCGAGTTACACCAGGAATGCACAATCCCTCCATCAGTGCTGAGACTGTCCGCAATAGGCTGAGAGAGGCTGGACTGAAGGCTTGTAGGCCTTTTGTAAGGGAGGTCCTCACCAGACATCACTGGCAACAACATCGCCTATGGGCACAAACCCACCGTTGCTGGACCAGACAGGACTGGCAAAAAGTGCTCTTCACATGACGAGTCGCGATTTTGTCTCACCAGGGGTGATGGTCGGATTTGCGTTTATCGTCGAAGGAATGAGCGTTACACCGAGGCCTGTACTCTGGAGCGGGATCGATTTGGAGGTGGAGGGTCCGTCATGGTCTAGGTCGGTGTGTCACAGCATCATCGGACAGAGATTGTTGTCATTGCAGGCAATCTCAACGCTGTGCGTTACAGGAAATACACCCTCCTCCCTCATCTGGTACCCTTCCTGCAGGCTCATCCTGACATGACCCTCCAGCATGACAATGCCACCAGCCATACTGCTCGTTCTGTGTGTAATTTCCTGCAAGACAGGAATGTCAGTGTTCTGTCATGGCCAGCGAAGAGCCCGGATCTCAATCCCATTGAGCACGTCTTCGACCTGTTGGATCAGAGGCTGTGCTAGGGCCATTCCCCCCAGGAATGTCTGGGATCTTGCAGGTGCCTTGGTGGAAGAGTGGGGTAACATCTCACAGCAAGAACGGGCAAATCTGGTGCAGTCCATGAGGAGGAGATGCACTGCAGTACTTAATGCAGCTGGTGGCCACACCAGATAATGACTGTTACTTTTGATTTTGACCCCCCCCCCTTTGTTTAGGGACACATTATTCCATTTCTGTTAGTCACATGTCTGTGGAACATGTTCAGTTTATGTCTCAGTTGTTGAATCTTGTTATGTTCATACAAATATTTACACATGTTAAGTTTGCTGAAAATAAACACAGTTGACAGAGAGAGGACGTTTCTTTTTTTGAGTTTATATCAAGCAAGTATTTTTATATTCCACAAGTATTATCAGATTCATTGTTTTGTACAGATAATGATTAGACTTAAGTTACAAATGCTGGTAAACACTCAAATACATTTAGTTTTCACAAAAGTAGTGCACTGGGTTTTTACTTGTCCTGTATTAGCAGACCAGTATAGGCTGTGTGTGCGTTTCAAAATAGTGAATCTGGAAAAATCTGAATAAAGGCAGTGTGGCGGTTAGTATGGTAGAACCTTGTTTTGTAAATTTAAGTGATCGGCACTGGCAGCTCGTGGACATTTCACACAACTCAGTTGACTGGCGTCCAAGTGTGCATGTTGAAAATGTGACATCATGCTTTATATCTGTCAGGAATCCTCCTTCTATGTGAAAATAATGTTCACCATTTGAGTTATCAGAATCTATAATCTGGAGTAAAACATGGCCCAGAGGCATCTAGTCTGATTGAAGACAGACTTCCCTTCTCTTTCTCTCTATCTCTTCATCCGTCCCACTCCCCTCCCTTCCCATCTCTGGTTCATGTCATAAATCATAGGGCCTGGCCCTGGGGAAGGGCCTCCTGTAGCTTTACGGGACCATTCTGCATTCCCTCATCTCCCATTTATTCATTAAACACTCTGGCTCTATCCAGAGACAGCCCCTCACAGCATCCTCAGAGATAACCCTCACAGCATCCTCAGAGACAGCCTTTACAGCATCCTCAGAGACAGCCAGCCACTCACAGCATCCTCAGAGGCAGCCAGCCACTCACAGCCTCCTCAGAGACAGCCAGCCTCTCACAGCATCCTCAGAGACAGCCACCCTCTCACAGCATACTGAGAGACAGCCAGCCCCTCACAGCATCCTCAGACAGACAGCCTCTCACAGCATCCTCAGAGACAGACAGACCCTCACAGAATCCTCAGAGGCAGACAGACCCTCACAGAATCCTCAGAGATAGACAGACCATCACAGCATCCTCAAGGCCAGCCCCTCACAGCATCCTCAGAGACAGTCCCTTACAGCAGCCTCGGAGACAGTATAGTACGTTCTGATGGCATGACATGTGTGTACAGAAGTTTAAGGGCATCTAAATACACCTCTCTGGAAGTAACCCTCATTTTGACAGCGACACACTGTATCCGTGCTCTTCTTATCGAAACATTTCTCAACTTCAACCCTCTGAAGACGTTTTCATCTTTGCTTGCAATACAATTCTTTAACCACTAGAAGTTATGCTTATGCATGGAGACTTTCCCATCATTTATCAAAGGTGCGTGCACACAGAAAACACTAAACCTTGCGTGCGCCTGTTTTCCTCGAATATTGGTATTTATTATTTGGAACTTGATGGTAAAGTGATTTTCTTACATTTTTTGAACAATTTCTTTTTTTTACAGTATAAAACATCCACATACAAACGAGAACATACAGACGCACACAAACATTGACTAAATCCTCCCTGCCCAGACCCACCTGCTCACATCTCCGCGACTGTGTCACTCTCCGTCAAACTGCACCATTTTGTTTCTCTCCGTCGTCGCCCACGTGCTTTCAACATTTAGATAATAACGCATTTGACCTTTCCATTGTGTTACTGCTGGAAGATTGGTTGATTTCCAGTTTTTAAGTATATGTTTTATTTTCAAGATTATTGACAAGCAAAGTTTTGTCCAATCTATGTTGTATCTCACTGCCCGCTCATATGCCATGTCTTGAAATATTAAGACAGTAGGATTAAAAATGTATTTACATTGTAATACTTCTGACAGCCAACTTCCTAACTCCGCCCATAACTTTTGGATTTTATAGCATTCCCAGAATGCATGGATCACTGAGCAATTGTTAGTATAACTTTTAAGACATTACTCTGCCTTGTGCTGTAGAATTTGTGAATGTTGTCTCTTGTGTATTAAATTCTATACATTAGTTTATACTGGATTAACTGTACATTTTAGTTAACTGTAATTTTCTTAATGATGTTCCAACATTACCTCCATCTTGTGCCAATTTCAGTTATTTTAAAATCTTGGTAGATTATATATTTGTCAGTTGGAAAGTGTGCATATTTCCACAAACAGCTCAGACCATGGTTATGCACAAATTGTCGTCTACTATCTCACATAGTATGTCGTATAATATTTATTTTACTTTTATCACAGTATATAGGCCTAAATCATAGCCTCATCATATCATATTACCTTCCCTATATATGTCACTCCCTTTAAGTCTTTCCCCAGGTGTCGTTGTTTCTATTTCAGTTCCATGTCTGTGTGCTGTTAGTGTTTCTGCTTTAGGATGATGTTTATTTTATTAAAACACTCCCTGAACTTGCTTCCCGACTCTCAGCACAGATCGTTACAGCAGGACATGTTTCTCCTTGTCTGACATGACTGGTTTATTACTGCTACACAACAAATGTTAAGCTACCGTTTATCTCTCTCATTCAAGAAGCAGCCTCGAAAGTAAATAGACCGGTAGCCTATTTAAAATATTTGACAATATGGGTATAGTAGCCTATTGCTGTGAGATAGGAGAGTGACTTCATAGCCTATTTAATCTCAGAGCCTATACCAAGTTAGGAGATACAATCATCTATTGATCAACTAAATGTTGAACAAGAAAACCAGTGTGCAATTTACTTTGAGTGATTGTGGAATTCTTTGCCCCTGTCTACCATGTTGTTGTTCAGCCCACCATGCTGAACGTTTCCATCAATACTTTGGAGTATGATGGTCTGTCAGTTGTGGCAGCCAGGTTGCATGCGGGATGCATGTATCTGCATGTTTGGCCTTCCCAGTTCCTGACTTACATTATGTTAGCCTGAGGGCAAAACAGGCCCACCTGAGACAAAGACCAGTCCATATCAGATTTGAATTGCATGCTGCAGGCACTTATCTGCATGTGAACTTATTCTTAATGGAGGCTGCTAACAATGGCTGGAACGGAGCAAATGGAATGGCATCAAACACCTGGAAAACATGTGTTTGATACCATTCCACTGATTCCACTCCAGTCATTTCCACGAGCCTGAGTTCCCCAATTAAGGTGCCACCAAACTCCTGTGTTAGAGCAAGAGATTTCTGTTTTATTCATGTCTGAGGAAATGAGAAATCTATTGTACATTAAAAAACAATTTACCAGGACACTTTGACACAGCTTTTAGCTTCCGTGTTGCATAAGAGTGAGATAGAAGGTAGCTGGGCGCTTGACTCGTCAATGTTTCCTTCAAGGCCAAGTTTATAGCAATGAAAGGACTCTTTCAGGTCTGATCTGGGGTGAGCCAAATGCTATTTGAGATCCATTACATTGTTTAGATTGGACTTTGCAGACACTTGAATCTAACAACTTTAGCCAAGAAATGTGTTCTCATTCTTCGCACAGTCTTGTTCAGTTGACTGAGTCAGACCTCCATGTCATTCTGAGGTGAAGACTGTGAGATTGTTATAATGTGAGGAAGTGCATCCTGTAGAAACTTCTCTAAGAGGACATTGAACCTTCAGAGGGCCTTGAATCTTCACTACTGGCAACATTTTTAGGCCACACACAGAGATACTTCATCCAAAATGAGTTTAAAAAACAGCAAAGATTGCACTGTGTGCTATGTATTTGTGTAGCCTACTTTATTAAATCCCCTGTAATTTACTCTATCGGCCTCAGTAGAAGCTGCTGTAAGGTAGCAGTAAGGATTGTGTGGGGTGTAACTGTATGAGATGGGAGGATACTTTGCAGGTGAGCCCCACCCTCTCCTGTTGCACAGACTGCTAGCAGAGAGAGCAGCAAACACACCTGGACAACCCAAACCTGTGGGATATTCACATTTTAACACATATGCAAAAGAGAGAAAGGTAAGAAATGCCACTTTATTAAACGCATACGTATTCTAAAGTGCTTAGAACCTACCACTGGTCACTTTAGAAGAGTTTGGAACAAATCCATTTGTCAGTTTAGAACCATACCACTTTAGAATGGTAAGGAAACCTCTCCGTTGTCAAGTGTGGATTCAATGGGAATAGACATGAAATTCAACACTTGAATGCATCTGAAGTTAAGTCATAAGCATTATGCACCAAAGCATTTGGAAATACCAGTATTGGAAAATAATTTGTCAATAAAAAAACATTTTAAACACTGTACTTTATTTTGAAAAGCATTTACTCTTGTTGACTTGTTGAAGGTAGGTAGTAGGTACCGATGTTGACTGAGGAAAATTCTGATGCATTTATATTTGGATGACGATTACCAAGGCCTACAACAGGATGTATGGAGGCTGGGTGTGAAGAGGGGTTTCAGGCTTTGACCACCCAAGCTGGATGTGCTTAAACATTCTCTTTTTATTGAATATTTTTCTTTGGCCTAGGTTCTCCTGAAGTCCCTTCTCCCCTGCGTCTCAGGAGGGCCTGTCCCATGATGAACCTGACCGGTGCTGTTCTACTTCTCTCGTTGGTGTCGCTAGTCCACGGTGCCTGCTCTCTCAATGGGAGGAACAGAGGAGACCTCTATGGTAGGCTATCAAGCCAAGCTGTAGCTGAGTAGCCTTGCTCTCCTGCCCACTCTTTTTTTACTTGGCAAGATGTTATGCCAATGCTTAATATCTGTTGAACATTTGCCAAAGCAAAGCATAAAACACAAGAATCCTTAATGTTGCCAAGTGAAAGGGTAGTACATATTAATTTTGATGCACTTTAAAGGGCAACTCCATCACATTTCAACCTCATTTTCATCATCTCCAGCACCGTACCATTGTCAACACGTGGAAACAACATGTCTACTTTTTGTATAATTAAAAAAAAAGTGAAAACATCCTACCCGATGACATCACCAAAAGTTTAAACATTTTAAAAACAGTGATTTTAGAACACTATGAGATTGGCGGTGACGTGGGGATCAAGAAAAATAGCCTCCCTCTGGCTAGAAACTCGTTGAAGGTTTTGAAAATCACAGTTTCTTTTGTTTTGTATCCTACCTGTGATGTCAGAGAAGCATATCTTTGGATTTCTTTCCTCTTCTCTTGTTAACCACAGATCATATAAATGCACAATTTCCACATACAGTGCTTTTGGAAAGTATTCAGACTAATTTATGACATAAATTATTTTTTAACTCACCAATCTACACACAATACCCCATAATGACAAAGCAAAAACAGGTTTTTAGAAATGTTTGCAAAGTGGCCAAATTGATTAACCAAACCCAAATGTGCTCAACCCCTGTAATAGAAAACAGAGGGAGGTCAGTAAATCTTGTTGTTAGTATCCTCTGAGCAGTCGTTAAATAGGAGGTTACATGTAATCTCTCTACTACAACATGTTGATATATGGAGTACCTGTGTAATAAGACATCTTTGGATTGAACCAGCCATTTCTCTCTATGTCTGTATAGGACTAAAGCTTTGTTCACACTGCAGGCCTTAATGCAAAAAAAAAAAATCTAATCCATTCTGTATAACTGACTCTCCAAACACTGTGACCAAATTGTATTTGTGTTCAGAAAGCATTCTATGCTAGTTGTTATAGCAACGACCAGTGGTGTAATGTAATTATGTCAAAAATACTTTAAAATCCTACTTAAGTAGTTTTTTTCTTCAGTATCTGTATATTCTTTTGTTGACTACTTTTACTCCACTACATTCCTAAAGAAAATATGTAAATTCTACTCCCATAATTTATCCCTGACACCCAAAAGTACTCATTACATTTCAAATGCTCAGCCAGGACAGCAATATCCAATTCACGCACATACTGTATCAATATAATGCGTTGTCATCCCTACTGCCTTTGATCTGGTGGACTTACTGCCTTTGTCATTCATGTCTGAGTGTTGGAGTGTGCCCCTGACTAGCAATACATTTAAAAATATATATATAATTGTGCCGTCTGGTTTGCTTAATATAAGGAATTTGATGTATAGCATTTACTTTTTACTTTTACTCAAGTATGACAATGAGAATGTTTCCACCTCTGTACTTAAGTATTTTTTTAAACCAGATACTTTTAGACTTTTACTCAAGTAATATTTTACTGGGGGACTTTCACTTTTACTTGAATCATTTTCTATTAAATATTTTATAAGGAGATGTCATCCTATTTGAAAAATATCCTTGGCTTAGTTGGCTATAAAGAAGCAGTTCTTCAGAAATTCTTGGGAATTGAGCTTACCAGTGGGAATTCCACATAATGTCTGTTTATGGATTTTTTTTTCATAGTTCCTTTCTTTTTGTAAATTACTAAGGCAGAGTACATTTTCATCATATGTGTTTAAAACTGTCCTGAAGTTGAATTTAACCAGAACAGTCAGTTTAATGAAAAATAAGCCTGTTTCAGTATCCAGATGTAACGGCAGCCTTCCTTCTCTTCAAGAGAAGAGGAGGTGTAGCAGGGATCGGACCAACACGCAGCGTAGCCAGTGCTCAACATGTTTAATTAAACGATAAACAGAGAACACTTACAAATACAAAATAACAAAAAGTGGCAAACCGATACAGTCCTAGCTGGTGCAGAGAAAACACAAAGACAGGAAACAACCACCCACAAACCCCAACACAAAACAAGCCACCTATATATATATTTTTTATATTTTTATTTTTTATTTTTATTTCAACTTTATTTAACCAGGTAGGCTAGTTGGATATATGATTCCCAATCAGAGACAACACAAAACATCTGCCTCTGATTGAGAACCATATTAGGCCAAACATAGAAACAGACAAACTAGACACACAACATAGAATGCCCACCCAGCTCACGTCCTGACCATCACTAAAACAAGCAAAACACACAAGAACTATGGTCAGAACGTGACACCAGAAAAAATTAAATAAAAACTATATTGAACACAGTATCACCATTTAAAAAATATTTTGTAATTTTTTTTATGCCATGTCAAATCTAACATTATCCTCCCCTTCCTGTTTCCCCAGACTGCCCAGCGGATGTGTACATTGTTCTGGACACCTCAGAGAGTGTGGCGCTGAGAGCCAAGCCCTACGGCTCCTTCGTTGATCAGATCAAGCAGTTTGCCCTGGACTTTGTGGACCAGCTCAACACTAGGTGTGTATCACCTCCATACTGACAGTTTCAGCTACATGACTGGTATTCATTAAGAAATGATGTGGTTAACAATGGGTGTTTTCAGGTCCCTTACTTCAATTCATGACATTTGGCAACTAAACGGTAATTAATGCTACGTAGTAATGATTATGGCGAGCTTGCCAAGAGAAATCAAGTGTCATGTTAGCGACAAGGCTTCTGGGAAACTCGCGCCTGACTGTTTATTCACCCCACAGACTAACGCAGACCAAACAATATCAATCCTCCTACAGAGGCTTCCATTGGCATACCTCCTGTTTCATTCCTTAAACTACTCTCTGTGATCATTATTACAAAATACAGTCATATTGTACCAGTAAATTCACCACACACTCAGACCCACCCTGATAAGCAACATGCAGAATGTCCATTGATAGCTGCTCTGGGCAGTAGTGTTCTCCTGACAATGTGTTGTTGATGATCATCTCAGGAGGTCTGCCTCACTACATGCAGTCTTATGAACACGGTTGTGTGTTGACCTCTGTGTGAACTGTGGTTCTACAGTGATGAATCGGGGCTGAGAGGTAGTGCATGAGAACAGCTTCTCTCCTTACATGGTGCTCAGGGTTACGTTAATATGATGCTCTTGGAAAAGCACAAGCATACTGCTGTGGGCTAAAACAGAGTCACACAGAGTGTTTCTTGTTAGTCTTAAACAAATCTACCTTGAAACAAAAGTATACACCTCACACACATGGTTATGGGCTTAAAAAAAGAATACACCTTTTTTGTACCATGTCAGATATCAGGTATGAAGGTAAGACCCAGGTGCAGACACGTCAAATTAACAATGGTTTAATAATCCAACAGGGCAGGCAATAGACAGGTCAAGGCAGGCAGGGGTCAGTAAACCAGAGGTGGGGCAACGGTACCGGACGGCAGGCAGGGTCAGGGTCAGGGTAGGCAGTGGTCAATAATACAGAGGTGGGGCAAAGGTACCAGACGGCAGGCAGGCTCAGGGTAGGCAGAGGTCAATAATCAAGAGGTGGGGCAAAGGTACTGGTCGGCAGGCAGGCTCAGGGTCAGGGTAGGCAGAGGTCAATAATCAAGAGGTGGGGCAAAGGTACCAGACGGCAGGCAGGCTCAGGGTAAGGGTAGGCAGAGGTCAATAATCAAGAGGTGGGGCAAAGGTACTGGTCAGCAGGCAGGCTCAGGGTCAGGGTAGGCAGCGGTCAATAATCAAGAGGTGGGGCAAAGGTACTGGTCGGCAGGCAGGCTCAGGGTAGGCAGAGGTCAATAATCCAGAGGTGGGGCAAAGGTACTGGTCAGCAGGCAGGCTCAGGGTCAGGGTAGGCAGAGGTCAATAATCCAGAGGTGGGGCAGCGGTACCGGACGGCAGGCAGGCTCAGGGTAAGGGTAGGCAGAGGTCAATAATCCAGAGGTGGGGCAAAGGTACTGGTCGGCAGGCAGGCTCAGGGTCAGGCAGAGTGGTCAGGCAGGTGGGTTCAAAGTCAGGACAGCCAAGGGTCAAAACCAGGAGGGCGAGAAAAAGAGAGACTGGGAAAAGCAGGAGCTGAGAATAAAAACGCTGTTTGACTTAACAAACTGGCAAACAGAGAACACAGGTATAAATACACAGGGGAATAATGGGGAAGATGGGCGACACCTGGAGGGGGGTGGAGACAATCACAAAGACAGGTGAAACAGATCCGGGTGTGACAGACATAGTTCAAATGTATTACATTTTGAGTTTGCATCCCACTATTACACTTTATATACATCACAGAAAAATATAACAAAACCATTTGACATTAAAACACCGGAGTTTCGGCAGTAAAAAATAGAAAAGTTTATTCATTATGAAATGATGACAAATATGAATAACATTCCATCCATGAGGCCACTAGAGGGCGATTTGGTCATTTGACTGAAGGAAAGCGATCTACGGAGGCCAAGAGAGCTCAGCTTGTTGAACTACAAAACGCATTGGGCTTTTGCTAAGACCAGCGGCATTTATACAGATGCTGCAACTTATCTATTATAAATCGTAATAGACTTGCTTTTGCCATCCCACTGTTCGGAAACAGTGCAACTATTACGGTTAATATATTTGAGCTGTGTTTTCTGTGGCCCATACCGATACGTTTCATCACTGCCTGTGTGTGTGTGTGTGTGTGTGTGTGTGTGTGTGTGTGTGTGTGTGTGTGTGTGTGTGTGTGTGTGTGTGTGTGTGTGTGTGTGTGTGTGTGTGTGTGTGTGTGTGTGTGTGTGTGTGTGTGTGTGTGTGTGTGTGTGTGTGTGTGTGTGTGTGTGTGTGTGTGTGTGTGTGTGTGTGTGTGTGTGTGTGTGTGTGTGTGTGTGTGTGTGTGTGTGTGTGTGTGTGTGTGTGTGTGTGTGTGTGTGTGTGTGTGTGTGTGTGTGTGTGTGTGTGTGTGTGTGTGTGTGTGTGTGTGTGTGTGTGTGTGTGTGTGTGTGTGTGTGTGTGTGTGTGTGTGTGTGTGTGTGTGTGTGTGTGTGTGTGTGTGTGTGTGTGTGTGTGTGTGTGTGTGTGTGTGTGTGTGTGTGTGTGTGTGTGTGTGTGTGTGTGTGTGTGTGTGTGTGTGTGTGTGTGTGTGTGTGTGTGTGTGTGTGTGTGTGTGTGTGTGTGTGTGTGTGTGTGTGTGTGTGTGTGTGTGTGTGTGTGTGTGTGTGTGTGTGTGTGTGTGTGTGTGTGTGTGTGTGTGTGTGTGTGTGTGTGTGTGTGTGTGTGTGTGTGTGTGTGTGTGTGTGTGTGTGTGTGTGTGTGTGTGTGTGTGTGTGTGTGTGTGTGTGTGTGTGTGTGTGTGTGTGTGTGTGTGTGTGTGTGTGTGTGTGTGTGTGTGTGTGTGTGTGTGTGTGTGTGTGTGTGTGTGTGTGTGTGTGTGTGTGTGTGTGTGTGTGTGTGTGTGTGTGTGTGTGTGTGTGTGTGTGTGTGTGTGTGTGTGTGTGTGTGTGTGTGTGTGTGTGTGTGTGTGTGTGTGTGTGTGTGTGTGTGTGTGTGTGTGTGTGTGTGTGTGTGTGTGTGTGTGTGTGTGTGTGTGTGTGTGTGTGTGTGTGTGTGTGTGTGTGTGTGTGTGTGTGTGTGTGTGTGTGTGTGTGTGTGTGTGTGTGTGTGTGTGTGTGTGTGTGTGTGTGTGTGTGTGTGTGTGTGTGTGTGTGTGTGTGTGTGTGTGTGTGTGTGTGTGTGTGTGTGTGTGTGTGTGTGTGTGTGTGTGTGTGTGTGTGTGTGTGTGTGTGTGTGTGTGTGTGTGTGTGTGTGTGTGTGTGTGTGTGTGTGTGTGTGTGTGTGTGTGTGTGTGTGTGTGTGTGTGTGTGTGTGTGTGTGTGTGTGTGTGTGTGTGTGTGTGTGTGTGTGTGTGTGTGTGTGTGTGTGTGTGTGTGTGTGTGTGTGTGTGTGTGTGTGTGTGTGTGTGTGTGTGTGTGTGTGTGTGTGTGTGTGTGTGTGTGTGTGTGTGTGTGTGTGTGTGTGTGTGTGTGTGTGTGTGTGTGTGTGTGTGTGTGTGTGTGAGAATCACTAACAAGCCCAGACAGGCAGCCAGTGTAATGAGTGACTGTGCGTGTCTGTTCAGTGCAGCCATTCCAAATCATTCGTCCAGAAAAGGTTTGGGGTTTACCTTTGGGGCACTGACCTGCATTCCTGACTGAGAGAAAGGTTGATATGTTATCTCCATCTACTGAAGTCTCACCTTACAGCGAAGGAGTTGTCCTCCTGAAGTTTAGAGGACCTGATGAATGACATCTTCACGTGATAAGAAATACACATATAGGAGAACAACACTTTCAGTCATGCAGGCACACAGTGAGCTTTGTCATTATCTGACATTTATTGAATTGGGGTCCATGTTTTGGAGAAGCCCTGTAATTCAAGACATTATTGTACAATAAAATACCATCAGCTCAATGCTTATAAAGGAAAGATAAATGTTTGCAAGTATGCCGTTTGCCAAAGATGATGGTGTATCCACTAATGTGTCTGACTCAGCACAACTTCTTTGCAAAACAGCCAAAATAGTAGATTTGTTTTTGTGATGTGATCCATTAGTGATGTGATCCTACTGAAGTATGCAAAATGCTACTGGCCTAAAGTTTACTTACATTGACTTCATCAGAATAGCAACTGCCTGATGGTTTGATTGGGTACTGGAGAAAATAGCAGGACAGCGATGGGTGTAAATGTGCTTGGGGCTTGGCAAGACGGCACACTTGTAATAGATTTGTTCTATGAGGTTTTAGTACCACTTTCTCCCCTCTGGGAATCAATACATCATTCCCATGAACGAACTCCCTGCCTTTTAATCTGTAGACAGTAAATTAAATACTGCTGATTGAGGGGAATTGTCCCTGTAGATACCTGTAGTGCATGTAGATCAGAGGTAACTTGCTTTGTGTCACGCTTTGTGTGCCATTGTGACATAGCTCTGCCTGTACTCATCTAGATACTACCGCTGTGAGCGTAACCTGACGTGGAGTGTGGGAGTGCTGCACTACAGTGATGAGGTGAAGGTGATGAGCGAGCTAACCAGCACCAAGGAGGCCCAAGGAAGAACTCAGCTGAAGAGAGCCATACAGGACATCCGCTACATCGGCAAGGGAACCCACACCGACTGTGCCATCTCCGTAGCAACTGGGCAGCTGATGACAGGGTGAGTCCATCGATTGTATAAGGGCTCAGGGCCAGACCCAGATGCAGATGGTTTGAGTATTTGATATTTATTAGTTCAAAAAAGGGTAGGCAAGAGAATGGTCAGGCAAAAGGTCAAAACCAGATCAGAGTCCAGGAGGTACTGAGTGGCAGGCAGGCAGGCTCGGGGCCAGGGCAGGCAAACTGGTCAGGCAGGCGGGTACGGAGTCCAGAAAACAGGCATGGGGTCAAAACCGGGAGGACTAGCAAAAGTGAGAATGGCAAAAGCAGGAGCACGGTGAGAAACACACTGTTTGACTTGAAACAGACGAGATGAACTGGCACAGAGAGACAGGAAACACAGGGATAAATACACTGGGGAAAATAAGCGACACCTGGAGGGGGTGGAGACAATCCCAAGGACAGGTGAAACAGATCAGGGCGTGACAGATTGGTTGATTGAGTAGTTAGTACGAGTCAATCGGTCAGTTAGTCAGTTAGTCAGTTAGTCTGTCTGTCTGTCTGTCTGTCTGTCTGTCTGTCTGTCTGTCTGTCTGTCTGTCTGTCTGTCTGTCTGTCTGCATGCATGCATGCATGCATGTATCCATCTGAGTGTCTTACATCACATGCATTCTATCCCAATATACCATGCATGATACTTTGATATTGTGTAATACTTTCCTCCTTCACTTCTATAGTGCCCTTAGGAAAATGCTTTGTTATTTACACCTTGGAGCAGAGTTCAACATTTTGTCAGGGGCAATTTAAAAGCACATTTCCTGCATCCTTGCATGGTAAACAGATAGACATTCAAACCTCTACTAGGGAGATGGAGTTCCTCCACAAAGCTTCTGACAAAATAAAGTCTGCTCCACAATTATACAGAAAGGATCCCGTTTGACTCACACGTTCTGCTTTGTTGTACCTCTTTCTTCAACCCACAGCTCTCCTCTCCATGGCAACAAGTACATGGTGGTGGTGACAGATGGCCACCCGCTGGACGGATATAAGGAGCCGTGTGGCGGGGTGGCATACACCGTGTCTGAGGCCAGAGCCATGGACATTAAAATCTTAAGCGTGGCTATCACTCCGCATCACCTGGTAATCAAGAGGGACTAGAATAGAGCTCTGGCTAAAAGTTCCAGTTGTAGACAGAGACCTTTGCCCTCTGTAGTGGCCATGGAAATACAATAACAAATACTGCTCAAACAAACAGGATTGGCTGTAGTCTGACAGTCTGAGTTTTTTAAATCAAGGGTCCCACTGTATTTTATATATTATATATTTATATGTAGTCTTTGCATTCTTCTCTTGCACCTCAGGAATGTGTGGGTATGTCAACATCCAGGCTGCATCACATCTGGCCGTGATTGGGAGTCCCATAGGGCCCATTATACAAATAATTAAAACAATTAAAACAGCATTTTTTTACACACACAGAGAATGTTTGAGGTAGTTTTTCAGTATTTCAGTCTCTGTCTGTCTCTAAGGCTCTCTGTCTGTCTCTAAGTCTCTCTCGCTCTCGCTCTCGCTCTCGCTCTCGCTCTCGCTCTCGCTCTCGCTCTCTCTGCAGGACAACAGACTTGGTTCCATAGCAACAGATGTACAACACACCCATAACATGTCTGCTACTAGTGAGGACCCGCAGGTTGTTAGGAACACCATCAGCTCCATAGTGTCTACCATGGTGAGTACACCATGGTCACATAGTTACCATCATACAAGCGGCCATTTTTAAACCAAGGCCCTGTACCTAAATGTCATTTACTGTAGGCCATTTTTAAACCAAGGCCCTGTACCTAAATGTCATTTACTGTAGGCCATTTTTAAACCAAGGCCCTGTACCTAAATGTCATTTACTGTAGGCCATTTTTAAACCAAGGCCCTGTACCTAAATGTCATTTACTGTAGGCCATTTTTAAACCAAGGCCTTGTACCTAAATGTCATTTACTGTAGGCCATTTTTAAACCAAGGCCCTGTACCTAAATGTAATTTACTGTAGGCCATTTTTAAACCAAGGCCCTGTACCTAAATGTCATTTACTGTAGGCCATTTTTAAACCAAGGCCCTGTACCTAAATGTCATTTACTGTAGGCCATTTTTTTGTTGCCCAAACAGACTATTCTAATCAAATGTCTGTCTCTTCTTTTATGGATCTGTAGTACAAGGATTCTGAATCTGTGGTGAGTTTTTTCTTCAGTCTTTTTGATACAAGCATTTCGCTACAACATCTGCTAAATATGTGTATGTTACCAATAAAATTTGATTTGATAGTTCCCGACCAATGCAGTGTGATGATTGTTATTTGTGATCTCATTTATGAACAGTGATTATAACTGGGGTTGATTTATGTTTATTGTTCCTTTTCAGTGCTGTTCGTTCGAGTGCAAGGTAAGCCTGATCACATTGTCGTCATTTTTCAACATGATCTCGCAGAAAACTTCAGTACAGATTGTTTGTCTTGATTAATCTGATCTCAGTACAGTCTTAATATGGGGTCCAGTGGAGTCAGAAGTCTTTCTCATCAGTGTTCTTTGTTTCACAGGCTCCCCTGGGATCTCAAGGCCCTGCTGGTGCAGGAGGGGGCGCGGTAGGGGGCTCTCTGTTTTCCTTTTAGTTAAAACACCACATTTACATTTACCAGACGCTCGTATCCAGAGCGGCTTACAGGGGCAATTAGGGTTGAGTGCCTTGCTCAAGGGCACATCGACAGATTCAAACCATCAACCTTTCAGTTACTGGCCCAACGCTCCTAACCGCTAGGCTATCTGTCACCCACCTTAGCTATTGGGGAAAATTTTGAAAATGCCCATCGCTGCATTCTTAGATATACTTACCTTACCTCAAATTACTGATGGTTTGCTTAGCTCCAACTCTCAGTGACTAAGTAAGGGATAAGTAAGCGTTGGGGGAGGTGGAGAAGGGGGCCTGAGGAACGTTAATCAAACCCTGGTGATTTGGCTCACGTACTGCAGTTCATATACAGTAAGGATTCACAATGTAAACACGTGTGTGTGCGTAAGTGTGTGTGCGTGTGCGTTTGTGCACAGTGAAAAGCACATGAAACACATTACTATAAATATGCCAGACATTTATAATCACACAATATTACAAGGTCAATATCAGTACAGTGAAAGAATGAGTGAAACAGAAAGTACTGATACTGGTTTGAAACCAGATTGATTGAAAAAAATAGAAGATGGAATAGACTGGCTTATCCATAAACATGAGATTCAACCAGTGGAGGTCAAGGGTTTCCAGCCAGTCGTCTACAGTATCATGGGATGTTTTCCATGCCAGAATAAGATCGCATGGCATGTGCTTTTACTATCAGGGCAAAGAGACGTGTTTCACTCGCTAATGTACATAAGAGAAAAGAGAGTGTGTGTGTGCGTGTGTGTGTGATGGAGGCGTGCATGACTGTGTGTCAGAGTGATGAGAGCGAGAGTAAGACAAAGGGAAAGACTGCGGCTTGATTCAGTAGTATCTTGCCAACAAAGGATCCAGAGCTGCCCCTGCTGTGGTCTGGATTCAAACCAAAGGTTTTAAGGATGGGAGTGGCTTTGCGCCAATATCCAATGGAATGTTAATGAGATGACAATCTTTGCTTTACCAGGACCGTATTCCATGGGGTGCAGCGTTATGGAACATTGAGATAGAAATACAGTCGGGCAAAAACCGCCCGGGCAACGAAGGAGTGGCTTCGTAAGAAGCATTTCAAGGTCCTGGAGTGGCCTAGCCAGTTTCCAGATCTCAACCCCATAGAAAATCTTTGGAGGGAGTTGAAAGTCCGTGTTGCCCAGCAACAGCCCCAAAACATCACTGCTCTAAAGGAGATCTGCATGGAGGAATGGGCCAAAATACCAGCAACAGTGTGTGAAAACCTTGTGAAGACTTACAGAAAACATTTGACCTCTGTCATTGGCAAACAAAGGGTATATAACAAAGTATTGAGATAAACTTTTGTTATTGACCAAATACTTATTTTCCACCATAATTTGCAAATAAATTCATAGAAAATCCTACAATGTGATTTTCTGGATTTTTTTTCTCATTTTGTCTGTCATAGTTGAAGTGTACCTATGATGAAAATTACAGGCCTCTCTCATCTTTTTAAGTGGGAGAACTTGCACAATTGGTGGCTGACTAAATACTTTTTTGCCCCACTGTATATTACATAGAAAAGCCATGCTTCTATGTCATGTGGAATAGGGAATCATGTCCCCTCTATAACAAACATTTCTATGTGTGATCTGAGTGTTCTCCAGAGCCTGCCCCCAGGCCCCTGTTTACCTGATGGGGAGTAATGACTCTGGCCTTCTCTGTGTCTGATCTAATCATGGCATCCAGATGGCCTGCCTAGCCCACTGCTAGTCAACACAGCTCTTGTGTGTTCCAGCCAAGAAATGCATTAAGGAGACGAGGAGGTAGTGGAACTGAAAAAGGCTTAGTTTGATTGATTCTATTGTACAGTACCGTGTTCTGTACACAACTTCTGGCAGTCTGGCAAGTCCAAGACTTTCTTCTCTGTCTCAATAGGAAATGTGGGCCAAAGGGTGTAATGTCACATGCACAAGTACAGTGAAATGCCTCTCTTGCAAACTCAAAACCTAACAATAAGTAAGTAAGCATACTATATACAGGGTCAGTTCCAATACCATATTTACTATGTGCAGGAACATTGGAGTGATGGAGGTATATATATATATATATATAAGAGCAAGGTGACTAGGCAACAGGATATAAGTTAAACAGAGTAGCAGCAGCTTGTATGTGAGTGGCTGTGCTTGTGTGTAGAGTCAATATGAATGTCATATTATGTCTGAGTGAGCAGATGATGGAGTGAATGTGTGTGTGTGTTGGAGTGACAGTGTGTGTGTGTGTAGGGCCCTGTGAGTGTGAACAGAGACAGTAAAATAAAAAATAAAAGGTCAATAAAGACACAAGGTTAACTCAGATAGTCCATGTAGCTATTTTGTTAGCTATTTATCAGTCGTATTGCTTAGGGATAGAAGCTTCCTGTAGCTTAACACAGTTTATACAAACGGCTTCACTCAGACTCTGCTTCAGAATGACTAACACTGGAAGAGGTTGACTGATGACAATGACAAATAGATATGATTCTTTTTTTCAGGGAACTCCAGGACGTCAGGGGGTTGCCGGGAGACCGGGAAGTTTGGGAGCAAAGGTAGTATATGACACATTACAGAACATGAGCTTATCTGTCTGCTGACTGTAGACTATGGATACATTATGCTTTGTAGCATGTTTGATGCTACAGATGATGGCTACAGGCAATGTGGATCACATGTGGATCATATCTTTGTCACCCAGGGGACTGCAGGTGACCATGGGCCCCAAGGACACAGAGGAGAGAAGGTCAGAGTGATTATTTATCTAAAATAAAAATATATACCACTTTGAATGTTTAGATTATTCATAACACATGCTGGTTAGCTATAATGTAACCTTGCCTGGCAGAATTTACAGCTATGGCGTAAATGCAATATTTAGAGACACACTGTAACGATTGTCGTAATGTGGAAGAGAGGAGGACCAAATCGCAGCGTGGTATGTATCCATATTTATTTGAATACTCTTCAATACGAACAAAACAATAAACAGAACGAAACCAACGACGCTACAATCCTGAACTATGGAACATAGAAAAAACAATGAACGCACGAACAAGAACAATCACCCACAAACAAACAGTGAGAACAGCCTACCTTAATATGGTTCCCAATCAGAGACAACGTAAAACACCTGCCTCTGATTGAGAACCATATCAGGCCAATAAGACACACCTAAACCAATGAAACACAAAACATAGACTATACCCACCCAGCTCACGTCCTGACCAACTAAACAAAGACTAAACAAAGGAAATAAGGTCAGGAACGTGACACACACTTGTCTGGCTGTATAAGGTTAGCTAATGCAATGTTCCATGAGCATTCACTTAACTGTATTGAAATATGCCTTATGTTCCCAGTGTTTCTAACACCAGGATTTTACAAGTCTGGATCCGTATTAAGTGCTTAGAAGCTAAACTCTGATGTTCGTCACTCTCTTTCTCTACAGGGTTACCATGGTCCTACTGGTGACAGAGTAAGCTCTCATCGGTCTTGTGGAGAGTAATAGTGATTATAATAGTGTTTATAAACCTTGTAGTACATAAGTATATCATGTAAACAAAGAATACATCACATCAAATCATCCAACAGCCGTAGATTCAGCTGTCAAAATGTTCAAACGTTATTTTGCCCTACAGGGTCCAAGAGGACCATCTGGACAAAAGGTATGTTGTTGATCTTATTCATTCATTCATTCATTCATTCATTCATGTATCCATCCATCCATTCAGTCATACACATTGTCACATACTCACCAATTCAACCAGTTGCAGTGGTGGGAATGAAGTCATGTGACCCATGTGTTTCTAGGGTGAGAAAGGAGCGGATGGAGTTGACGGGAAAGACGGCCTTGTGGTTTGTTTGTTTTCTACCTCAACACACAGCCCCCGCATCATTAAATGTTTAACAAGGGTATCACTCTGTAAACTTACAAACAGAAAAACAAGGCTATCAAGGCCTCGTAAAGTGTGAGTGACCAATTAAACAGGGATGCAGGCTTCGCCCTCACAGGTCTCCCTTTATATACACCCATATTCCAGAATTATTAGAGGGGTTGAGACGAAAACAAGATGAGAATGAAATACAGATGAATGATGGCTCAGCCCATGCTGAAGGCTGTTAGTATTATGTATCACCTGTACCTTCTTCCATAGGCTCTGGACCTATTATACAGTATAGAGCAATACTTTTGTCCATCCCCGTGAGGCACTATATGGAGCACAACAGGGTGCCCAAAAGAATGATCTTAAAACCTTCCAGGTGCTGTATGGTGGATATGAGCCAGATTAATCATATAGGTGTTTTTTAGACTAAATGTTTAGCACTAAAGCCTCATTGTCACATCACTTTAGAATCCCCCTGGGAGATTTGACGGGAAGTTCCTTAACTATAAAAAAAGATAAAGAAAAACAATTTTACTTCATAAATCGAATTGCGCTAATGGAAAAATGTCATATTCAGCAATGTAAATTGACTAATAAAAATATGTTATCACTAATAAGCATATGTTATCATTGTCTGTTTCTATACTTTTTGTCTGTACACTGGTTTTTCTGCAATAAAAAAATATATATTTTTTTAAATTATATATATATATAAATTAAAAAGTCAAATAATTAAAAAATATTCAAATTGAATATTTAGAGTGAAGACAGTCCCCACCCCCACCTCCACCCCCACCCCGGGCCCTGAATCCCTTGACATGTTTCTCAGACCAGAGCAGATGTTTTTCAGAGCAGATAACTGTGTAGTAGGCCCAGATTACAAAGTACATTAGAGTTCTGTTTCTCTGGAAACCTTCAGTGAGGTCACTCATGTTAGTGTTATTCCTTGAAATGTGCAGTAAACTCCCACGTCGCCCTCTCTCTTTCTCTCTCTGTAGGGGGACCCTGGGGTTATGGGCCTGTCTGGTTGTAAAGGAGACGAGGGGGCAGAGGTAAGTCTATAGGAGTGATGCAAGGTCATGTAACCAGAGTCAAAGTCATCACACTCTGCTTGTCTTGTTTCCTACGGCTTTTCCTTTTCTTCACAGTCGTTCCAGACTGATCACCACCGGCCCTCCTTAGTCCCACTTCCACACTCCCCCTTTAAAAAAGACCATCCACTCCGTCCCATGTGCACGTACCCACACACACCACACTCACCACACGAACCCACACACACACTACACGCACCACATGCACCCACACACACCCACACACACCACGGCTTACTGTATTCATGACCTCCTAGACTAGTTACAGTGAAACTCTGGGAGCGTTACACCAAGCGGTCATCATTTCCCAGAATTTTCCCCCCCAAAGCCAAGAACCACTTGGCAGCCAATAGCGCTCTAGGAGCCAGAGCCAGTCAGTAGACTGACATGTACTGCAAACAGGGAGTTACAATACTACACATTATTCCCATAACTCGGTCCTCTGTCCTCAGCAGTTAAAACAGGTGTGCTTCATTCTGCGGTTGAAAGCAATTCAATTCAAACAAAATCAGAAGATGAGACAGGGTTATTTTGAGTGTGTTTTTTCTGCCATGGTTGGGGAAATTAGCCAGGCGGATAAGAACAACCCTTTTGTTTGTTTATGTCTGATTGGGGGATGAGTGGGAGTTTATTTGTTGGTTTATGTCTGATTGGGGGATGAGTGGGAGTTTATTTGTTTGTTTATGTCTGATTGGGGGATGAGTGGGAGTTTATTTGTTTGTTTATGTCTGATTGGGGGATGAGTGGGAGTTTATTTGTTTGGGGTATGAGTGGGAGTTTATTTGTTTGCGGTCTTTTGGGAGTCTTTACCAGTCTCCCACTTGGATAGAATAATGCTAGATAAATAGTAGAGGAATGGTCTTAGTTATATCTGAAGAATTCATATTTAAGTTCAGTCTGGTTGATGTTGGTAATGACTGTTTCCTCTGATCTGAAGAATTTATATTTAAGTTCTGTCTGGTTGATGTTGGTAATGACTGTTTCCTCTGATCTGAAGTATTCATATTTAAGTTCAGACTGGTTGATGTTGGGAATGACTGTTTCCTCTGATCTGAAGTATTCATATTTAAGTTCAGTCTGGTTGATGTTGGTAATGACTGTTTCCTCTGATAGGGGGAGCCAGGTCCTCTGGGACAGAAAGGAGATGCAGGATCTTATGGATTACCTGGACAAAAGGTAACTCTCTCATACCCAGCATCTTAATTGTCTGTTCTGCATTTAATGTGTGAGTGACTTAAGTTTCTATTTCACCTTCCTGTCCACAGGGAGAGATGGGAACACCTGGGGAGCTAGGGGTTCCTGGAGTGTCTGGACCCAACGGAGTCAAGGTAATCAATCAATTTATCGATTTATCAACTAATCAAATCAATCAATTAATCAATCAGTAATTTGATCATTCAATCATCCATCCATCCATCACACAGGAGAGCTTTTCTGTGTGGCTGTATTGTTTCATCTGTGTCTGTAGGGGGAGCCTGGACCAATGGGAGGACCTGGAAATAAGGGTGACCGGGGAGACGAAGTAAAAACACCACTACCTCAATAACTCTATTGTCAATAAGTTGCAGATTCTGATAACTGCCAGTTGTGATAAACGGCCAAATGTATAGGTATATTTTTTATAGTTGAATGGGAAAATGATGCCGTAACCAATAACGATTGGACAATGACCTCAGGCACCTGTCCACCTTTCTGTGTTTTACAAGGGGACTTTGGACCGTCTGGAGCGCCAGGCACAGAGGTTTGGAACTCTAGAATCAATACAACACGAGGACCAGGACGAATACTGTCCACATAATCTGACACAGGAAGACACATATCTTACTAGATCACTGAACAGCAGGGTGCCCCAACTGATGGCCCTAGGGCAGAATTTGGCCCGGGGGTGGTTTTATTTGACCCCCCAAGTTTTCTAAAAAATAAACAACATCTTTTTATTTTTTATTGTTGGACACTAGGAAATCAGCTCAAGGGAATTTAAGAGATCTGTTCCAAGTATTCACACGCATAATAGAGAGAAACATGTGATTGAATACAAATGTAAGCAAGGCTTCTTGCGGTCAATTTGCCGTCTATTTGTAACTATGCTCCGGCCACCCGACAATCTGCTCAAGCAATCTAGTTGATGATCCCTGCTCTACATTGACTAAATGGCTGAATTAAATAGTTGTTTCACTGTCAAAGAAAACACGTTAGTATTTAATGAATCAAAAAAGTTGGTTTAGCTTTTGTAAACACTTCATTTGATGTTTACATTATGGTAAAAGGGCCTTGTTGACCGATGGGAAGTTGCTGTTTAGCTGAACATTGCTGTTCACATCCAAGCTGGTGACCTCTCTCTCTCCCTCTCTCTCCATCTCTCTTCCTATTTGTCTCTCTTAAGGGTGTAGGGGGAGAGAGGGGACTGAGAGGTGCTCCAGGAATAAGAGGTGGTCAAGGGGAGACGGGTGACCCAGGCTCTGCTGGAGCACAGGGTCATGAAGGTCAGGCTGGAGACGTGGGTTCACAGGTGAGTGTCCCTCTGTCATCTATTACTCTGTGTGATCACTTGTTCTTTCTTATATGGTTCCAACAACACCTTCTCGGGGAACAGGCTGGCTCTCTCATGGGCTATTGCTAAATACAGGTCGATGTTTTACCTCCAGTCATTGTCGCACCCCCTCTCTTCATTTCTTCCCCCTTAAAGGGTCTGAGTGGAGTGTCTGGGCTCAAAGGGTACAGAGGAGAGCCGGGTTCTCACGGACCTGCGGTACGATGGCCAGTCATTTAATGATTTCAATGATGACACAGCTATACCACGTGGTAACACATGCAAACTACAATACATGTTTTGACCAGGGTCTCTTCCCCCAGGGTGTTAAGGGCCCCAGGGGGCCTCCAGGAGCACCGGGAGATGCAGGGCCCATTGGGAAAAGGGTTAGTGACTTCTGGCGTATGGAAGAACAGAACGTTTGTATTGAAGAGGTTATCTGATTTATCATGAGGCTAATATTCTGAATACACAATATTACACAATACACAATATGATTCTCTCTTCAGGGTGATGATGGAACACAGGGAGAAGGCCAACCTGGATATACAGGGTTCCAGGTCTGTATTCTTTTATTCTTAGTTACAAGTATGATTTATCAACATTGTTTGGACCAAATGTCCATGGACCCCATTTGCCTATTTCAGATTTTTCTTTCATCTTCTTACAGGGATACCCGGGTCTGAGAGGACCTGCAGGTTTAAAGGTCTGTCTGTCTGCCTATCTTTCTGTCTATCTGGATACCCAGGTCTGAGAGGACCTGCAGGTTTAAATGTCTGTCTGTCTGTCTGTCTGGATACCCTGGTCTGAGAGGACCTGCCGGTCTGTCTGTCTGTCTGTCTGTCTGTCTGTCTGTCTGTCTGTCTGTCTGTCTGTCTGTCTGTCTGTCTGTCTGTCTGTCTGTCTGTCTGTCTGTCTGTCTGTCTGTCTGTCTGTCTGTCTGTCTGTCTGTCTGTCTGTCTGTCTGTCTGTCTGTCTGTCTGTCTGTCTGTCTGTCTGTCTGTCTGTCTGTCTTAAAGCTGACAGTCAGAACAATCTGCTGCCAGTTAGGGCTGTCTGTCACTGACAGGGAAGCTAAAAGTCTAATGCCTAATTTCCCTGAATCCTTCATAGTGTTGTAGCCTTACGTTGGGCCCACAAAAGTGACAGTAATTCTATAAGGTTAAGTTCACATCAGGTAAAGCTGAATCCCAATTATTCTTTTTTTAAAACTTTTGTCTGGATCAGGGTTTGGAACCAAATTATTATCCAATTGTTTCGTTCTGAACAGAAACACTATTCTTTTTGTTCCATTCCACTGTTACGTCCAGAAAAATAAAGATATGAACCAGTTTAGCTCAGTAGATGACTTTGTCAATCAGTGCGGATAGAGTATGAAAACGAGTTGTTTACATGCGTGATGGACAGACAAGTGTAGCCTATGGCGACTGAAATTTTGCAGGTGGCGAGAGAGCGAGAGAAGGTTGAGGAGGAGGCTTGAAGCGCTGGGCATCTTGTTATGACATGAGTTATCTGAATTAGGTCCACAGAATTCTACCTATGAAGAGGAGCTTCTATGGAGGAACTTTGAATGTCCTTTGAGCTAACAAGCTTGTGTGTGCAGAGCGGCAGCAGAATTAAAAACACGTTTCCTTTTTGTAGTTAACATATCCAATGTGAAACGTGATAACTAGGCCTATAGAATTCTTAACTAGTATTGTAAAAGTTAATTATTCTCCAGCTAATTAAATCTCTCTCCCTATCTTCTGAATCATGCTTGTAACGGGGGTACAGTATCCTATGGTAACGTCAGTACAGTATCCTATGGTAACGTCAGTACAGTATCCTATGGTAACGTCAGTACAGTATCCTATGGTAACGTCAGTACAGTAGCCTAGGGTAACGTCAATACAGTAGTCTATGGTAACGTCAACACAGTAGCCTATGCGTTGGGGGGTGAAGGGCTACAGTAGCCTACGCTTTGGAGGGGGAGGGGCTACAGTAACCTATGCTTTGGAGGGGGGAGGGGCTACAGTAGCCTATGCTTTGTAGGGGGGAGGGGCTACAGTAGCCTATGCTTTGTAGGGGGGAGGGGCTACAGTAGCCTATACTTTGGAGGGGGGAGGGCTACAGTAGCCTATGCTTTGTAGGGAGGAGGGGCTACAGTAGCCTATGCTTTGGAGGGGGGAGGGGCTACAGTAGCCTAAACACACACACACTGGTAAAGATTTTCAGCTTGCAAGTAGACACTGGAAGAAGTTTCTGAGTGACAGAGGGAGGACTTTGCATTTGTGGGACTAGAAAAAAAAATGCCGGGAACGTAAAATAACGTTATAAACCGATTCCCATGCTTTTAAAATAACAATTATGTTCTGGAACAGTACTGATCACTTTCACTCCCGGTTCCGTTTCTGTTCCATGAAAGTGTTTTCGGTTCTATTACCTGTACTGGTTCCAACTCCTTGTCTGGACCAATAAACTTGAATTGCACCACTAGCCATTGACATCCAAACAACACCTTGGCTTTTATCAACAGCCAGACCAGTATAGGTGTCTTTGAGGAAGCAGTGACTCTGGCATATGTATAAAGTGAAACATCTCTCCAATTTCTCGAGCTGTGTTGAAAACTTTTTAGTCAAAGTTTCAAAGAGCAGGCATGGCCCTTGTCGTGGAAATCTCAGCACTGAGAGAGACTTGGACAATTATTCAAACAATCATCTTTATTCAACATCGATTAATTATTGCAATAATGAAACCGTCGACCGCACACCCTAAGTTGTGTTGCCGAGGCTTAACCTTCACAGAAATGCAGAGTTGTATATATAATAGACCTAAAAATGCTGTCATGGCTGGCTCCACCCTTCCCATTCAGACTAAGGGCCATCCTAAGTCACTCTGGGTTCATCTCCTGGTCATCTGCCTCTGGTGTTGTTTTAACCCCACCTTGTCTTAGTTTCCCAGATGCCAGGATACTTAGGAATACTGAGGCCTTTGTCCTGCTCCTCCAGGCCATCTCTATCCCGGCTAAACATACATCATATATTGTCTATGGAATGCAGGCTCAATCAGACCAGAGACATATGTCTAATATGCACCACTAATCATAGAATGGAATGTGGCTGTTGGTTTTGATCACTGAGATATCCATCAATTATCAGCTCAAGCTATTTCTAGTCAAACCATAAGGCCAGATTAGCTGCAGGGTGCTAGAATGGAGACCATAAAACACAGCATTAGCAGGACAGAAATACCTTACTGTTTGTTAAGTAAATAATTGTTAAATATCCAACCAATGAGGTAAATACGTAAAGTTTTTCTCAGGCTCATTTGTCCATGCCCATTTCATTATGAAGCAAAGGGAACTTCAGCCTTCACAGCAGCCCATTAAACTCAAGAAACTGTCTAATACGCGATGGTCCTGCCAGTACTACTCGCTGTGCAAAAAACCCTCCCAGCCATCATTGCAACCTTAAAGGACATTAAGTCGCAGCCAAATTCCCACAGATCGACTGAGACGCGGTCACTACTCACACCCATTGATTCTGAATTCATCTTCCACCTTATCCTGTTTGAGGATCTGTTCCGCACAGCAAAGTTCATGTCTGACACTCTACAGTCCCCTGATCTTTTGCCTGAGACTGCCACTGACCTCGCACACTCTGTCATCACAAGTATAAAAGAAAAGCGCACGGAGGACTCTTGGAGAGCCATATGGAGCAAGGCAGAGGCCCTGTGCGCAAAGGTCGATCTCGCCGTACAACCGCCGCCCCCACAAGAGAAGAGACAATCCCAACATCCTCGCCATCTACAGGACTTTATAGCTGAAGCACCAATTCAAACCGAACATCCATCCATGTCCTCTCCGGATTAACTCCGAACGTCCTCATTCTACCCTGTCATTGACCGCCTGGTGAACGAAAAGACCCAACGCTTTTCCACAGAAGCAGGTACAGTTCTCATGGGAATGTCAGCCCTCAACCCCAAGCTTGCCGGATTCCTTCAAAAGGAGAGCCTTGTGCTCATGGCACAGCACTATGGAATCAGAGAGGACAATCTGCTGGCGGAGGTGCACCAAGTGTGCCGGCTCTTGGAAAGAAGAAAAGAACATGGCGAGACAATTAGCAGCACACTGGAGTTCCTGTCCATGCTTAAACCCTTCAAAGACTCCTTCGTGGACATCTATAAAATTGTACGCATATCTGTCACACTGCCAGTAACCTCCGCGTCATGTGAGCGCAGTTTTTCCTGCATGCAGCGTGTAAAAACCTACATGAGAAACAAAATGGCAAACCCTCGACTCAGCAACCTTGACTGCCTGTCCATACACGCAGAAAGAACCAAGGCCCTGTATGTCCAGAAGATTATACACTCATTTGCACTAAACCACAACAACAGACGCATCGTTTTTCTATAAAACAACACTTGGTGAGTAACTGAAAGGCCTTTTAATTGACAGAGCGCGCCTGTTCGGTGGTGGGAACATGTTCGGTGGTGGGAACATGATTCAATCACGCTGATCTGGATCTGGATGGAACTAGAAGACAGACACATGCATATTGTCGGCCAGTCGGCCTACAAGTATTTTTGCAATTTAAATATAATCGCTAAGATTGTGATGATAGCCAGCTCGTTTTACACCATGTGTGCACTTCTTGTTGTGGCTGCACTTTGGATATTATTAGTATCATTTCTGACGTTGTGATAGCCATTTCATCCGAAACATTATTACCAATACACAGTTGTCTGATTATGCATATGGAATAAATGCACTTCTTGTTGTTGTTGCATTTTGGATGTATTGTGTTGTTATTGCTGAAAGACTTCAGCACCGGACAGCGCACATGCAGTGCTTGGTGATGAAGTCTTGCACCTTCGCACGAACACGTTTTTGTCATTGCCTTGTGGTCACTTGTATTAGGCTTGTAGCTATTTTGTTTAATATTCTTTGGCAATCAATTAAACTACATTTATATTGAATGTGCTGTGTGCCATATCTGCTTTTATTGAAGAAACGAGAACTTCCTTATAACTCTGAAGTCATGAAAATCCACTATTTTCTTAGCATCACCAACGTACAGTGGGGCAAAAAAGTATTTAGTCAGCCACCAATTGTGCAAGTTCTCCCACTTAAAAAGATGAGAGAGGCCTGTAATTGTCATCATAGGTACACTTCAACTATGACAGACAAAATGAGAAAAAAAAATCCAGAAAATCACATTGTAGGATTTTTAATGAATTTATTTGAAAATTATGGTGGAAAATAAGTATTTGGTCAATAACAAAAGTTTATCTCAATACTTTGTTATATACCCTTTGTTGGCAATGACAGAGGACAAACGTTTTCTGTAAGTCTTCACAAGGTTTTCACGCACTGTTGCTGGTATTTTGGCCCATTCCTCCATGCAGATCTCCTCTAGAGCAGTGATGTTTTGGGGCTGTTGCTGGGCAACACGGACTTTCAACTCCCTCCAAAGATTTTCTATGGGGTTGAGATCTGGAGACTGGCTAGGCCACTCCAGGACCTTGAAATGCTTCTTACGAAGCCACTCCTTCGTTGCCCGGGCGGTGTGTTTGGGATCATTGTCATGCTGAAAGACCCAGCCACGTTTCATCTTCAATGCCCTTGCTGATGGAAGGAGGTTTTCACTCAAAATCTCACGATACATGGCCCCATTCATTCTTTCCTTTACACGGATCAGTCGTCCTGGTCCCTTTGCAGAAAAACAGCCCCAAAGCATGATGTTTCCACCCCCATGCTTCACAGTAGGTATGGTGTTCTTTGGATGCAACTCAGCATTCTTTGTCCTCCAAACACGACGAGTTGAGTTTTTACCAAAAAGTTCTATTTTGGTTTCATCTGACCATATGACATTCTCCCAATCTTCTTCTGGATCATCCAAATGCTCTCTAGCAAACTTCAGACGGGCCTGGACATGTACTGGCTTAAGCACGGGGACACGTCTGGCACTGCAGGATTTGAGTCCCTGGCGGCGTAGTGTGTTACTGATGGTAAGCTTTGTTACTTTGGTCCCAGCTCTCTGCAGGTCATTCACTAGGTCCCCCCGTGTGGTTCTGGGATTTTTGCTCACCGTTCTTGTGATCACAAAGCCAATCAAAGCCTACCACAGAGACAGACAGAGACCAGAGACAGAGACAGAGACAGACAGAGAGAGACCAGAGACAGAGACAGACAGAGACAGAGAGAGAGATGGTTAGTGGTAAGAAGTTGCTGAGAACTCCTTGAGAACTTCCACTAAAATTCTCAGGAAAGAAATGAAAGGAAAGGAAATGAGAGCGAGAGAGAGTAAAAACAAAATGCACAGCATGAAAACTGATGCCTCTTACAAAGGGAAAATTTGTTTTGATTTTTCATAATGTGATTATTGATGAGCTGGGACTTTCCTGAGAATTTTAGTGGAAGTTCTCAAGGAGTTCTCAGCAACTTCTTACCACTAACCATCTCTCTCTCTGTCTCTGTCTGCCTCTGTCTCTCTCTGTCTCTGTCTCTCTCTGTCTCTGTCTCTGGTCTCTCTCTGTCTCTGTCTGTCTCTGTCTCTCTCTGTCTCTGTCTCTGGTCTCTCTCTGTCTCTGTCTGTCTCTGTCTCTCTCTGTCTGTCTCTGTCTCTGGTCTCTCTCTGTCTGTCTCTGGTCTCTCTCTGTCTGTCTCTGTCTCTGGTCTCTCTCTGTCTGTCTCTGTCTCTGGTCTCTCTCTGTCTGTCTCTGTCTCTGGTCTCTCTCTGTCTGTCTCTGTCTCTGTCTCTGGTCTCTGTCTGTCTGTCTGTCTGTCTCTCTCTCTCTCTCTCTCTCTCTTTCTCTTTCTCTTTCTCTTTCTCTCTCTCTCTGTCTCTCTCTCTCATAGGGCATCAGGGGATTCACAGGGCTGAAGGGTGATGTCGGCCTGCCAGGTGATCGCGGTGATGATGTAAGTTGACCTTAGATCAAAGAGTTCAGCACTGTCCACTGCCACCAAAGGGCCAAACCAGGTGCATTGTAATCTCTGTATGGTATAAATGGCCTAGCCTAGCATAGCTAATACCTGTTTGCTCATTCATACTCCTTCCATATTGATTCCACAGAACGACCAGCCAGGTCGGGGAGGCCTCCAGGGGCCAAAAGGATACCCTGGTCTCACAGGAGAGAATGTAAGTTCCACAACAACGTTGAGTTCACAGTAAATATTACGGAACCACAGCTCTGAATACATAGTTAACATATTTTTTTCGACTTTTATTATGACCTATGCTGTATGAATATGTTAAGTAGTACCAACGAAAATCTGCTATCTGGCTCATGGCTTCCTGTCCTTCCCTACAGGGATCACCAGGCCCAGTCGGCCATCCGGGGGCAGACGTGAGTAACTCTTAAATAATGGAGCAATTGTGGGTGATGGGAAGGAGCCAAAGTCCAACACACTTTTCATCACTGTGTGTGTGTAATGGGGGAGTGCAGGAATAAGAGTTGAGGAAGGTTGGGGCTTGGAGCTCGTAGGGATGGGCGAGTGTGGGGTGGGCTGGTTTGATGAGTTTGGTCAGAGGTAAAAAAGTGACCTCTCTGTTCCTCAGTCACAGTGGGTGTGTATTAAACTTTGTCTTCGTGATTTGTGTCAAACAGGTCAGCAGTCAACACTGCTTACCCTGAATGACAACTGTGTATATTTCACTCCCGTACATAACAGTCACAGACACACACACACATGTATGCACGCGCACACACACACACACACACACACACACACACACACACACACACACACACACACACACACACACACACACACACACACACACACACACACACACACACACACACACACACACACACACACACACACACACACACACACACATGGAAATGGACAGTCACAAGATTCTCCTAAATCTCCCTGTAATGAATTTATTTTCCTGTCTCAGGAATGTGAGATCCTGGAGGTCATTCAGAAACTCTGCTGTAAGTATATCGAGTGGTCAAAATGCAGTCATACTGGTTATTTTCCAGATGAACATTGTGCTGTGCCGAACATGTTCCTTTAGTGAAACAAAAGTTTACTCAACATAGATTTAGAAGACGTATCAGTGAGCCTGAACACAGTCCCAACCTCTACTGTTAGAAATGTACCCTGCACTAGTCATCTAAACATGTCTCCTTTATAGATGACTAATGCACAGTTTATCTTCCTGCTAAACAGTTCATTTGAAGCATCATTTATCCGGGGTTGAGTTTGGCACAAACTTTGTGAAAGAGATGCAAACGGACACACACAATCACTTAAACACACACACACAATCACTTAAACACACACACACAATCACTTAAACACACACACACACAATCACTTAAACACACACACACACACACAATCACTTAAACACACACACACACAATCACTTAAACACACACACACACAATCACTTAAACACACACACACACAATCACTTAAACACACACACGCAATCACTTAAACACACACACGCAATCACTTAAACACACACACGCAATCACTTAAACACACACACGCAATCACTTAAACACACACACGCAATCACTTAAACACACACACGCAATCACTTAAACACACACACGCAATCACTTAAACACACACGCAGGCAGGAAGGCACGCACACACACTCGAACACACTCACTTGCGCACACATATGCAGGCACACACGCAGACTCAGGGACACACGAATTGTGGCGGCAGCTGTGGATGTAATGTAGCTTTAAGAACTCTGTAGTTCAGTGTTTGTTGTGTATGTTTGGAATGCAAGTGTTTTTAAAGTTTTTTACAATTGCTAACAAGCGTTTACCTATACTTAAGATTATTTTTCTAAACTCTTAACACGGCAACACACCTGCATCACACAATTAGCCAAATAGTACATTTTCTGCTCAAAAAACATTTTTTTCATTAAATACCAACTCTACATTTCAAAATGCAAAAAAAGCGTTCTCTGCTGTACATACACTAACTCTATCAAAGCACGGCAAACCCGACTCAATACAGTATCTAATCATTCTGTCAAAACACTAGCTCATGTTTTCTATCCAAGAGGAGCGTATAGTCAATCATAACACAATGACTTTCAAAATACTAACAGTTGATGGCATTACAAAAACTGCATCGCTTTTCATGTTTCAGTTCTACTTGCAGACAATAGACAATATGAAATCTATTGTTTTTATAATTCAGTTTCCTCTTACTGTAAACCACTCTACATTTTTTGGTTGAGGATCGAATGTGTGCATTTTTGGCAACATACTATCTAAAAGTGAATGAGTCATCGTTACTTCATAGAATGTAAAGTAGAAGAAAAAGTAAGTGACAGAATTGCTGCAGTAAAAGCTTTATTAGCAACATGAAATTGCTGCCAGTGATCAACAAGAAATCCAACATACATGACCGTTGGTTCCAAATGTGTACAAATAAAACACAATTACAGTAAAAAAGGCACAGAAGGGAAAAAACACTAAAATGCCCAGTCCTGTTCTAATCTATACGATCATCAGCATTTGGCCACATGTTCTCGTCCACATCACCTCATATGTCATCTCTCGCTATGCACCTTGGATAGAAACGCTTTGCATGCCTTATCCACCCCTGGCAGTCTTCAGCTGAGATGTCTCTGCAGCCGGCATCCATTGCATCCAGGAGGGACATTTGGTCATTTCAATTTGTAATTTTTTATTTAACCTTTATTTAACTAGGCAAGTCAGTTAAGAACAAATTCTTATTTACAATGACGGCCAACCAAAAGGCAAAAGGCCACCTACGGGGATGGGGGCTGGGATTTAAAAAATAAAAATAAAATATAAATATAGGACAAAACACACATCACGACAAGAGAGACAACACAACACTACACAAAGAGAGCCCTAAGACAACAACATAGCAAGGCAGCAAGACATGACAACACAGCATGGTAACAACAAAACATGACAACACAACATGGTAGCAGCACAAAACATGGTACAAATGTTATTGGGCACAGACAACAGCACAAAGGGCAAGAAGGTAGAGACAACAATACATCACGCAAAGCAGCCACAACTGTCAGTAAGAGTGTCCATGATTGAGTCTTTGAATGAAGAGATTGAGATAAAACTGTCCAGTTTGAGTGTTTGTTGCAGCTCGCTCCAGTCGCTAGCTGCAGCGAACTGAAAAGACGAGCAACACAGGGATGTGTATGCTTTAGGGACCTTTAACAGAATGTGACTGGCAGAACGGCTGTTGTATGTGGAGGATGAGGGCTGCAGTAGATATCTCAGATAGGGGGGAGTGAGGCCTAAGAGGGTTTTATAAATAAGCATCAACCAGTGGGTCTTGCGACGGGTATACAGAGATGACCAGTTTACAGAGGAGTATAGAGTGCAGTGATGTGTCCTATAAGGAGCCTTAGGGGCAAATCTGATGGCCGAATGGTAAAGCACATCTAGCCACTCGAGAGCACACTTACCTGCCGATCTATAAATGATGTCTCCGTAATCTAGCATGGGTAGGATGGTCATCTGAATCAGGGTTAGTTTGGCAGCTGGGGTGAAAGATGAGTGATTACGATAGAGGAAACCAAGTCTAGATTGAACTTGAGTCTGCAGCTTTGATATGTGCTGAGAGAAGGACAATGTACCGTCTAGCCATACTCCCAAGTACGTGTATGAGGTGACTACCTCAAGCTCTAAACCCTCAGAGGTAGTAATCACACCTGTGGGGAGACGGGCAATCTTCTTACCAAACCACATTACCTTTGTTTGGAGGTGTTCAGAACCAGGTTAATGTTGGAGAAATCTTGTTGGACACTAAGAAAGCTTTGTTGTAGAGCATTTAACACAAAATCCGGGGAGGGGCCAGCTGAGTATAAGACTGTATCATCTGCATATAAATGGATGAGAGAGCTTCCTACTGCCTGAGCTATGTTGTTGATGTAAATTGAGAAGAGCGTGGGGCCTAGGATTGAGCCTTGGGGTACTCCCTTGGTGACAGACAGTGGCTGAGACAGCAGATTTTCTGACACTATACAAATCAAATCAAATGTATTTATATAGCCCTTCGTACATCAGCTGATATCTCAAAGTGCTGTACAGAAACCCAGCCTAAAACCCCAAACAGCAAGCAATGCAGGTGTAGAAGCACGGTGGCTAGGGAAAAACTCCCTAGAAAGGCCAAAACCTAGGAAGAAACCTAGAGAGGAACCAGGCTATGAGGGGTGGCCAGTCCTCTTCTGGCTGTGCCGGGTGGAGATTATAACAGAACATGGCCAAGATGTTCAAATGTTCATAAATGACCAGCATGGTCAAATAATAATAATCACAGTAGTTGTAGAGGGTGCAGCACCTCAGGAGTAAATGTCAGTTGGCTTTTCATAGCCGATCATTAAGAGTATCTCTACCGCTCCTGCGGTCTCTAGAGAGTTGAAAACAGCAGGTCTGGGACAGGTAGCACGTCCGGTGAACAGGTTAGGGTTCCATAGCCGCAGGCAGAACAGTTGAAACTGGAGCAGCAGCACGGCCAGGTGGACTGGGGACAGCAAGGAGTCATCATGTCAGGTCGTCCTGAGGCATGGTCCTAGGGCTCAGGTCCTCCGAAAGAAAGAGAGAATTAGAGAGAGCATGCTTAAATTCACACAGGACACCGGATAAGACAGAAGTACTCCAGATATAACAAACTGACCCTAGCCCCCGACACATAAACTAATGCAGCATAAATATACACTGCACTCTTTGAGAGAGATAGTTAGCAAACCAGGCCAAAGACCCCTCAGAGACACCAATACTCCTTAGCCGGCCCACAAGAATGGAATGGTCTACTGTATCAAAGCTTTGGCCAAGTCAATAAAAATAGCAGTACAACATTGCTTAGAATCAAGGGCAATGGTGGCATGATTGAGGACCTTTAATGTTGCAGTGATACATCCATAACCTGAGCGGAAACCAGATTGCATACCAGAGAGAATACTATAGACATCAAGAAAGTCAGTCAGTTGATTATTGACAAGTTTTTCCAACACTTTTGATAAACAGGGCAAAATAGAAATAGGCCTATAACAGTTACGATCAGCTTGATCTCTCCCTTTAAATAAAGAATGAACCGTGGCTGCCTTCCAAGCAAGGGGAACCTCCCCAGAAAGGTGAGACAGGCTTGTCGATGATAGGGGTAGCAACCTTAAATATGAAATCGTCTAAACCAGCTGACCGAGATGTTTTTTGGGGGTCAAGTTTCAGGAGCTCCTTTAGCACCTCGGACTCAGTGACTGCCTGCAGGGATAAACTTTTTTGCAGGGAAGGGGAAAAAGAGGGAGAAGCATTGGGGATAGTCGCAATAGAAGAGGTGGAAGATGAGGAAATGTTGGACAGGCAAGGAGACATGGCTGAGTCAAATAGGAATCCCGAATTAATGAAGTGGTGATTAAAGAGCTCAGTCATGTGCTTACTGTCAGTAACAACCACATCATCAGCATTAAGGGACATGGGCAGCTGTGAGGAGGAGGGTTTATTCTCCAGGTCTTTAACCGTTCTCCAGAACTTCTTGGGGCTAGACCCACAGAGAGAGAACTGCTCCTTAAAGTAACTAACATTGGCCTTCGGGATAGCCTGAGTGCACTTATTTCTCATTTGCTTGAATGAGTATGTGTGTGCCGAGCCTTTCACCAAATGCAATTCTTGAGGTGGAGTAACTCTGCAAGATCACGGTCATGTGGCCGTTGATCATACACTTTCCACCTCCAGGCAGAAAATAATTCCTCAATGTTTCCTTCCACATGTTCCCTTTCTGCTTTTGGCACCAGTTGTTTGTGGAGGTCATCTAAAAACATAAGAAGGCGCTCAGTGTTGTAGGGACCAATCTGGCATTTCTGCAGGACCAAACCAGCACTCTAGACTGCAGGACACATTGTGATATTAGCTCCTCTCTGACCCGGCACATCAACGGTGTTCCTTTTCCCGATGACGTTTCTTACCCGCAAACGTGTTTTTCCCAGGTTAAACCCTGCCTCGTCTACATAAATGACGTTTCTTACCCGCAAACGTGTTTCTCCCAGGTTAAACCCTGCCTCGTCTACATAAATGACGTTTCTTCCCCGCAGACGTGTTTCTCCCAGGTTAAACCCTGCCTCGTCTACATAAATGACGTTTCTTCCCCGCCGACGTGTTTCTCCCAGGTTAAACCCTGCCTCGTCTACATAAATGACGTTTCTTCCCCGCAGACGTGTTTCTCCCAGGTTAAACCCTGCCTCGTCTACATAAATGACGTTTCTTCCCCGCCGACGTGTTTCTCCCAGGTTAAACCCTGCCTCGTCTACATAAATGACGTTTCTTCCCCGCAGACGTGTTTCTCCCAGGTTAAACCCTGCCTCGTCTACATAAATGACGTTTCTTCCCCGCCGACGTGTTTCTCCCAGGTTAAACCCTGCCTCGTCTACATAAATGACGTTTCTTCCCCGCCGACGTGTTTCTCCCAGGTTAAACCCTGCCTCGTCTACATAAATGACGTTTCTTCCCCGCCGACGTGTTTCTCCCAGGTTAAACCCTGCCTCGTCTACATAAATGACGTTTCTTCCCCGCCGACGTGTTTCTCCCAGGTTAAACCCTGCCTCGTCTACATAAATGACGTTTCTTCCCCGCCGAAGTGTTTCTCCCAGGTTAAACCCTGCCTCGTCTACATAAATGACGTTTCTTCCCCGCCGACGTGTTTTTCCCAGGTTAAACCCTGCCTCGTCTACATAAATTACGTTTCTTCCCCGCCGACGTGTTTCTCCCAGGTTAAACCCTGCCTCGTCTACATAAATGACGTTTCTTCCCCGCCGACGTGTTTCTCCCAGGTTAAACCCTGCCTCGTCTACATAAATGACGTTTCTTACCCGCAAACGTGTTTTTCCCAGGTTAAACCCTGCCTCGTCTACATAAATTACGTTTCTTCCCCACCGACGTGTTTCTCCCAGGTTAAACCCTGCCTCGTCTACATAAATGACGTTTCTTCCCCGCCGACGTGTTTCTCCCAGGTTAAACCCTGCCTCGTCTACATAAATGACGTTTCTTCCCCGCCGACGTGTTTCTCCCAGGTTAAACCCAGCCTCGTCTACATAAATGACGTTTCTTCCCCACCGACGTGTTTTTCCCAGGTTAAACCCTGCCTCGTCTACATAAATGACGTTTCTTCCCCGCCGAAGTGTTTCTCCCAGGTTAAACCCTGCCTCGTCTACATAAATGACGTTTCTTCCCCGCCGACGTGTTTTTCCCAGGTTAAACCCTGCCTCGTCTACATAAATGACGTTTCTTCCCCGCCGACGTGTTTCTCCCAGGTTAAACCCTGCCTCGTCTACATAAATGACGTTTCTTCCCCGCCGACGTGTTTCTCCCAGGTTAAACCCTGCATCGTCTACATAAATGACATTTCTTCCCCGCCGAAGTGTTTCTCCCAGGTTAAACCCAGCCTCGTCTACATAAATGACGTTTCTTCCCCGCAGACGTGTTTTTCCCAGGTTAAACCCTGCCTCGTCTACATAAATGACGTTTCATCCCCGCCGACGTGTTTCTCCCAGGTTAAACCCTGCCTCGTCTACATAAATGACGTTTCTTCCCCGCCGACGTGTTTCTCCCAGGTTAAACCCTGCCTCGTCTACATAAATGACGTTTCTTCCCCGCCGACGTGTTTCTCCCAGGTTAAACCCTGCCTCGTCTACATAAATGACGTTTCTTCCCCGCCGTCGTGTTTCTCCCAGGTTAAACCCTGCCTCGTCTACATAAATGACGTTTCTTCCCCGCCGACGTGTTTCTCCCAGGTTAAACCCTGCCTCGTCTACATAAATGACGTTCATTTCTGGCATGCTGTGTGCAAGCATTTGTAAATAAGACAAGAAAGATCCATAATTTTGGTATTGGGTAAGCTTGTATGTAAAGAAAATGTAAGCATTTTAGAAACGTGTTAATTGACTGAATATTCTGTGAAAACAACATGAATTGTGTTGATGATATGGTCCACAACAGACAGATGTTGTGCTAATTGTGTTTAGAGTTTTGAAAATGTGACAACAGATTGGACAAAAGGATGTTAGCGATTGTAAAAAACAAAAACTGTAAATGATGGGGCTGTGATTAAGATATCAATCAGGGTGGATTTTGATGTAATGTCTTTGTTTTTCTCTTGTAGCTTGCTGTGGTAAGTTCCTGGACCCATACAAAGTTATATCGCTTAACAGTAACACATGGCATTATTTTACATCCTTGCATGACCTTCAGTGAGAGACTCTGAGAGGCACCAAATTACATCCACAGCATGTATTGTAAATAGTCACATAGATATACAGATGTACGATCTTAATTTGAGACAGTTTGCTACAGCAGGGAAATAATCCTGCAGCAACAGGGAATGTGAATTATTATGTGGATTATAGTTAACTGGGATTTTTTTGTAGGGGTTGATACATTTTTCATTAGGGCAAATCAAGTCTGACATTCTAAAGTATAAATTACAAACTTTAGAAGCCTTTTTAAACATCGAACACACTACACGTTTTGCATTTCCTGCGGTGCAGGAAATTTTTCAGCAACAAAAGAGTGATCAAATTAAGATCCTTCATCTGTACTATTCATATGGTGTTTGATGCTCAGAATATATCATGACATTATTATAATGATAATGTAACTGGCATTCACAGTGTGTGAGTGTGGTCCGGTGAAGCTACTCTTTGTACTGGACAGTTCAGAGAGCGTTGGGCTGCAGAACTTCACCCTGGAAAAAGAGTTTATCATTCGAATCATCAACAAGATTACCTTGTTGATGTACAGGACCCTGGTCAGAGTGAAGCAGAACCATGGGGAATCAGCTAGCAGGGATCGCTCCTGCCCAGATCCTATCTGTCGACAGCTACTTCTCTGACATCCATGATCACGAGTACGACAAGAGCCTGGGCAGCACGCGCTTCTTTAAGGTGGCCCGCGCCAAGCACAGGGAAGGCCTGGTGGTGGTGAAGGTGCTTGCCATCCAGGACCCATCTCTACCTCTCACCAGCTACAAGCAGGAGCTGGAGGAGCTAAAGATCAGACTACACTCGTGCCAGAACTGCCTGCCCTTCCAGAAGGCCTCCCTCACTGAGAAAGCAGCCATCCTCTTCCGCCAGTACGTCCGGGACAACTTGTATGATCGCATCAGCACGCGACCCTTCCTCAACAATGTGGAGAAGCGCTGGCTAGCCTTCCAGATCCTCACCGCCGTAGACCAGGCGCACAAATCGGGCGTGCGCCACGGTGACATTAAGACAGAAAACGTGATGGTGACCAGCTGGAACTGGGTGCTGCTCACAGACTTTGCCAGCTTCAAGCCCACCTATCTGCCTGAGGACAACCCAGCTGACTTTAATTACTTCTTTGACACGTCTCGACGGAGGACATGTTACATCGCCCCCGAGAGGTTTGTGGATGGGAGTATGTTCACCACAGAGAGCGACCAGAATACCCCTCTGGTGGACCTCACCAGCAACAGCCAGAGGAGCAGGGGAAAGCTCAAACAGGCAATGGATATCTTCTCAGCAGGTAACTTTCATAGCTGAAACATATTTTCTGTTTGGGGCAATGGAGAGAGATAAGTGGATGCCATGGACTCGTCCAATTTACTAGTAGTTGTATGATCGACATTGAGAGTGTTTAAACATCTAATGTACATTCCCCTTCCCTGGCTGTTATTTCATGTGTTTACTAGTAGTTGTATGATCGACATTGAGAGTGTTTAAACATCTAATATACATTCCCCTTCCCTGGCTGTTATTTCATGTGTTTTTTAGGTTGTGTGATCTCAGAACTCTTCACAGAGGGAGTACCACTGTTTGATCTCTCCCAACTTCTGGCGTATCGCAAAGGACACTTCCAGACAGAGCATGTTCTCATGAAAATAGAAGACCATTACATCAGAGAACTAGTAATAGTCTATATGCTTTATCTTCACGTGAAGATGTTCTTGTGAAATCCTAAATTCATCCTGAGCACCAATTCTTAAGTGTACCGCTGTCTCCTGGTAACCATCAAAACCCTCTTTTCGCCTCCTAGGTGGCCCAGATGGTGCAGCGGGAGCCGGAGAAGCGTCTGACTGCGGAGGAGTACCTGAAGCAGCAGAGAGGTAACGCCTTCCCAGACATCTTCTACACCTTTCTGCAGCCCTACATGGCCCAGTTTGCCAAGGAGACCTTCCAGTCGGCAGACGAGCGTGTGTTGGTCATCCACAAGGACCTGGATAACATCCTCCATAACCTCCGCGGGGGAGGGCCAGGCGGGTCGACAGAGAAGCCTGAGAAGGAGGACCAGGAGTCGAGTGTGGTGTCGGCCAAGGAGGAGCAGGGTCTGGTGGTGTTGGTGTCTGTCATCACCTCCTGCCTCCAGACGCTGCGTTCCTGCGACTCCAAGCTGGCGGCTCTGGAGCTGGTGCTGCACCTGGCGGGCCGCCTCAGGGTGGAGACGCTGCTGGACCGGATCACGCCATACCTGCTGCACTTCTGCAGCGACCTGGCGCCACGGGTTAGGGCCCAAGCCGTGCGCACCCTAGCCAAGGTGCTGGCGCTGGTGAAGGAGGTTCCCCGTAACGATGTCAACATCTACCCAGAGTACATCCCACCGGGCATCGCCCACCTGGCGCAGGACGACGCCACCATTGTCAGGCTGGCATACGCAGGTCAGTTGGGTTGACAATGACCACGGGTCGCTCTAAATATGATAACACACTTAATTGTCCAAAGGTTGTCAGTATTTATTGTTGTTTGTAATGCCTATCCATTCGCCTCTCCTTTTCTCAGAGAACATAGCCCACCTGGCTGAGACAGCTTTGCGTTTTTTAGAGCTCGTTCAGGAGAATAACCTCAATATGGAGCACGGCTTGAATGGGGAGGACACAGAGGAGACCCTCCACCCCAATGAGAACTACGACTCTGGTAATTTTAAGGCCTCCTCTCTCTCAAATATCAGATCGGAGGTAGAGGTTTATCACCGAAACATGGATACTGAATGCCGCACCTGACGCTCCCTTGGGAAAATTATATTCTGTTCTGACTTCCTGTTCCTCCTGACAGAGCTGCAGGCGCTTCATGAGAGGGTGCAGCAGAAGGTGGTTACGTTACTGAGCGACTCGGAGAACATCGTCAAGCAGTCTCTGATGGAGAACGGCATCACGCGGCTCTGTGTGTTCTTTGGCCGGCAGAAGGCCAACGACGTGCTCCTGTCCCACATGATCACTTTCCTGAACGACAAGAATGACTGGCACCTTCGGGGAGCCTTCTTCGACAGCATCGTGGGTAAGGTGGAGGACTGTGCCACAGACACGGTGCCCACACTTAGTCACTCAAATATGCTAATGGGCAAAGCTGGATGTGTACATGCAGGAAGTCTCTGAGATACAGAGATCCTAGAATATATTTTCTCTTCAATGACCCGTCTTTCACTTTCCACTCTCTCCACTCTCCCCCTCCTCCCCCCTTCCTCTTGGTTTCTGTCTTTTAATTTTCTCTTTTACTCTCCCTCTTTCATCTCTCTCTCTCTTCCTTTCTTTCCATCTCGCTTCCTCTCTTTCCATCTCTCTCACTCTCTTTCCATCTCTCTCTCTCCCTCTTTCCATCTCTCTCTCTCTCTCTCCCTCTTTCCGTCTCTCTCTCTCTCCCTCTTTCCATCTCTCTCTCTCTCCCTCTTTCCATCTCTCTCTCTCTCTCCCTCTTTCCATCTCTCTCTCTCTCTTTCCATCTCTCTCTTTCTCTCTCTCTCCCTCTTTCCATCTCTCTCTCTCTCTTTCCATCTCTCTCGTTCTCTCTCTCCCTCTTTCCATCTCTCTCTCTCTTTCCATCTCCTCTCTCTCTCTCTCTCTCTCTCTCTCTTTCCATTTCCTCCAGGTGTGGCGGCGTACGTGGGCTGGCAGAGCTCATCCATCCTGAAGCCCCTCCTGCAGCAGGGTCTGAGTGACGCGGAGGAGTTTGTCATCTACAAGGCCCTCAACTCTCTCACCTGCATGTGCCAGCTGGGCCTGCTGCAGAAACCACACATCTACGAGTTTGTCAGTGACATCGGTGAGATGGGGTGGAGAGGAGCTTAGAGATGGCAGGGGAAGGATAGTGTTGTTACTATACTATGTAAAAAAGGCACTTTTTGTGATGAACTTTTCCCCCTTATTTTGAAAGCCCCATTCCTGTGCCACCCCAACCTGTGGATCCGCTACGGGCCGGTGGGCTTCATCACCGTGGTGGCCCAGCATCTCAACATAGCAGACGTCTACTGCAAACTGATGCCTCACCTCAACCCCTTCATCACCCAGCCCATCATACAGGTAAGACTTCCACACACGCTCACTTACCAACTTCACGTGTAACACATTGAAATAATCTCCCAGACTCTTATTCAATTATGTTATGTGGTGCTATTCTATGGTGTGCTGTACTTTGCTATGCTATGTTATGTTATGCTGTACTGTGCTATGCTATGTTATGCTGTACTGTGCTATGCTATGTTATGGTGTGCTGTACTTCGCTATGTTATGAGGTTCTATGTTATGGTGTACTGTGCTATGTTATGGTGTGCTGTGCTTTGCTATGTTATGGTGTGCTGTGCTATGCTAGGTTATGGTCTGCTGTGCTATGTTATGGTGTGCTATGTTATGGTGTATTGTGCTATGTTATGGTGTACTGTGCTATGTTATGGTGTACTGTACTGTGCTATGTTATGGTGTACTGTACTATGTTATTGTGTACTGTGCTGTGTTATGGTGTGCTGTACTATGCTATGTTATGGTGTGCTATGTTATGGTGTACTGTGCTATGTTATGTTATGGTGTGATATGCTATGGTATGCTGTACTGTGCTATGTTAAATTAGGCTGTGTTTCCTCTCAGATTGATAAAGAGATAGTACTGCTGAGTGTGCTGAAGGAGCCAGTGAGCCGCTCCATCTTCGACTACTCCCTGCGCTCCAAAGACATCGCCAGCCTCTTCCGCCACCTGCTGCTGCGGCAGAAGAAGCGTAGCGGCTCACTCCCAGAATGCCCCATTCCGGAGGACCCCGCCATCGCCCAGCTGCTTAAGAAACTGCTCTCTCAGGTCAGAGGGCGGGAGTGATGTCTCGACGTTACATGGATGGGAAATGTATTGTTTCCATATAATGCACAACGTTTGACCATTATTGTTATGATGATGATGATGATGATCACAACGATGGTGATAATTGTTTATTGTAGGGGATGACGGAGGCTGAAGAGGACAAACTGCTAGCACTGAAGGACTTCATGCTCAAGTCCAACAAGGCCAAGGCCAACATGGGAGACCAGAGCCACCTGGGGGAGGCAGTCCAGAGCGGGGTCATTGACCTGGCCACGCTGGGCATCATGGGACGCCAGGTGGACCTGGTCAAACCTAAACAGGAGGCCGAGGACAAGAGAGGTAGGGACGCCACTGACACCTGGTGGTCAAAGTACACCCCTGTAATAGCAGAGAGGGGTACACAAACCCAAAGTCTGCAAATACACAGACAGCCCATTTCTGATATTTTGCCCAAATATTGAAGAGAAAAAAATGGAAATGGGCTGCCTGTGTAAACACAGCCAAGTTGACCCTTAGCCTTAAAACTCTTGTGTGTAAACACTGAAAAGATTGGATAGGTTGATATTATAGTTGATATATTTTCAACATGTTTGATATCAATGACCTGTCATTTATCTGTTTGCAGACTTCATCACCACAGCATCTGGTATATTGCTGGTGTGGTTTAGCCTGTAATGATGTGCATAACAAATAATCCCATCCAGACAGCATTTCCCCCAGATTACCCACATCGCCTCATTACATTTAATTCACTAGATGGGTTAAACTGCATCAGGACAAGCAGAGTTTTCACAAGTTCTCATTACCTCTGTGGCTGTCAACACACGACAGAGCAGTACATGTTAGTGTTCAGTCAAACCTTTATTTGGTTATTCCTGCGGCAGCACACATACATCTCCTTTTCCCTGTAGTCAAATATACTGTCCGACTGGCCTTGATTTGTGTTAACATACCAGACAGACTCCCCCTAGGGGCATCACGTTCTGTTAAAAAGACCTGTGTGCTCTCTGGCAGTAGTGTAAACAATGGATCTAAGGCCCTTAGTCTGTTTAAGGAACACTATACCAGTTAAATCCCATATGGGTCTAGACCATGGTATTCAATAGAAAGTATTTATTCAAGGACACACTGAAAGATTGTGTTGTGTATCTACGCCCTAGGATAACAGGTACAGTATATTAACATTAACCTGTTGGGCGTTTTGGAGTGTTTTTTTCATAGGCACTGTTAGTAGCTTGTCTGACACAATTTACTGTGGGCTAAAAGTGACTGTGTGTTGCAGCTGGTATGTTTCAATCGCATGGATCTGTCCTTTTGGAGTGTTGGACTGCTGCTGGTGACTAATTTAACTACTCACTCTAACATGTCCTGTGATTAGCATATCTCCCAGCTCCCAACTGCTTCATGTAGTCTGGTGGTCTTAAAACCTGTTGTATCTGCGTTGGCCTTCAGCTCCTTTTAACGCCTGCCGTCTCCCGTTAGTATTTTCATTAGATGTTTGAAACCGTAGTGCCTTCTCCATGGCTTATTGGAGTAGCTGAAAATAGGGAGCCCCCTTCAACTTAATGGCTATTCAATCCAACAGTCCTCAAACTTTTGACCTCCAGTGCTGAATGCTTCTTAACTAGTGTTTCTTAGCTTTTTCTGTTTTTCCCTTTCAGCACGGAAACACACCAAACAGGACTCCAACATGAATGAAGAGTGGAAGAGCATGTTTGGCTCTCAGGAGTCAGCGGCTACGGCACCAGAGCCCCCCACGGTACATAACGGGTTAACCTATGATGTCTGCTAAGAATAAGGGGAGGGGGGGGGCGAGGGTTGAATGATCGATTGATTGATATACTAATTGATTTATTTTATAGTCTGGTAATCTACCTTCTATCTCTGTACTCCACCAGGTGCCTGAAGGGGCAGGGACTCAGACCAGGAAGACCACAGCCTCCCCTGGTGTCCCTGTGGGGCAGTCTGCAGGCGCAGTCTCCACCTACCAGCGTCGTCTCAACACGTGCAAGGCGGAGCTTCAACATCTGGTGCAGCAGAAGAGGGAGCAGTGCAGCGCAGAGCGCATGGCCAAGCAGATGATGGAGAGTGCTGAATGGGAGAGCCGTCCGCCTCCGCCAGGTAAAGTAGTGCCACTGGGACAACAAAGGTTAGTTCATAATGACTTCACAAGGGATTCTTTTTTGGTCATTATATTATTGAATATACCACTAGAGGTGTGTTTCTTGCCAATTTGGACTAAGCACAGCAGAAATGTCAACAAGCAGTAGGGTTAGTCAGGGCCCCTCCACATCCACATTGTGTTGTTGTTCTGCAGGGTGGCACCCTAAGGGTCTTCTAGTGGCCCACCTCCATGAGCACAAGTCTGCTGTCAACAGTATCCGTGTGTCAGACGAGCACTCCATCTTCGCCACGGCCTCCAACGACGGCACTGTCAAGGTCTGGGACAGCCAGAAGATGGAGGGCAAAACCACCACCACCAGGTACGCCAACCAAATAGTAACCAATAACCAACCAGTTAACCAAGTAGTAACCAATAACCAACCAGTTAACCAAATAGTAACCAATAACCAACAGTTAACCAAGTAGTAACCAATAACCAACCAGTTAACCAAATAGTAACCAATAACCAACCAGTTAACCAAGTAGTAACCAATAACCAACCAGTTAACCAAGTAGTAACCAGTAACCAACCAGTTAACCAAGTAGTAACCAATATACAACCAGTTAACCACGTAGTAACCAATAACCAACCAGTTAACCAAGTAGTAACCAATAACCAACCAGTTAACCAAATAGTAACCAATAACCAACCAGTTAACCAAGTAGTAACCAATAACCAACCAGTTAACCAAGTAGTAACCAGTAACCAACCAGTTAACCAAGTAGTAACCAATATACAACCAGTTAACCAAGTAGTAACCAATAACCAACCAGTTAACCAAGTAGTAACCAATAACCAACCAGTTAACCAAATAGTAACCAATAACCAACCAGTTAACCAAATAGTAACCAATAACCAACCAGTTAACCCTCAACCCTGGTTGGTTATTGGTTATCAGGGATAGAAGACCTGCAAGTGGTGACAAAAATGATAACAAATGAGGGACTAGAAGATGACTATTGGGCGACTACTCATGTATTTTCGGGTGGGGGCATTGTCATTTTGTTGTCTTTCATTCATCCAGGTGAATCTGTTGGTTTTTTTTGTCCACCACCTGTACCTTTTAACACATAGTAGAGAGGGAGAGTTGAAACAGTCTTCAAATAGACTTTAGGAAGACAAGTTGGACTAATTTAACAAGAATAGCAGTACAGCAAATGTCAGATTTCAGACATTCATTGAAAGCTGTGTGTGTTATCAGTGCTACTTCCACGATGAATAGCAATATTAAGATTATTTGAATAACTTTATGGGAGATTAATATAATCACATTTTACATAAGAAATGTCAGTTTTGAACATTTGGAAATTAATTAAAATATATTATTTAAGAGGTGGGTTTATTTGGAACACCCATGGCTTAAAGGGTACACTTGATACCCATTAAGCCCACTCTGGACTTCGCACATATTTAATAAATATTTGTATGAATTATAATAAAATCTAAGTCAAGTTATAAAACATCACATGAGAGATGAGTCTTTCATGTTATCTCCAATTTTTTAAATAAAAATGTGGGCAGTATTGTCACGCCCTGACCGTAGATTGCTTTGTATGTTTTTATTTTTAGTTTGGTCAGGGTGTGATGTGGGTGGGTATTCTATGTTGTAGGTCTAGGTTTTCTATTTCTATGTGTTTGGCCTGGTATGGTTCTCAATCAGGGGCAGCTGTCTATCGTTGTCTTTGATTGAGAGCCATACTTAGGTATCCTGTTTTCCCACTTGTGTTTGTGGGTGGTTATTTTCTGGTTAGTGTTTGTTGCACCTGTCAGAACTGTTCGTTGGTCGTTTTGTTGTTTTTGTTCGTGTATTCATTTTGATTAAAAGTATTATGGATACGTACCACGCTGCACTTTGGTCCTCCTCTCCTTCTCCCGACGACTATTGTTACAAGTATATGTTAGAAATGTCTGAACTTAGATTTTGGTGGGCTTAATAGGTACACTTACCCTAGTTTATCTGAGCAGGAGGGGAAAACCATTACCAGGATATAGGTGGTGAATACCGTTATCAGGATATAGCCAGGATATAGGTGGTGAAAACCGTTACCAGGATATAGGTGGTGAATACCGTTACCAGGATATAGCCAGGATATAGGTGGTGAAAACCGTTACCGGGTATAGGTGGTGAATACCGTTGCCAGGATATAGGTGATGAAAACCGTTACCGTGTATAGGTGGTGAATACCGTTACCAGGATATAGCCAGGATATAGGTGGTGAAAAACGTTACCGGGTATAGGTGGTGAATACCGTTGCCAGGATATAGGTGATGAAAACCGTTACCGTGTATAGGTGGTGAATACCGTTACCAGGATATAGCCAGGATATAGGTGGTGAAAAACGTTACCAGGATATAGGTGGTGAACACCGTTACCAGGTCCTCTTTAGGTACAGTGCCTTCAGAAAGTATTCATACCCCTCGACTTAGTCCACATTTTGATATGTTACAGCCTGAATTAAAAATATATTAATACATCATAATGACAAAGTGAAAACATGTTTTTAGAGATTTTTGCCAATTTATTGACAATGGAATACAGAAATATCTCATTTATTTCGAACAAAAATGTAAACACAACATGCAACAATTTCTAAGATTTTACTAAGTTACAGTTCATAGAAGGAAATCAGTCAATTGAAATAAATTCATTTGGCCCTAATCTATGGATTTCACATGACTGGGCAGGGGCGGAGCCATGAGTGGGACTGGGAGGGCATAGGCCCACCCATTGGGGAGCCAGGCCCTGCCAATCGGAATGAGTTTTTCTCCACAAAAGGGATTTATTCCAGACAGAAATACTCCTCAGCACTCAAGACATTTCAGCTTTTCATTTAGAATTCATTAAAACAAAATTCTAAAAACAGAATTCCACTTTGACGTTATGGGGTATTGTGTGTTGGACACAAAATCTTAATTTAATACATTTTCTAATTCAGGCTGTATCACAACAAAATGTGAAAAGTCAAGGGGTGTGAGTACTTTCTGAAGGCAATGTATATGAAAGTGTATTAAGGCATCGGAGGAGGAACAGACATCAGCTCGCCTTTTCACAGATGTGCTCTACCTGTGTTGACCATCTAAGATTTGATTGGAATGCACTTGGATAAGAGCGTCACTCTGGATAAGAGCGTCACTCTGGATAAGAGCGTCACTCTGGATAAGAGCGTCTCTCTGGATAAGAGCGTCTCTCTGGATAAGAGCGTCTCTCTGGATAAGAGCGTCACTCTGGATAAGAGCGTCACTCTGGATAAGAGCGTCACTCTGGATAAGAGCGTCACTCTGGATAAGAGCGTCACTCTGGATAAGAGCGTCACTCTGGATAAGAGCGTCACTCTGGATAAGAGCGTCACTCTGGATAAGAGCGTCACTCTGGATAAGAGCGTTACTCTGAATAAGAGCGTCACTCTGAATAAGACCGTCTGCTATAAATGACCAAAACGTTGATGGAAAAACTAATGAACAACAGGCCTCAATCCAACCTGTGTGAATGTTTTGATGCTGTCTTACAGGTCAGTGCTGACGTACTCCCGCATCGGGGGCCACGTGAAGACGTTGACCTTCTGTCGGGGGTCACACTACCTGGCTGCTGCCTCAGACAACGGTTCCATCCAGCTCCTGGCCATCGAGGCCAACAAGCCCCCCAAATCACCCAAAGTGAACCCCTTTCAGACCAGGTATGTACTATCCATCATGGGTTGATCAAGCAGAAAGTTGGTTTTATTTACAGTAGTTGATATAATTATTATTTATTGGATTTATATAATGCTTTTCTACCAACTGAGGTACACAAAGCACTTTACATAGTAGGGGGAAACTCACCTCATCCACCACCAAGGGACTTGCAGTATCATGTAGTTATCATGATCATGCAGTAGAGACTGTAGTATCATGTAGTTATCATGATCATGCAGTAGATACCGCAGTATCATTTTGATGCCACAATGTAATAATGAGTTACTCCACATTTTACTGTTATATCGACTGTCCTCTCAGGTTCCTGGACCAGAAGGATGACGGCTGCGTGGTGGACATCCACCATTTTAATTCTGGAGCCCAGTCTGTGCTGGCCTACGCCACGGTGAACGGCTCCCTGGTGGGCTGGGACCTGCGCTCCAACTCCAACGCCTGGACCCTCCGCCACGACCTCCGCCTGGGCCTCATCACCTCCTTCACCGTGGACATGCACCAGTGCTGGCTCTGCCTGGGTATGTGGGTGTTGGTGTGAGCACGTGGGCGGATGTGGGTTGTGTGGTGCATGTTGTGTGTATGAAAAATGTAAATGGATTTCGTCTGAAAATTGCATTGTAAACTTAAACAGAGTTGTGACTTATCTACTGAATCCTATTCTGATTCGTCCACACACAGGTACAAGCAACGGCACTATGGCATGCTGGGACATGCGGTTCCAGCTCCCCATCTCAAATCACTCCCACCCTGCCCGAGCACGAATCAGACGGCTGCTCATGCACCCGCTCTACCAATCCTCCGTCATTGCTGGTGAGACTCGATGTCATCATATTTTTTTATCTTTATTAACGAAACCTTTCTTTGAGGGTCAAATCAAGCTATTATTTGTGTGTTTTGTTGCTGTTTTGTAGCGGTCCAGGGCAACAATGAGGTATCCATGTGGGACATGGAGACTGGGGACAGGAAGTTCACGCTGTGGGCCAGCTCTGCTCCCCCTCTCTCAGAGATGCAGCCGTCCCCCCACAGTGTCCATGGGATCTACTGCAGCCCTGCAGACGGGAACCCCCTCCTCCTCACAGCCGGCTCCGACATGAGAATCAGGTATGTTTGCTATACTCTCGACTGGACTAACCATCCTTCTGATATATTTAACCCAGTTCTGACCATGTATGTTTGCTATACTCTCGACTGGACTAACCATCCTTCTGATATATTTAACCCAGTTCTGACCATGTATGTTTGCTATACTCTCGACTGGACTAACCATCCTTCTGATATATTTATCCCAGTTCTGACCATGTATGTTTGTTATACTCTCGACTGGACTAACCATCCTTCTGATATATTTAACCCAGTTCTGACCATGTATGTTTGCTATACTCTCGACTGGACTAACCATCCTTCTGATATATTTAACCCAGTTCTGACCATGTATGTTTGCTATACTCTCGACTGGACTAACCATCCTTCTGATATATTTAACCCAGTTCTGACCATGTATGTTTGCCGGAGGACATTTAAGTTTGTGTTTGACAATTTGGCTTAGCCAAGAAGTGTGTTGGATGGCGTTAGCTTGTTTGTTTTGTCAGTCAAGTCTTATTTCTATACTGTGTTCTGTGTTATTACCAGGTTCTGGGACTTGGCTTACCCAGAGAGGTCCTACATCGTGGCAGGTGGAGCCAATGAACCGCTGCACTGTCCCTCAGTCCTCTACAGCCGCAAGATCATCGAGGGCACCGAGGTTGTACAGGTATGCCCTGATAGGACGGTGGCAGTGTAGTCAGTGTATTGCTCTAAGCACCTGGTCCTACAATGAGGTGTTCAATACATCATTTCTGGGAGAGCAATTTATTTGCAGCGTTATAAACATGTATGAATAAGAAACCACAAGACAGGGAGAGATTGACCTACATTCCTTGTCCTGTCAGGAGATCCACAGCAAACAGAAGAGTGGAGCCACAGAGGACGCCCCCCGCAGGGGCCCAGAGTCCCTCCCCGTGGGCCACCATGACATCATCACTGACATCGCCACTTTCCAGACCACACAGGGCTTCATCGTCACTTCGTCCAGAGACGGCATCGTCAAAGTCTGGAAATAAACTGCCCCTTTCAGGCCCTCCCATTCTCGCTGACAGACACACCCAACCAACCAACCACACACACTAGTCCTCAACATCTTCACCCCAGAGTTTTGATCTATGTTGTAGACTTTTGTACATAGTATATTTTAAAGCTAATTAATATAAGAGAAGCTTCTGGAAATCCTGTCGCAAAATACGAGTAGATGTCAACCCTTTGTTTGTAATGACATTCACTGAAGTCACAATTATGCAATGCCTGATATCTGTTTATGTTAAACTGCTCAAAAGCAACTGTTCAAGAAGTGTCAATAAAGTTTGGTATGATGAATGAACCCTTTATGAACTGCTATTATGAACTCTATAGTTTTAGTGTTTATTGAGCACAATAGTCTTCTCTCATAGTCTCAAAGTTGTAACGTTAACAAACCAGGCCATGACCAGGACTGAAACCAATCCTTGGCATGAACAGTGTCCACATTCTCAAACCATAGCTGTTATCGATGACAACTGTCACAAGTTTAATTTGTATATCAAAACACAACAGCATATCCATTAATGCAGGGGCTTACCAGGGCTGAAGCCCCTGGATCCAGGCCCATAGGGGACCCAATAGGCAGCAAAAATAATAAGGAAATATATACAGTCTATATTATACAGTCTATGTAATTATATATGTATTTTTTTTTTACTGCAACCGCCAACCATGGGATGATTCAGGAGCCCGCTCTCAAGGAGTGTAGACAGCCTGCTGCCGCTCTGCTAATCATCAAATGAGGGGAGGGGAGGAGGTAGGGGGCCCACTTGGGTAACTGGGGGGCCCTGTCTTGATTGGGTAACTGACTAATACATTTTTTTTTATGCATAATAAATCAATCTAACTGGTCAATTGTGTGAGTCGGGCTGGGCCCAAGAGGCAAAACATTTTTTTTTTAATTATCCAGCACGGGAGCCCACACCAACGTGAAATGTTTTATAGGGGTTAGGCCACCACGAGCTGCCAGAACAGCTTCAATGCGCCTTGGCATAGATTCTAGAAGTGGACCTAAACCATGCCAGGAAAATGCATCCCACACGATAACATATACTTTGTATCCCTCATTTACTCAAGTGTTTCCTTTATTTGGGCAGCTACTGGTATGCCTACAGTCAGAAGGGCACACTTTGGGCAGCTACTGGTATGCCTACAGTCAGAAGGGCACACTTTGGGCAGCTACTGGTATGCCTACAGTCGGAAGGGCACACTTTGGGCAGCTACTGGTATGCCTACAGTCGGAAGGGCACACTTTGGGCAGCTACTGGTATGCCTACAGTCAGAAGGGCACACTTTGGGCAGCTACTGGTATGCCTACAGTCAGAAGGGCACACTTTGGGCAGCTACTGGTATGCCTACAGTCAGAAGGGCACACTTTGGGCAGCTACTGGTATGCCTACAGTCGGAAGGGCACACTTTGGGCAGCTACTGGTATGCCTACAGTCAGAAGGGCACACTTTGGGCAGCTACTGGTATGCCTACAGTCAGAAGGGCACACTTTGGGCAGCTACTGGTATGCCTACAGTCGGAAGGGCACAATTTGGGCAGCATATGCACCAAATATAGGTTACAGCTTGTTTTGTTGTGGCCATGGACATATAATCCATAAAATAATTTTGGAATCTCTTACACTGGCAATTTGACTGTTAAACTCATGGGTACTAGCAATGGCTGCCAGTCCTGATTTGAATGGGAATAGCCATCTATGGATTCTTTTTCTATGGTAGGTTGCTGCTGTAGGTTTTGCAGATTAAAAAATAATATCGTGGGAAAAACGTACAGTTTGGAAAGCAAATGCATACACCTGAAAGAAGACTAATCAGCCTGTAAAACCAATATAAATACATTATAAACTCCCATTTTTTGTGAACAGCAGCACTGTTTTAAAAAGTAGCTCATCTTGAGATAGGCTATCGCCACGACGACGAGTGCATCGGCCATCACCGTGAGTAGCCCTTGGCTTCATCTTCATCATTAGGTGAGTCAGTGTTCCACTGGAAATTGTATTTAGTAACTCAATGTATGTATACATACAAATGTATTTCTTTCTAATATTGTACATATCTGTGTGTCTCTTCATTGGCCTGGGCTATTGTTATGATTTCTTAATCCGGCCCAGGATCCGTTCAGAATCTATATCAGTAGAATAAGGTCATAAGAGCATCACAAATAAACTGACCGCTAAGGAATTTGTGCAGTTTTATTTTAAACACAGCACCAAATGGTCAAGTTAGAGGAAACAGCAACAAATCCTATTTACAAACACTGAGCGGATGACATACAGCCTGAATTTACATCTACGGTTAAAATCCAAGCTCCAGAAGTAAACAGTGCTCAAGCCTGGTGCTTGAGTTGGTTTGGGAGCTGTTGATCTGTGATGGAAAATAGCCACAAGAGACAATACAGGTTATTTCATTGGTTTAAAGTCATTCTCACAAAAGCATCAGTGCCCTTATGTATGTTTGTTGCATGACTGCATGAGAGTCAGATCCGTTACTTAGGTCTGCTTGAACAGACTTGAATAAAATAGAGAAATATTCATACTTCTGTTAGTCATTTCCATTTTTACCCAAAAGGAGATGTTAAAGATAAGGTCTAGAGTTATTTACACAGACAGTGCTGTTTTTGATGTTCACACCTTGAATGAGACATTTGTTTGGCTGGTTTTCTGGCGTGATCTTCTTCAATTCACTCTAATCAGGGTTTTAGATGTGTGGAGTTCCTCCTCACACAGAGGCCTTCGCAAGTCTCCTGCGTCTCGAAGCGGTTACCGTTGCCGCCACAGCCGCCATACCAGAAACGGGAGCACTCGCTCTGTGTCGTGTCAAAGTACCACTTCAGAGTGTAGTTCTCACAACCTCCCTTGTCCTGTTTGAAGAAACATGCATCTGGGGAAGAGGAGGGAGAGGTAACGGGGCAAAGGAGAGAAATGGGAGATAGAAAAAAGGGGATAGGATTCAGGAGAAAACACAAGAGGGGAGAGGAAAGAGAGAGGGGAGAGGACAAAGCCAAAGGTTGAGACTCATGCCTTTTACACTATTGTACAGACCCGAGCCTGCTGTCTTTTCACATGTATTATTGCGTCCAAAATTAGAGAGAGATGTGGTCCTTACCCTGGTTAAGAACTGTACTTTCCTCTGTCCTCAGGAGGGTTGTGTGATCTGTGAACACATAACATTAGAAGAAAATCTCTGGCGTAGTGCTGTGAATGATGACCTCGCAGCTGACACGACAACATGAAACAACATGACAACTGACAAAAATGGCATCACAACTTTTGTCATTTCAATCCTGTAATTGCCATACTGCTTAAACAAGGTATATTACAGTCACTAATGTTAGGGGTTCAGCTCATTAGAATTCTCTCGACTGAAAGCCTCCTGATTTCAGAATGCTAATAGAACAAATAGTGCTCTCCTCATGCAGCATGCATTATGTGATTCAGCATGTGACAAACATCACAACAGTGGTTGTAATTCAGGTTGTGGCTAACAGAGCTCTACATCTCTGACCATGATGTTCAGTAGAGGCGGTAGCAGTAGAGGGCTGGGGGACTTACTGACCATGATGTTCAGTAGAGGCGGTAGCAGTAGAGGGCTGGGGGACTTACTGACCATGATGTTCAGTAGAGGCGGTAGCAGTAGAGGGCTGGGGGACTTACTGACCATGATGTTCAGTAGAGGCGGTAGCAGTAGAGGGCTGGGGGACTTACTGACCATGATGTTCAGTAGAGGCGGTAGCAGTAGAGGGCTGGGGGACTTACTGACCATGATGTTCAGTAGAGGCGGTAGCAGTAGAGGGCTGGGGGACTTACTGACCATGATGTTCAGTAGAGGCGGTAGCAGTAGAGGGCTGGGGGACTTACTGACCATGATGTTCAGTAGAGGCGGTAGCAGTAGAGGGCTGGGGGACTTACTGACCATGATGTTCAGTAGAGGCGGTAGCAGTAGAGGGCTGGGGGACTTACTGACCATGATGTTCAGTAGAGGCGGTAGCAGTAGAGGGCTGGGGGACTTACTGACCATGATGTTCAGTAGAGGCGGTAGCAGTAGAGGGCTGGGGGACTTACTGACCATGATGTTCAGTAGAGGCGGTAGCAGTAGAGGGCTGGGGGACTTACTGACCATGATGTTCAGTAGAGGCGGTAGCAGTAGAGGGCTGGGGGACTTACTGACCATGATGTTCAGTAGAGGCGGTAGCAGTAGAGGGCTGGGGGACTTACTGACCATGATGTTCAGTAGAGGCGGTAGCAGTAGAGGGCTGGGGGACTTACTGACCATGATGTTCAGTAGAGGCGGTAGCAGTAGAGGGCTGGGGGACTTACTGACCATGATGTTCAGTAGAGGCGGTAGCAGTAGAGGGCTGGGGGACTTACTGACCATGATGTTCAGTAGAGGTGGTAGCAGTAGAGGGCTGGGGGACTTACTGGAAGTGCCACACGTCTCAAGCATTCGTTTTCCGTGCTAAAACGGTTGGCGTTAGCGTCGCAACCGCTGTACCAAAAAGGCGAGCATGCACAGAGCGTTTTGTTAAAGTGCCATCGCAAGCCATAGTCCCCGCAGTTGGTGCCACTGTCGACATCAACTTACAGTGGGCTGAAGGCAGAACAAGCAGGTTTGTAAACGGGGAAGGAAGACATGCAGTATGTGGTTGCAAACTGAGACTACTCATGCAGTGGGATACGAGGGGACACGTGAGGGAGAGAGAGAAGTAGAAGTTCTGTTATAAATGTGGGGTTACTGATTACCATTAGAGTTTGGCTGTGGCCGGGGGGGTGAAATGGCTCCATCTCCCCTGGAGAAGGCATGTATAGTGTCAACCTGGTCAAGAGCTATCTGAGTCGGAAATACACCAGTGTGCTCCAGGAACTCCTCCTCATCTGTGTACTCCTCCTCTTCCTCCTTCCACTCCTCCCACTCTGCCTGTCCTTGTCCCTGTCCGTGTTCCTGTCCCAGCATCAGCTCACACTTGAGTTTGAGATTGGCAGGAGGGTAGCTGTTCATTCCCTCTGAAATAGTGAGGGAGGAGTGAGAGAGTTAGGACACTGACAAATACAAAATGTTAAAATGTATGATTTGTTCTGGCATAATTATCTCTCCCTCAAGAGACAACCAGATGAAGAAGCATGTTAGTGTTCCTTACTGCTGAGGACCCTGAGGAAGGCTCTGAAGAAGCGCTGTGCGTAGCCTCTCTCCCACTCCTTCACGTGCCACAGATGGAGCAGGTGCTGCCCTGACGGCGTGCTCGCCAACTCCTCCACCTGGGTGCTGTTGTAATGGTCGCCCACCGCGATCACAAACAGGGAAACGCCCTGACACTTGGCCTTCAGGGAAATGGAGGCCAGCTTGGCCTGGTCCCAGTGGGCTGTCTTGGCCCCCACCACAGCCAGCACCACTCTACTCTTCCTGGGCCTGGTGGCCTTGAGGAACACCTTGCTCAGAGCGTACTCCAGGGTCTGCCCCAGAGACGACACTCCTCCCTGCTGCTGCATGCTCCTCAGGTGTGTCTGTAGACCAATGTGGTTGTGGTACTTCTGCAGGTCAAACTCTACCTTGACGGCCTGGGAAGTCTGGGGGAGCAGAGAACCACTGGTCTGGAGAAGGGCCACCCTGGCCCGGCCGTCAGCCACGCTGGGTTTGGGGCTCCAGGCTACCTGCTTCACCACTGAGCCCAGAAGCTCCTGGATGCCAGCGTACTGGTCGGCCCGGATCTCCCTTGAACCGTCCACCACCAGGGTCAGGTCCATATCCACCACCAGGGGCCGCTGAGCGTCAGTAAAATCACACTCCTGGGCTGGTTTACAGTGGTCTGATGGACACACAGAACCAGAGCTTAGAGATATTAGTAGTACAGTAGCATCAGTAGTAGTTGTGTAGTAGTAGTAGTACAGTAGTAGTGTAGTAGTAGTAGTACAGTAGCATCAGTAGTACTGTAGTAGTAATAGTATTAGTAGTGCAGTAGCATCAGTTGTAGTAGTAGTAGTACAGTAGAATCAGTAGTAGTAGTAGTAGTACAATAGCATCAGTAGTAGTTTTACAGTAGTATCAATAATAGTACTGTAGTAGTACAGTAGCAGTAGTAGTACAGTAGCATCAGTAGCAGTAGTAGTAGTAATAGTAGTACAGTAGCATCAGTAGTAGTAGTAGTACAATAACATCAGTAGTAGTACAGTAGCATCAGTAGTAGTAGTACAGTAGCATCAGTAGTAATAATAGTACTGTAGTAGTACAGTAGCATCAGTAGTAGTAATAGTAGTACAGTAGCATCAGTAGTAGTAGTACAATAACATCAGTAGTAGTACAATAGCATCAGTAGTAGTACAGTAGCATCAGTAGTAGTAGTACAGTAGCATCAGTAGTAGTTGTACAGTAGTATCAGTAATAGTAATAGTAGTACTGTAGTATTACAGTAGCATCAGTAGTAGTAGTACAGTAGCATCAGTAGTAGTGTAGTAGTAGTACAGTAGCATCATTAGTAGTGTAGTAGTAGTAGTACAGTAGCATCATTAGTAGTGTAGTAGTAGTACAGTAGCATCAGTAGTAGTGTAGTAGTAGTAGTAGTAGTACAGTAGCATCATTAGTAGTGTAGTAGTAGTACAGTAGTAGTAGTAGTATTAGTAGTGTAGTAGTAGTAGTAGGAGGAGGAGGAGGAGGAGGAGTACAGTAGCTGCATCAGTAGTAGTAGTAGTAGAAAAAAATATAAAAAATATTGGTTCTACAGCAGAATTAACCATAAAAACAAGACATACATTGATACTAAATAAGACTACATTTTATTTTGTCCCTGTGTGCTTACCGTAGCAGATGACGCAATTTTTGATTCTTGTCAGCACAGCATTTTGGTCCTGTGACCTATCCACCAGCCGAACAAGGATGAAGCTGCCCGTGTCATCAGCCTGCGCCACAACAAAACAAAAACACACACGGGCTGCATTTCAGTTCACCAGCCTTTCCGCTGCCCCGTTCACTATCCCTTCCCAGAAAGCATCTGTTTGTAATTGTACCTCAAAAGCCCGTTGAACATCGGGGGAGTTCCTCATGGCGATGACAGCAGGAGCGATGTTCAGGGCCTTGAACTCCATGGCGGCCGTGACGATGGCAGTGCTGTCCACAGAGGGCCCGTTGGTGAAGAACACTGCCACCTTCCTCATCGTCAACGCTTTACGGGTTCGCTTGAAGACGTGGCGCCCCACAAAGCGCATGGCCTCCCCAAGATGGCGCTGGTTGGACGTTCGTTCCAGTGCAATGTTTTGGATGGCCTCCAACAACTCCTGCTTGCGTTGGTAGTCCTGGAATCGGATCAGGTACTTGGTGTTGGCACTATAGGATACCACGGCAACACGTGCACCCGTCGGGCAGTTGCTCTCGGCGATGGCAACGTCGTCCAATATGGAGAGGAGAGCGGAGCGCATCCTCTCGAACGTGGCAGGCTCCACATCCTGTGACATATCCAGAGCAAAGACCAGCTCTGTGGGGTAGGCTGGGCACGCTGCCTGGCCTGGGGGATAGAGTGAGAGGGATGGAAAGAGGTACAGAGAGAGAAAAGGGGAGAGGAAGGGAGAGACGGACAGAGAGAGAGAGAAGGGGAGAGGAAGGGACAGACGGACAGAGAGAGAGAAGGGGAGAGAGAAGGGGAGAGGGAGAGAGGTACAGAGAGAGAGAAGGGGAGAGGGAGAGAGGTACAGAGAGAGAAGGGGAGAGGGAGGGAGAGACAGACAGAGAAAGGGGGTGAGGGGGGCAATGGTATTTTTAATGACAACCATTCATAACATCACTTTGCCAAGAGTTCTGGTTTGATTACACCAGAATTTATTTGGACGATGAAGGGTTAATGGAGACATACCTTGAGAGCATGCTGTTTGGGGGAGAAAAATATCATAGTTTAGAGACAAAATTAGGAATGAATTCATCTTTGCTTATGAAAACATGACCTTACCAGCAATAAAGCAATTAACACAATGGATATTTTTCTTACAAAAAATATAGAGTAGGAATACCAAGAGCTTACCACAGTTATCACGGATATAGGTGGTCAGCTGGCATTCCTAGGGAGACAAATAAAATAACATGTTAAATAGCTCTCAAGATTCTCTATAGAAAATGTTTTAGAGTGAAATTGGAACAAAGATCAGACAGAATACACATACAGACATGGCTCTCTCTCCTGGTCTGCCTCTAGAGCCCTAGATAGAAATAGAGAATTAGTCATAAATCCACATGTAAACAGTGAATATCTTACCAATACTTCTACTGTAAAAACAACCAAAACTACAACTACTATTATTATTCACTTGAAACAAATAAGAATAATAAAACAACTAATACATGGGATTCGTAAAGTTCCTTTTATAGATCCAAAAACGCAAATGATATACTAACAGTGTGTCCCAGTGGTCCAATGGATCCGGGATCTCCTGACTCACCCGATCTGCCCGAGTTCCCCTGGTTCAATCACATCGTAACATATGGCCATTTTAACAGAAGATTTTATACATGTCAACACATATTAGTACCTGTGGCCCAAGCGAAAATCACAAGGTTTGAAGTACACCACCTGAGAATATAAGCAGTGGTGTTAGAATCTCTATGCTTGAATCAGAGTGTCTATGTGTGAGTATATACAGTTCTGGAGGGTGACACTTTAGTCCCTAGTAGATAGTTTGTAGATGTTCAATAACTGTCAACAACATATCAACTAACTATCCACTAACCCTAGCCCTTACCCTTATTCTAAAACTAACCCTTAACCCTTACCCTAACCCTTATTCTAAAACTAGCCCTTACCCTTACCCTAACCCTTATTCTAAAACTAACCCTTACCCTAACCCTTATTCTAAAACTAACCCTTAACCCTTACCCTAACCCTTATTCTAAAACTAACCCTTACCCTAACCCTAACCCTTATTCTAAAACTAACCCTTAACCCTTACCCTAACCCTTATTCTAAAACTAGCCCTTACCCTTACCCTTATTCTAAAACTAACCCTTAACCCTTACCCTAACCCTTATTCTAAAACTAACCCTTACCCTAACCCTAACCCTTATTCTAAAACTAGCCCTTACCCTTACCCTTATTCTAAAACTAACCCTTACCCTAACCCTTATTCTAAAACTAACCCTTACCCTAACCCTAACCCTTATTCTAAAACTAACCCTTACCCTAACCCTTATTCTAAAACTAACCCTTACCCTTACCCTTATTCTAAAACTAACCCTTACCCTAACCCTTATTCTAAAACTAACCCTTACCCTAACCCTAACCCTTATTCTAAAACTAGCCCTTACCCTTACCCTTATTCTAAAACTAACCCTTACCCTAACCCTTATTCTAAAACTAACCCTTACCCTAACCCTAACCCTTATTCTAAAACTAACCCTTACCCTAACCCTTATTCTAAAACTAGCCCTTACCCTTACCCTTATTCTAAAACTAACCCTTACCCTAACCCTTATTCTAAAACTAACCCTTACCCTTATTCTAAAAATAACCCTTACCCTAACCCTTATTCTAAAACTAACCATTGCCCTAACCCTTATTCTAAAACTAACCCTTACCCTAACCCTTATTCTAAAACTAACCCTTACCCTTATTCTAAAACTAACCCTTACCCTAACCCTTATTCTAAAACTAACCCTTACCCTAACCCTTATTCTAAAACTAACCCTTACCCTAACCCTTATTCTAAAACTAACCCTTACCCTAACCCTTATTCTAAAACTAACCCTTATTCTAAAACTAACCCTTACCCTAACCCTAAATCAAAACCTAACCCTAGCCCTAAATCAAAACCTAACCCTAGCCCAACTGTAACCTTAACAAGCAGTTGCTTATCAACAGATATTTTGTTAATAGTATGACCATCTGTAGAGCATCTACACTGAGTGTACAAAACATTAAGGACAGCTTGCTACTATTGAGTTGCACCCCCTTTCGCCCTCAGAACAGCCTCCATTCGTCGGGGCATGGACACTACAAGGTCTCCAAAGCGTTCCACAGGGATGCTGGCCCATGTTGACTCCAATGCTTCCCACAGTTGTCTCAAGTAGGCTGGATGTCCTTTGGGAAGTGGACCATTCTTGATACACACAGGAAACTGTTGAGCTTGAAAAACCCAGCAGCATTGCAGTTCTTGACACAAACCGGTGCGCCTAGCACATATTACCATACCCTGTCCAAAGGCAATTACATATTTTGTCTTGCCCATTCACCCTCTGAATGGCACACATACACAATCCATGTCCCGAGGCTTAAAAATCCTTCTTCAACCTGTCTCCTCCCCTTCATTTTCACTGATTGAAGTGGATTTAACAAGTGACATCAATACAGGATCATAGCTTTCACCTGGATTCACCTGGTCAGTCTATGTCACGGAAAACGCAGGTGTCAATGTTTTATACACTGGGATTATCCAAATAAAGTGTGACCGTTCTGGGCACTAAAAACTTAGCGGTATTGACTTAACAATTGCAGCAATGCATGTGCAACAGGGCGCTCTAGGGTCTTCTAGCGATAGTGTGTGTGAGTCTCACCCCTCTGCCTCGGTTTCCTTTGGGGCCTGGACCTCCTTTGACTCCAAAATCACCACTTTCACCCTGAAGATGACAAACAGAAAAAAGGGATTGTTTACTTTTTGTGAGCTTCAGAATGCAATGTGTCATGATTGGATTCCAGCCTTGTTCTCTTATCCATTCTGAAAGGGGAGATTTTATATCAATAACTGACCTGTAATCCAGGGTAACCATGGAAACCAGGCTCTCCCTTTAAAGTAAACACAAAACACAAGGAATTATTTATTAGTGTCCATCAAACATGTCTGTAATACAAATCTACTGTATATTAAAATCCTTTCATTTGAATGAAAAGATAATAGGCAGAATCTAGCACACAACCAGATCTGATTAGTGAAGGTGCTGGAAAAAGTCTCTGAACACTTCCAGTCAGATGCACATTTATTTCATGTAGCTGAGCTTTCGGTCAGTCGACCTTCATCTAGATGAAAAGAGACATTTTATTTTATAATCTACTAAGTACATTAACAATATTTTCCAAAGTGGAAAACCTCATCAACTACTATGATGTCTATGGGCAGCAGCTGTTGATCTGAGTACTGAGTAAGTGTACCTTACCTTCATTCCCTGGGGTCCGGGAGGTCCATGGCCGTCACTGCCATCAAGACCCTGTATTAAAGAAAACACATCCCATTCTTACATGACCTTACAAACACATACAGTCTTGCAGTGTGTGTCCAGCATATGTGTGTGTGCATGCAGGTAAAGTGTGTAATGACAAGGCAACACCTTACCGGCATCCCTCTTGGCCCAAGTGTTCCAAGCGCTCCGTTGTCTCCGGGGTCCCCAGGTTGGCCCTGTGAGGAAACCACACAGTATTGGGTTGGAAGAAGGGCTATAAAACATTATTTTACAGGCATTTTTTTATGTCTACTTTTTGCTTTGGAGTTTGTGTTATTGAAGAATAACATAAATTGCTAACAAAGGCAACGCACCTTCTGTCCATTCATCCCTCGTCTTCCTGTTGATCCTTTGCCACCCATAGTTCCAGGTGTGCCCTGAGGGAAAAGCCATTCATACGCCATCATTACATGTCAACATCGCATAACAGTAGGATTTATGTATCAGGCATCCTCAATGTGGTCAGATGGGATGGAAGTAGAACGGTAAGAAAACTGACCTGAGGTCCAGGTAAACCCTGCAGGCCCCTGGGTCCGGGCTGGCCCAAGTCTCCTCTTATACCCTATGCACACAGGAGAGAAACATGTTCAGCAACAGTATCTGTGCTATTGGGGGGACTGTTCCAAATGCTACAGAAGTGCATCAGTAGTAGCATTACTGTGGAGTTGTGGATGAGGGGAATGGGTATATATTACTTACCTGTGGTCCAGAAGGGCCAGGAATTCCTTGGAGGCCTACATCTCCTGGATCCCCTGGTGTTCCCTAGACACACACACATACAGGCAAACATACACACACACACAAACACAAAGAACATACTAATGGGTACATACAGTAAATATAGATAGTAATCCTAGGGACTGTTATTTATGAAGTAGCTTTGTTGATAATGCCTACTGTACATTTAGACCAGGGAGACCTCTTCTTCCTTGAGGACCCTACAAAGCAGGACACAGGACATAATCATCACGTGACAATTGACCAAAAACGTGAGACAACATCAGTGTAACAGAAAAAGGACAGCTTAGGAGAAATGAAACTTCGCTCACTGGGTTTCCGACGATTCCACTTTCTGCTCGACTGCCCTCTTCTCCTGGGTCTCCCTGTCAGTGTGAAAAGGAGTGTGTTTGAGGGAGAGAGAGGATGAGAATAACAGCAGTGTTGTCACCCTCCAGGATGGTAAAGTGCATAATCCTGCTTTACTCACTAGAAAGAGCCAGTCAAAATGATCTGGTACTTGCAAATTAATTTGGTGAATAAGCGATTCTGATTCTTAGATCAGTACATTGACAGTGGCCAACTACAAGCTACATACCGGTAGTCCTGGGTTTCCCCTTCCTCCTTTGGGACCCGCGACAACGCTGTCCACTCCAGAGTCTCCCTAAAAGACCAGAGACTAACTTTTAGTAGCAGTTAGAAAATAAGATATTGAAACACTGTGTTCGTTATAGTCTAAACCACAACTGTAAAACTCATTCCAAACTCATTCTGAGTCTCTGCAGGTTGTTTTGTACTTGATTGATGAATTAAGGTCACTAATTAGTGAGGAACTCCCCTCATCTGGTTATCTAGATCTTAATTGAAAGGAAAACCTAAAACCAGCAGATACTGGTCCCTGAACCATCGTAAATCATTTGCACTGTTAAATGGCGTCCATAGTTTATGTGACTTACAGGGTCACCTCTAAGTCCACGCTGCCCCTTCACTCCTGGCTCTCCTATGAGGCCGCTGTTGCCCTGCAAGAGAACCCACCATCAAAAGGTTAGACATTAGAGAAGAGAATCGAGTAAGAGTAGGATATTGGGGACATAGGAGTAGTATATTGGTGACATACCAGTAGTATTTTGATGACATAGGAGTAGTATATTGGTGACATAGGAGTAGGATATTGGTGACATAGGAGTAGGATATTGGTGACATAGGAGTAGTATATTAATGACATAGGAGTAGTATATCAGTGACCTAGGAGTAGTATATTGGCAAAATATATGTAGAATATGAGAAAATGTGTTTACTGGTCTTCCTGGGTTTCCTCTCTCTCCTGCAGCTCCAGCTGTTCCAATCAGACCCTGTTCACCGTCAACCCCATCAAGGCCATGGTCTCCATCATCACCCTGCCATGGTAATGTGCACACTGATTCACAACACACTCAACAACAGCAGACGTTTACATCCACACAATGAAAAAAATAAAGCACCATGGTGAACCTGGTTTTCCATCGGTTAAGACAAAATACCTAGTATACTGCACATAGAAAGGTTTCTACTGTACACTACATTTAGCTGTGTGAATGTGGTATCAACAGCTTCATACACTTACCCTGTCCCCTCTGTAGCCTCTTGAGCCCTGTAAAAAAACAGTCAGAGATCAGATTAGATGTTATTATTTAGACAGGTAACTGCTCTGTGTCATGGTTCAGAGGTCAGATTAGATGGGATTATTTTGGACAGGTAACTGCCCCCGGGTCATGGTAACCTGTGATCTAAAAGCAGATGTCGGGAAGACATCCAATGGGAAACATTCCAGACCAGACGGTCTATAAACATAGATTTTTGGTTGGTCAGTAGTCCATCTGCTCACCTTGAGGCCTCTCCTCCCAGGACAGCCCTGTAGTCCCTGTGGGCCAGTGGGACCTGGTGGACCTCTTTCGCCCTGTGGGAAATCAGAGAGCGAGGACAAGGGTCATTGGTTTAAAGGTCAAAGGTCAAAGGTCACAGGTTATTAGACTGACTTGTAGACCTTGCCCACCATCCACGATTCATGTGTTTTGATTTGTCAGATGTCTGAATACCACACTGAGAATTATTCTTCCCTCCCTGAAAACACACACTTACAATTCCCCCCTCCTCGCCAGGGAAGCCAGGGTGTCCTTTCAGTCCTGTCTGACTCTGTAAGGAGATAAACGAAGAGCAAATGAGGAAACTGAAACTGGCAAAGGGAGGACTGAGGAAGTACATAGACCCACATCTTCTTTACAGTATTTTAACAGTGTTCAATTACTGTGTCACGTCACATCTTAAACACTGTATCATTTTATAAAGAAGGCTCAGAGGGCCTCACCTTTGTGCCTGGGCGTCCTCTGTTGCCACGGATACCCTCATGTCCGGTGCACTTACACATCACATTGCAGCACTCCCTCTCAGCCACTGTGTCCTGAAGGGGGAAAGGGAGAGGGGGCAGAAAGAGGGGGAGAAGCAGAGAGTGGGAGAGAAAGAGAGAGAGAATGAGACAATGTGTTATGAAATCCAATTGTTGACATACCCTCATAATTGGAGACACCTTTGGAGGTACTCATCTCAAAAGCCAATCTAAAAACAACCAATAATGTCACTGCTCTGTTTTTCTTGTCTCCAGTGGCTCCTGTTGCTAAGTACATTTCTAGCAAGTGACGACTCTATTTCATGGGGTACTATATCCCATTTCCCATGACCCCAGAGTTCTAGTTTTGATACTTCCATCCTGACATGCCGAAACAAGAACACAATTCCTTTCTGTCATTTCTGACATTCTTCAACAACGTCACATAATCCTCTTTTCTAAACAAAACATTTGTCATTGTACAGTATGACCCAAAATACTCAGACATATCAGAAATACTTCTCTATCCCTACAGCTGGGAATATGACTGGAAATGGAATTACTGTAGATAGAGACATAAAGGACTTACATGTCAGTCCAAAGAGTCTTAGCCAATCTAAGTGACATACAGTATTACTACAACACAGGGAGATACAACTAATAGGGTTGTTCTGATTCTGTTGTCACAAAATGACTTACTATTTGTGTCAACAGGGTGTTTCCCAAATTGTGCATGCCAATGTTGAGCGGCTGCTTGTAGCCGAATCCTCGCCCAAACTCCACCATCTGAAGAAGGTTGGCATTTTGGACCCCTTCTAAGGCGACTGTAAGCAGGGCGTTGATACCTTTTCCTGAAATGTGACATGGAAGACAGAGATAAAAGTACAACCGATTTTAATGTTCATTTTTGTCTGTTTCTGTGGGTTGCCCCTGGTTCTTTAACCTTTAGTGCGGAGAAGTTCCGACTCTTGCTCCAGTTTCATCACGTCATCATCGAGTCCGTCTGAGAAGATCACCAGCACCTAAAGGACAAAGTAATTGTGGCATTGTTATTACAATGTGATATGACCAACAAAATATGTTAAGAAATGACAATTTTTGGAGTCTGGGATCAACCACACAGCAGACCTAATGTTTGGGCCCACCTTCACACCAGCATTAGATTCCTGGAACTTATCGCGGAAGGAGTGCAGGAGGAAGGAGTTGAAGTATGTTGTCTGGGAGGTCTGCAGGGCCATAACCTGCTCCACAATTTTCTCGTCGTACTTCTTGAAGTTGTAGTCGTAGAGAACCTTTCCGTTCTGCTCCACCACGCTGAAGCCAATGTTAGTCTCAATGGAACCATCTCCCGCCACGCAGCACAGGCCCTTCAGGTTGGACACATAGCGGATAATCTGTGGCAGGAAGGCCTGTAGCTGGGCTTGGCCATCGAAGAGCCCCTGGGCGGTGGCCCTGCGTGTAATATCGAACCCCATGGCGATGTCTATGGTGCAGCCTATTGGACACAGACACACTCATTATTACTTATCATCCAAATGAACCCCTTTAACAAGTCCAAAAGCTTTATGTGTTAGGTTTACTCAAGGATAATATGAGAGACAATGTAAAATAACCTGTTTTTCAAACACTAACAAGCATTCTTTGACGAGGGATTTACATTGAGTCAGGAGAGACAGAGGAAATAAAACGTGCATACTGTTTACTTACCCGTGTCTGGTACCTTGGAGGAGCATATAGTATCAACCACCTTCTTCTTGATCTTGTCCAGGCTGGCAAAGTCCTGCACAGAGAATACCCTTTCCGGGTTGAGAGTGATTTGCCCAAGCTCGACAGGTTTGTGGTCTTTCCCTATACCGATGGCAAACACCTCAATGTTCATGGCCTTGAGCTCCTCTGCTGCATGCACAACATAATCATCTGAACGTCCGTCAGTGATCACAACCAGGTTCTGAGAGACCTTGGCATTGATACGGCTCCCTCTAGCTGGTTGGAAGTACTCTGTACGGACGTAGTCCAGGGCCTTTCCGATGTTCGTTGTGTCCCTAATCTGCGTCATATTGTTTATCTGGTTGTCCAGCTCTGCTTCTGTGTAATACTCATTCAAGAAGAACTCCTTTTTAGGATCACGGCTGAACTGGGCGACTCCCACCCGGAAGTACTGCTCTGCAATGTTGAAGCTGGAAACAAGGTCTGTGGCAAACTTCTTCATGATAGTGAAGTCGGTGGTGCTGATGCTCCCTGAGCTGTCAATCAACAGGACCAGATCCCCCTGCGTTTTTTCACAGACTAAGAGGAGAAGAGAAGACATCAGATCATGTTGAACCATCTAATTTCAACACGCTTATGCTACAAGGCTTTATACTTTCAGCTTAGATGTTTTTACAGTTGGATTCTGTCTTACCTGGTTTGCTGGTTTGGCAGAATTCAAAGGAAATATTTTTGTGCAGTGTGTCTAGTTTATGGAAGTCATCCACAAAGAAAACCTTATTCGTGTCCCCTGCCATGAGCTCGAGCTGTGTCTTATTTGCTCTAACCACTCCGATGCTATATACTATGATCCCATTGTCCCGTAGCTCCTTGGCTGGCCCAGCTAGGCTATGGGGGTCTGTAGCCTCACCATCTGTGATCACCATCAACCACTGGGGAACATTTAGGGCCTTTCGCCCGCCGTACTGTGCACCAAAATAACCCAAGGAATACTTGAGTGCCTTGCCAGTGTTGGTGTTTCCACTGGGCTCTCTAAGCTTTGTGATGGCACTATTGACGTCTCTCTTAGATTTGTATTCGTTGAGTGTGAATTTAGACTCGGGGTTGTCTGAAAAGACAATCAGACCATAGCGTGTCTGCTTCTCCCCAACAGAGGTTTCATTGACCACGGACATCATGAAGTTTTTCATTATGTCAAAATTATCTGAGCTGATGCTGGTGGAGCCGTCCACCAAGAAAATAATGTCTGCGATCTCCGTCCTCACACACTCTGGTGGAAGAGAAGAAGAGATAGAGGAAAATATCAATGTCAAAATCTAAGAAATGTGAACTCATTGTTGCTTTCAAGTAATGTTTCATGAACTAAGTGGCACTCACCTCTCTCCGGGTCACAGATTGCCAATGCCAGTTGGCTATCCAAAGCCTTGAGTGCATCAAAGTCCCTCTCGGAGTAGACCCTCTCCTGTGCGCCACTGATCTCCAGTAACTGTGTATTGTTGGCATTGACCACCCCAATAGCGTAGATGATCACACCCTTGTCTTGAAGTTTCTTGGCAGCAGACGTTACCTCATCCTGCGCCTCACCATCGGTTACGACAATCAGGAACTGCTTCACGTTAGTGCGCCCTCCTTTCGGTGGGTCAAAGAACTGCGAGGTGTAGGACAGGGCTTCGCCGGTGAGTGTGCCCCCGCCTATCTGTTGCATCGTTTGTAAATCCTGCAACATGCCTTCCTTATCGTTATGCTTGTTGAGAGGGAAGATCACCTGTTGGCTGGTGCTGAACTGTATGATGCCCACGTGCACTTTATCCAGGCCTATGTCAGATTTGTTGATGATGGATTGCATGAAGACCTTCATCTTCTGGAAGTCTGGGTTGTTGATACTACCTGAGCTGTCGATCAAGAAGAGGACCTCCCCCTTTGTGTCCTTGCAAACTGTGAAAAGAGAACAAATATTAATTTAGCTGTTGTTATAACTCAATGTGTGCTCATAATCAATCCCTGGCAAGAGACAAGGTGTTTCATATTTTTACTGAAATCAGAAAATAAATAAGATGTAACACTTAAAAACAATAGAGATGCACTTACTATCAGGGGAGCAGATATCTGTGATGATGTCATTTTTTATTGGTTTCAGAGCGTCAAAGTTGTTGACAAAGAACTTCTTCTCTTGGCTGCCAGCAATCTCCAGCAGCTGTGTATCGTTAGCTAGATTCACCCCAATGGCATATATGATGATGCCCTGCGCCCTCAGCTTCGCTGCTTGATCCTTCACGTTGTCTTGAGACCCTCCGTCTGTGATGACAATGAGGTACTCGCGAACTTTGTTACTACGGGTTGCCTTAGCCCGATCAAAGTAGGGACCCATAGAGGTCAGCGCTAATCCGGTACATGTCCCGCCTCCAAGTTGTATGATACCATCCACTGCTTTCTCCACTGAAGGTTTGTCAGGGTAGGTTGTCAAATCAAACTCAAGAGCTGGTGTATCAGAGAACTTTACCACACCCACGCGGACATGATGCGGTCCGATGTGGAATGTGTGTATGAATTCTTTAATAAATGTCTTCATGTCAGCAAAGTCTGGATATTTAATACTCCCTGAGTGGTCGATCAGGAAGAACATGTCTGCTTCATCTGTCTGCAAACAGCCTAGAATCAAAAGAGAAAAGAAAGCACTAGTGTCATCTCGGAGACCACATTACATCTGTATCAACATTCCTCTACAAATGAAACAACAAGAAGCATTGGTACAGTCATTTTGATCTCACTTTGCTTGGCAGTGTATGTCCTTGCGTTGTCTTTGACTGCTTTTTTCAGGATGTTGTAGCACACGCTCTTCTTCAGGCTCTTCTCCAGGGTCTTGAGCTTGGCAAAGCTGTCCACATGCAATACGTGCGTGTTAGGGGGATCTGAAGCAATCTGTCTCAGCTCGTTCTCGTCAGCATCCTTGATCCCCACTGCGTAGACAGTGACACCAGCTCTGCGCAGTGCAGCGGCATGAGAAGTTACGTTGTCCTGGGACTTTCCGGTGATGACTATCGCCACCTGCTGCACCCCCTGTTCTTTCCGGCTGCCCCTCTCCTTGATAAACATCTTCTCCCTGGCATACTCCAGGGCCTCGCCAGTGTATGTGAGACCGCGACGGTAGGGCAGGATCTTGATGAACTGAAGGATATTTGTTTTTTCTTGGAAGGAGTTGAGGTAGACCTGGGCCGAGGCCTTGTTGCTATAGAGGACAATGCCCACCCTCACCCTGTTGAAGTCCATATCTAGGCCGTCCACTATCTTGTGGATGAAATCACGAACCAGCTGGAAGTATGCAGTTCTATTGCTCGAAGACTCATCAACTATAAACACAATGTCAGCCAGTGAAGCTTCACTGCAATCTGCAATAGAGAGGAAATTGTTAGTCAACAGCAATCTGTTATCCTTTATGTATAATGAGCAATTATTTCACAAGAGATCAGATATTCATTTAATTCAGCAAAAATCCACAAATGCCCTTACCGTCAGTCACAGTGACCACCTCTTCAGTCTCAAAGACAGTCTTCAGCACAGAGGCGATGGGTGTAGTCTGGTAAAAGAATGGCGAGGTGGCCATTAACTTTAGCTCTGGAAGTGTAGATTCACCCAATCCGATAGACACAATAGTTGTCCCTTCAGATTTGATAGTACGTGCCACCTTCATCACGTTATCCTTCGAATCCCCCCCTGTCACCGTGACTAGAAACTGCCGGTAGCCTTGTTCATTACGGCCACCAGACGCTGTAGTGAAGAAGTGTGCACGGGCGTATTCCAGGGCATCGCCCAGGTGACGAGACCTGTTGGGACGCAGCGGCAGCCTGAATTTCCTGAGAGCTGCCAAGTACTCTTCCTTGGTGTTGTGGGTGTTCAGTAAGAACTCCACCTTGGTGTCCTGGGCAAACTGGGCCAGACCCAGACGCATCGTTTTAGTGCTCGGGTTGAGCTGGTTGACCAGTCGCATCAGAAGGGTTCTGACCTGCTGGTAGTCTGCCTGCATCATATTGCTGTCCACCAGGAAGAAGATATCAGAGAACTTTGGGATTAGAGCTGAAAAAATAAAGAATAATTGTTATGACAACAGTGTGAATGTATGTCATATTTTATTTTCATTTTTAGAAATTGTCCTTTTAATGTTGACTTTAATGTTGGCACAAGCGGCCGTAACCAATGTCTGCCTCTCAAGGTTGCATACTTTTGCTTAGAATGGTATCCCATGGTACAACTAAGGCAAGTCACTTGGATTACATACTTTGCAAGTTCAACATTCATAATTTGTTACAACATACAGTATGTTTCCTTATAAAAGTATAAAAGTCCCTTACCCATCCTCTGGTTCTCCATGGAGACACAGACAGTCTGCAGCAGACCCTGAGAAAGTGTTTGTAGGGCCTGGAAACTTTCTATGTTGACCAGGAAATGCTTGTGGGGCCTGTTAGCGATATCCTTCAGCTCGTTGATGTTGGCTGCCCCAACTCCAATAGCAAACACAATGACCCCTTGCTGCCTTAGCGCCTTGGCTGGCAGCTCTACGTCGTCCGCAGACTCCCCGTCGGTGAGTACCACAGCAATCTGAGGCACCCTCTGATCAGCGCGGCTCCCGTTGGCCTTGGTGAAAAACTCTTCCCGAAGGACAGTAATGGCTTTGCCGGTGGCTGTGCCTCCCCCGAGCTGTGGAAGCCTGTCCACTTGCTCCAGTAGGGCCCTTTGGTCCGTATGTTCCCCCAAATGGAATTGCTTCTGGATCTCATTACTGAACTGGGCCAGTCCTACGCGAACCTTGTCCGCTCCGATATCCAGCCCCTCGATGAAGCTGTGGAGAAACTTCCGAACCTCCTGGAAGTTTGTTGGGCTGATGCTGGTGGAGCCATCCACAAGGAACACAATGTCAGCCACTGTGGCGTTGAGGCACTCTGGAGATTAAGGAAAATAATCATGTAATTTATTTATAAAGAATATTTTTCAAATGGAAGCAATAAATACACTGTTATAGTACCTTGTACCACTTTGGATATTGGTCTCTTTGCCTCATCTACGGTAGTACACAGCACCTGGATGAGGCTCTGGGAGATCCCCTGCAGCGCAGCAAAGTCCGACACGATGTACACGTGCTGGTTGTGAGGTGTAGTGGCAATCTCCTTCAGCTGATCTTCGTCTGCTTCTTTGATCCCGATGGCGTACAGCGTGACGCCCTGCTTCTTCAGCTTAAGGGCATGCAGCCCCACATTGTCCATTGATTCACCGTCAGTGATCACCACGGCGATCTGGGGCACGTTCTCATTCACCCGGCTCCCTGCGCGGTCAACAAAGAGCTCGTTCAGCAGGAAGTCCAGGCCCAGGCCCGTGTTGGTTTCACCGCCCATATAACGCAGGTTGTTAATGTACTGCAGGATGTCCTGTTTGTCCTGGAAGGTGTTGAGGAGGAACTCGGTGCGCGGCGTGTTGCTGTACTGGACCAGACCGATGCGCACATGGTCGGGGGCCACGTCAAAGCTGTTGACCAGCGTGTACAAGAACTGGCGAATCTGTTTGAAGTTCTCTGAGCCGATGCTCCATGAACCGTCCACCAGGAAGACGATGTCGGCCACGGCCTCTTCCTTGCAGACTGGGAGGGGAAGAAAACAGTCGTCAGCCAATGGAATTCCGTACAAGTGTCTAAACCACAAGGATTTTTGCTCATGGGATAGGCAATGAAAGCAATTAACCAATAAATCAATCTATTAATCAAATATTATTTTTATCGTGCTTTTATAAAAACACATTTCTTATAACTGCTCAGCAGTCTAAAGCCCCAAAGAGTTGGTCATAATTTTGTATTTGTCTGGTATTTCTTCAATGCTTCTCTGTTTATGCCATTCTGGACTGCGGTCTGCATTCTGGAATGATTCAGATGTCAATAGACAAACATGCTTACCTGTTTTTTGTGCTCCGTTAACCAGAAAACATGTAGCTATGGTGAAGATGGCCAGGAGGCCTTGTGTCCCTTCCATGTTGGAACGTTTCTCTAGTCTATCTCCTTCAACACAAACATGGACAGATCAACTGTTGGAACACAGAAAGTTGCTGTTTATCAGATCAAGTTGTGTTGACAACAGATTCAACTGAAATGTGGTTAGATCGAATTTAAACATAGCATCCTGTGACATCCTAGCCTTCATTTATACATTTTTCTTACATGATAACAGATTATTTTGCACTACTCATGCTCATGCTCAGGGTTGGGGAGTAACGGATTACATGTACAGATACATCTGAAAAACAACATGATTACTTCAAGGATTCTTTTTAAATTCAGAAAGGATGTTTTTGCGAAAAAAGCTAATCTTTAACACTTCGGTTTTTTCAATGACATTCAAATCAGCATTGAAAAAAGGAGCGAGTTTAAGTTTGTTCTACCTGAGCGAGTCTGACCACAAATCAGAGACCACTATGATGGCACACCAAATGTGTTTGATGGATTGTGGGAAAAGAGCAGGAATGGGCTTCTGTAGTCTACTGTCAAAGCTATGTCTTCCAATGGTGCGATTGCTGTCGGCATCCAAACGTTATCCAACTTGAATAAATGCTTGGAGGTAAAGATGACAGCAGTGGTGTAGTCTAGGGCGATACAGATATCACTTATTATTGATATCTACATAGTGCATTGATGTAAATCACACTGCTCCTCTCTCATTTAGGTATTTGCGCCTTATGGATTGTGGTTGTTGTGGATGGCTGTTCACAAATCTATATGTGTATTTGAACACAATAATGGTTGAATTCAAGAATTTTAAGCTGCCTATCAATCTTTTTTTTTTAAACCAGTGGACATCCGGGGAAAAAATTGGTCATGCAACAGCTGCATAGTGCGGATCCAAGCCTATGGAATAAAAGTGGGGCTTTTATTGCTCAATCTAATTCATGCTGATAAAAAAATCCATAGGCCTAATGGACACATGCTCCTCCTTGTACACCTTTAATAGACTTAAAGGGACAATCTGTAGTTGCTACATCCATTTTTAGACTTATAAATTGTATGTATATGTATATATATCCATTTATTCTTGAAGAGTATAACTTATACATGCCTCATGAGCTTAATTTAACTGTCACACTCCATGAGAACTCAAAATATAAGATTGTTTTACTCCAATGTTTGTAAACATTGTAAATGTAAACCAACACTGTATAGCCTCATAACATGGATATCATGGATGGTCAGTCATTTTGATATCAATCATTTTGATATCATGGATGACCAGTCCTTGTGTCCATAGCGCTGTCTATTAATCTGAGAGTGGTTACATTTCTCCAGGCCCATCCCTTAGCTTTTTACCAAAACAGAGGCGGGGCAACCGTTTTGTTGTTGTTTCATCTGTGGATTTGCCATTTAAACATCTGCATATTATCAAGATATCAAAGTGTCACCAACAAAAAGGTAAACAATAGGCCTGTAGCAAATGCAGCATATGGTATTCATTTTTCACATGTAAATTGCACTTTTCAGTAGTGCTCAAAGCATGCAATTCCATGAGCGAAGAATTTATCTTTCAACTCAAATCAATGAGCCCGATCAGTCCTCCATGACAATAAAATCATAAACAACAGAGTAGGGCTGGCTAATAAGTCCTTCATTTTGGGGTCATGCTCAGATAAAACAATTTGGCTAATCTATACTTCCATATTTCCATATCCTATTCTTGAAGATCAAGGGGCATAACATTTATTGGAATGACTGGAATTCTGATAGACTTTGATTTTTTAGGTAAAAATATCATTGAATCGTATTATTATATGTAGTAGAAAGTGATGGGTTAGAAGAAGCCTACATAACCAACCCATAAAGTAAAATTTAACATCCATATATGGCCAGCTATGTAAACTTTAACATTGATTTATCCTGCAATAGATGTCGATCAATTGGTAACATACATTTTTGGCTTCTTCTAATGCCGCTTAAGGGGAAAGTAACCTAAAAGTAACGGAATGTAATCATATTACATTACTGAGTTTGGGTAATCCAAAAGTTACATTACTGATTACAAATTTGGACAGGTAACTAGTAACTGTAACGGATTACATTTAGAAAGTAACCTACCCAACCCTGCTCATGCATGTGTAACAGTGTTGCTTCCGTCACTCTCCTCACCCCAACCTGGGCTCGAAAATAGGGATCCTATGAACACATCAACAATTGCCTCAGACGAAGCATCGTTGCCTATCGCTCCACAAAAGCCTTTACATTAGTACCATGGACCACTGCAGAGCAAGGGAAACAACTACTTCAAGGTCTCAGAGAGAGTGTTGTCACTGATTGAAATGCCACTAGCGCGCACCACTAACTAGCTAGCTAGCAAATTTCACACCGGTTACATGTCAGTGCCTAAATTAGATTATACATTCTTTAAATAGTTTGAGGCAATGTGGAGGTGGAGGAAAGGGTACTGTGACTATTTGAGTATCTTGCAGTAAAATCAAGGGCAAACATTTAATGACTTCAGAGCACAGTTGGCCAAACATGAAGCATCTGGATTAAATGGATTTCTCTGGGTTGCTGCTCTGTAAATAGACAGCCAATCAGTTCCAGATGCAGTGCATCAGACAACATCTAAGGTCCCTGATTGCTTGTGTGTGTGTGTGCGTGCGTGCGTGTGTCTGTGTGTGTTTGCACACGATTGCACATGCGTGTGTGTGTGTGTGCGTGTGCATGTACCTCAGAAGTGTGTGCGATGACACTGGATTGATGGTTAAAATCAAACCTTTCTGAAGAAACCAGTCTGTGCAGGTATAACGAGGGGGGGGGGGGCTGTCCTGTTTGAGAGATGGATTTGGCCACACTAGTCTCCTTCCCCCAAGACACTTCAATATAGTCATGTCTATATCAATTGGCAGATCACAAGACACTTCAATATAGTAATGTCTATATCAATTGGCAGATCACAAGACACTTCAATATAGTCATGTCTATATCAATTGGCAGATCACAAGACACTTCAATATAGTCATGTCTATATCAATTGGCAGATCACAAGACACTTCAATATAGTCATGTCTATATCAATTGGCAGATCACAAGACACTTCAATATAGTCATGTCTATATCAATTGGCAGATCACAAGACACTCTTAGCACCTTTCTTTCTATGTAGAACGTTTTGTGTTTATTCTGGAGTAAAAATTATTTTCCTCTCAAGTAGTGAAATGAAATCATTTTAGAGTGTAATTATTACCAGCGGCCGCTAGAGTGAGAGCAAAAATACAGATACAATTCTATTGGAGTGAAACAGCATGACCACGGCCACTAATTTTGGTTAAATTTAGAGTTTGCCACCATTGTCCATTTGCAAGTGTCTCGTGAATGGAAAGAGTGGACAGATCGAGAGCGTGGATCCGCCAAACATCAGTAGTCATTCACAGAACCACAGAATTTCATCATTTCTTAACTTAATTAGAATTCCAGGTAAGTTCACTGTTATTGGTTAACTTTGTGTGCAAATTAAAACTGTTGAGCAACATTACAGCTAGCTAGCACTGTAGTGTAGGCTTACTGTTACTGCACGATTTGCATAGTCAGATGCTAATGTGATCATCTAGCTAGAGCTAATTAGCTAGCTAGCTACAGTAACATTAAGTTATACCACTTTTAGTGGTTTATGGACAGTATGCACGCCCAAATGATCTACACTGGTATTTACTGTTGCTGTTGCTTCAGATAGTAAACATTGTATTTTCTCCAATGATATCAAAGGTATTACAACACTTAATCGCAGAACAACACAGGTTATTCAAGCAATGGTTTCCAAAAAAAGAGGTTGCTACCAAAGCATCATTTTATGATGCATTACCCCACATGTATGCTTAAAATTGGACCAGTTTTGCATACCTGGTGCATGCACTATGAAGCAAGGCATAATTTCTTTAAAAAACTATTAAAAAGCTTTAAAAAGCGTCAAAAATGTTACTAAAACATTGACAAAAAAACACCAAAGTCAAATAGCATACAGTTGGCAGACATTTGACACCAACAGAGTCATGATCGGTCCAGGTAAAATGTTATCTTTAAATGTGGTGGACTGTGGCTGTAAGATGGCTGAGACTCTTCAGGTACCAATTGACACCACGGTTATAAATGTTAAATGGGCCAAACACCATGGAAATATGCATCGTTCAGGTTTAGTTGTTTGTCTTAAAGTCCATTGTGAGATGCCAGTTTTTCAGAAAATCCACCATGTTGTTGTTAAAGATGAGAGGTTACTGTTGGATACTTTTGCCCTACAAACAATATGTCTTTATGAACATTTTAATGCATATAGAGTTGGATGTACAACAGAGGGACCTTATGTAGTGGACATTAGAGAGCTTTTCTGTCACAAAGCATTTGATATACAGATGTCTTACAGTTGTGATGATTCAAGTTTGTTTATTGTCCCAAACTGTTTCCCGTGACTCTAAAAACTGCACAGTAAACTCTTTAAAACCAAGATTTATTGTATTGCAATATAGTTTTTTAAATTTACTTTTAAAGGATGTCAAAATGTCATTTCACAGAGGCCACAATTTTATTTTATCATCAGTGTTTTTGATATGTGAGATGCCAGTTTCACAAAATCCTCCATGTCATTGTTAGATGTATTGAATTGCAATATTGAGCTTTTTTATGTACATGTATTAAAGTGAACAGAGGCCAACATTTAATTTCAGACCACAATTTTATTTTATTATCATCAGTATTTTGATGTACGGTTGAAGTCGGAAGTTTACATACACCTTAGACAAATACATTTAAACTCAGTTTTTCACAATTCCTGACATTTAATCAGAGTAAAAAATCCCTGTCTTAGGTCAGTTAGGATCACCACTTTATTTAAAAAATGTGAAATGTCAGAATAATAGTAGAGAGAACGATTTAGTTCAGCTTTTATTTCTTTCATCACATTCCCAGTGGGTCAGAAGTTTACATACACTCAATTAGTATTTGGTAGCATTGCCTTTAAATTGTTTAACTTGGGTCAAATGTTTTGGGTATCCTTCCACAAGCTTCCCACAACAAGTTGGGTGAATTTTGGCCCATTCCTCCTGACAGAGCTGGTGTAACTGAGTCAGGTTTGTAGGCCTCCTTGCTCGCACATGCTTTTTCAGTTCTGCCCACAAATTTTCTATCGGATTGAGGTCAGGGCTTTGTGATGGCCACTCCAATACCTTATCTTTGTTGTCCTTAAGCCATTTTGCCACAACTTTGGAAGTATGCTTGGGGTCATTGTCCATTTGGAAGACCCATTTGCGACCAAGCTTTAACTTCCTGACTGATGACTTGAGATGTTGCTGTTTAGGACAGGATTCAGCTAATGTAAAACATCCTATAAATGTCTTTAGGACTGGATTCTGCTAAAGTAAAACAGCCTATAAATGTCTTTAGGACAGGATTCAGCTAATGTAAAACAGCCTATAAATGTGTTTAGGACAGGATTCAGCTAATGTAAAACAGCCTATAAAATGTCTTTAGGACAGGATTCAGCTAATGTAAAACAGCCTATAAATGTCTTTAGGACAAGATTCAGCTAATGTAAAACAGCCTATAAATGTCTTTAGGACAGGATTCAGCTAATGTAAAACATCCTATAAATGTCTCTCGGACAGGATTCAGCTAATGTAAAACAGCCTATAAATGTCTCCAGGACAGGATTCAGTTAATATAAAACACCCTATAAATGTCTTTAGGACAGGATTCAGCTAATGTAAAACAGCCTATAAATGTCTTTTGGACAGGATTCAGCTAATGTAAAACAGCCTATAAACGTATTTAGGACAAAGGCACTTTTGAAAATACTTCATTTATGGATTATCTGTAGATTCGACCACCATTCCCAAATGGATTCCAAATATGCCGTCCTATCTTGCAAGTCAACTAAAATAAAATTACAATTCTGACAGGTTTCCCTTTAAAAAAGCAATGCTTGATGTGCCTGGGTCCAGTCAGACTTACTCCAGAGATAGGGTAAGGGAAATGGCTGGAACATACTGTACAGTTTTCCAGTCAGAATGCTCAACAATAATCAACTCAGCAATTAAAACTGACTGTATCAACAGAGAGAGTGTGTGTGTGTGTGTGTGCCTGGTTAATGTGTACTGTATGTGTCTGGTTGTTTAAGAGTCTTATACCAATGCTTGTTGAGGCCCGATCCCAATGAGTTGAGAAATTCAGGAAACAGGGGTCCATCCTAACCGGATGCATCTGAACGTAATCACGATTTGTAGAGCCCCATTTCAAACAAGAATCGCACTTGAATGACAGTGATTGAAAGGGCGGTCTTGGCCTCCCTGGTGGCGCAGTGGTCTCTGTGCCACCAGAGACTCTGGGTTCGAGCCCAGGCTCTGTCGCAGCCGGCCGCGACAGGGAGGTCCATGGGGCGACCCACAATTGGCTTAGTGTTGTCCGGGTTAGGGAGGGTTTGGCCGGTAGGGATGTCCTTGTCTCATCGCGCACTAGCGACTCCTATGGCGGGCCGGGCGCAGTGCACGCTAACCAGGTGTACGGTGTTTCCTCCGACACATTGGTGCGGCTGGCATCCGGGTTGGATGCGCGCTGTATTAAGAAGCAGTGCGGCTTGGTTGGGTTGTGTTTCGGAGGACGCATGACTCTCGACCTTTGTCTCTCCCAAGCCCGTACGGGAGTTGTAGCGATGAGACAAGATAGTAACTACTAACAATTGGATACGACGTAAAAGGGGGTAAAAAAAAGAAAGGCGGTCTTCACATCTCGTTTGTTCAGGTCAGAGTCCACTGAATATACTTACATCTGGGTCTAACAGATCTCCATGCACATTTCCTTCACGCTCTGTTCTCTACCTCGGTTTATTTAGGCAGCGTTCAAAGCAGTTCCTTTCCGGTCAACAGAGTGGGGTCTAAAAGAGTGGGGGCCTATTGTTTTCAATGGCAAATCATCTATTCCACTCAGAAACTGTGGTCACAGATTGACCGTGAACATTCAGGCACAAGGGATCTGTTAAATTATGGAGTACTTTAAAGCTTTCTACAGGACAATGATTCCACCACCAACATTTTGTTTACCTCTTCATGACGAGTCAAGGTCAAGATTGTCTATGGTCAGAACGGTCCAGTACAATTATCCAAGACTGACTCTTTAACGTAACATATATATCAACAATAGGGTTTCAGTGGCTGGTTTATTTCAAGCTTAATTGATGTTTGTTACCTATCAACCATGTTGACTGTTGAACTGATGACTGTGGGGTTCTGCTAGGCATCAGTTATTAACTGCTTCAGCTGCCTGACTGTTCCATTAAACATACACATCATCATCATCATAAAGCCCGAAGACGTGAATGGATCCTATTTCAGAGCTCTTCCCCACAGCTGTATGCTGTTGTTAGCTCTGCTGACAAGACATAACCAATGCAATGTCCTTCTTCCCCTCCTCTTTCTCTAAATAGAGAAGCCTAACATTTACTTCTTATCACTTTCGATTTACAGCTGGTGCCGGCTGTGTTTTATACACAGAAGTTGAGGCTTTAGGAGGTGTAAACAAAGGAACTTGGCTGTTCAATGTACAGAACTACAGGTCATGCTAGTCTGGCTGTGGACCACAGGGGCTGTGTTTACATAGGCAGCCCAATTCAGATCTTTTCCAATTATTTCCATATCTGATACCTATCTGATCTTGTCCCTAATGTGTAAACAGCAACAACAAAAAACACATGGAATCTGATCTTTTGACTTATGATTTACTGTATACCACCACCATATGTGGATCTCAATCCTGATACAATTCTGATGCTACATATGAGACCTCAGTCTAGATGCTCAAATCAGAACTGATTTGCTCTGAAGTGTTCCTTTTTTTGCACATGACCTGCCATTACCATGGCAACCACCCCAACATTTTAAAACTTCTACATGATCGGTGTCCCTATACTGGGACGTTTGAGCTAACGTGCGCTAATGTGATTAGCATGACAGTTGTAAGTAACAGCAAACTTTCCAGGACATAGACATGTCTTATATTGGCAGAAAGCTTAAATTCTTGTTAATCTAACTGCACTGTCCAATTTACAGTAGCTATTACAGTGAAACAATACCATACTATTGTTTGAGGAGAGTGCAAAACAACAAAACACGTACCACAGCAACTGGTTTGATACATTCACCTCTGAAGGTAAATCATTTACTTACATTCTGTAATCTTGCTCTGATTTGTCATCCTGATGGTCCCAGAGATAAAATGTAGCATAGTCGTGTTTGATAAAATCAATTTGTATATTCAAATGTAGGAAGTAGGTTCTACACTTTGTACCCCTGCTTTCTCTGGCTCCACATCCACCCCGCCCGGCCATCTACTTCAGAGGCTACGTCTGTGTGAATGAGCAAATCTGATATGGGTAAAATGTCTGGACACTGAGTCTGGACACTCAGAAAAAAAAGATTGGATATGGAAAAAAAATCTGAATTGTGTTCTTCGGGTAGCTGTGTGAACACAGTCAGTTTGTTTACACAGACAGTGTGTTTCTCAAAAGGCTTTTTACAGGGAGAGTGGCAGCAGCTTTTCCAGAAAACCACTATCACAGCTAATTTCAATCATCTTGAAATTTCAGAAAGCCTGTGAAACTGTTCTTGTTTTTTTTTTAAACGTTCTTATAGATTCTTATTTGTCACGTAGCTGAGTTAGATCACCTTGGCAGCAGTGGTTGCTGCAGTCTTACTGTTATTCACAATGTGGCGGTGGATGAGTGAGTTTGAATCTCTGATGCAGTTGACATCTATCAGTGGCTGAGGTTTCAGTAAACCAATGTTGCAGATTTAAGTAATGTAGTGTTGGCTACAATAGTGTTGTCATGCAGTACAGTAACAACCACAGTAATTACACAGTATTAATAACATTGTACTGTGTGACCTTGATCATCAATAGAACAGAACACTACACTGAATTCGTATTGTAATGATCACATTGTACCAGATTGCTTAACTATAACAATATTTAAGGCTACTTGAACCATAAGCAGTTGGAGTAGCACTGATTAGATGTTATTGCTCGGCTGTTATTGGCTTCAAACTTAGCACACTTCTCTGATTTGGCTGTGATATGATCCAGTACATCTGAGAAATTAAGTCAGGGCACTTATTGATGTGGCTGTTGTGGTTTGCATGTCATTGAAGAATAAAAACGGTATTGTTTGTGTTGGAAACTTTTGACAGACGTATATGAAAATATGTGGCTTTGGCAAGATCAAGTCTGAGCCTGGGGGTGAAACAAATACACATTGCCCTAAATGGTCTGAAAGGCCACTTTCCCGTTAATTGGCTCTGTCTTGTGTATTAGGCGGAAATTCCCCATTATGAAATTCCACAACAAATGAAGGGTGCACATCTATGGGCATTGTGATGCGAACTGACACAACAAGAAGAGAACACTGTGTTTATCCTGAAAGGAAATAGAGCAACACTGAATGATACAGTGAGAAAGTATCCAAACTTTGGTCTTAACAAAAGTATCCCATCTAAATGAAAAGGTTCTTTGGAAAGAGAAGTGGAGGGCAGGGCAGAATAATGGTTACAGATGCAGGATCTTCATTTGACCAGTTTCTCACAACAGGAAAGAATCCTACTTCAAAAGGAAATGTGAATTATTGTGTGGGTTATAATTAATTGCTTTGATGAGGAGGCCTTCATGTGGTGTCGAAGAAGGCGTGACAGAACCTGTAAACACACCTGGAGCAATTTCCTGAACATGAAAAAAAGATTTCCCCCAACAGCGATATAAACAGGAAACCATAAACAGTCACTAGATGGTCTGGTCTCTGGGTTGGACATTCTGATGGATGTATTCACTCTGCTCTGTGGTGTGTGTGTGTGTGTGTGTGTGTGTGTGTGTGTGTGTGTGTGTGTGTGTGTGTGTGTGTGTGTGTGTGTGTGTGTGTGTGTGTGTGTGTGTGTGTGTGTGTGTGTGTGTGTGTGTGTGTGTGTGTGTGTGTGTGTGTGTGTGTGTGTGCATGCATGCGAATTTGTGTGATCTGTGGATAGGGATGTGAAGCACCTATAAACTGTGCTTGACTGTGTTTATCTGGTCAGACGAAGACTCAACATCGTGTCTTGAGTTTACAACCAGCATCACAAACATTGTACCTGCTCAACCTCAAACCTTGATTCATGGTTTCCTGGAAAGTCAAACTAAAATCTTATGGAGTAAAACAAAATAATGTACCATCTTTGTGATTGCTGGCTGCCTTTATTTATAAAGCATTGGGGGGGGCTCATCTAAAATCCAGAATCAAACGTGTGGACATTCATCTGGGCCAAAGAACAATCACACTGTCTTAGAAAAAAAGGTTTCCCAAATGAACCCTCTGTAGAAAAGGTTCTACAAGGAACCCAAAAGTGTTGGCTGCAATAGTTTTTTACCTGGAACCAAAAAGGGTTCTTCAAATAGTTATTCTATGGGGACAGCCGATGAACCCTTTGAGGTTTTAGATATACACTGTTAGAAAACAAAACATCACAAGGTGCTAACATCCCAGCATCACAAGGTGCTAACATCCCAGCATCATACGGTTTAAACATCCCAGCATCATAAGGTACTAACATCCCAGCATCACAAGGTACTAACAGGCCAGCATCATAAGGTGCTAACATCCCAGCATCATAAGGTACTAACATCCCAGCATCATAAGGTTCTAACATCCCAGCATCATAAGGTACTAACAGGCCAGCATCATAAGGTGCTAACATCCCAGCATCATAAGGTGCTAACATCCCAGCATCATAAGGTACTAACAGCCCAGCATCATAAGGTGCTAACATCCCAGCATCATAAGGTACTAACATCCCAGCATCATAAGGTACTAACATCCCAGCATCACAAGGTGCTAACATCCCAGCATCATAAGGTACTAACATCCCAGCATCATAAGGTACTAACATCCCAGCATCATAAGGTGCTAACATCCCAGCATCATAAGGTGCTAACATCCCAGCATCATAAGGTGCTAACACCCCAGCATCATAAGGTACTAACACCCCAGCATCATAAGGTGCTAACATCCCAGCATCATAAGGCGTCATCCATTGACAAACTTCATTAGTGAACAAAAGTAATTCAACAGGGGAATGGTCTATTATGCAACTGTACAGCATGGTGATTAATGGTGGGTAGTATGATAAGCATGATCTGCAGTAGTCTGGAGTGTCTGTGAAATACTGTTACAGCATCCAGCTGGCAGGAGGCTCCACTACCAGTGAACACCATTTGTCTACAACCAACACACCAATTTTGGGAACAAAGACTGTTGAGAAAGTTATCCAAATGTTCTCAGAACATGATTTTGGCAAATGGACAATTTCTTACAATGAATTTCAAGCACACATGCATGTACGCACACATACCATTCTACTGTTTATTTTGATCCGGTTTATCCACGGCAATGATATATATTTTCCATAATAATTTTTAACTAATTAATTTGTTCAATACACTCTTCAAACATGTTGAGCATGCAAGTTGCGCATGCAGTCTATAGCCTAACTATAATCAACAAGGCAGCTTTATTATCTTTGTAGCCCTAAATGTTTAACATTTCAGAGTAGACTATTCACTTGCTGAACATAAATGAACGCATATTGCGACGACAGGTAGGCCTATCCAATGGACACCATCAATAGAGGGATTTGTGATCAATTCACTTCAGGCTATTTATTTTATTAGCCTACACGATTATTTTACATTTTAAAAAATGTACTTAACAACTTTGCACTTAGAATAACATCCTCAAAACCACCCATTGAATTCAAAAGTTTGTCTATAAAACCTACATTATGTTTCCAAGTATGTCCCTCAAAAGGATAATTAGGCATATACACTGAGACTTTGTGAGCAAATTCGTTAAATCACAACATTTTTGTATTATTTAAATGTAGACTAGGTTTGCATGCACAACAAACAAAAAAAGCGTGCAGAAAATGTATAAACTTACAATGTGGCTGATGCACTATCTGGTGCGCGCAGGCAGGAATCCCATTCCCTTGTACAACCCAAAGCCCAATCTTGTTCTACAGAAATTGGTGCGGCCGGCCACTCCTCACACCCCGCTCCGAATCATCGAATGGTTAGGCAAAGAGTAGCCTACAGTATTCACCCCGCTACTATTCCGTATAGTCTACACGACCTGTGCGTCATACACACCCCTACACCCCCCTGAATTAGTTCTACCGGGAAACTTTATGTTCGGAGCCGCGGGAAGGAATTCTAAGGAAATTCTGAAGCAGATAGAAATAGTAAAGTGATGTAACAGCAGTGGTTATTTGTACCAGGAGACTAACACCATTAAAATAATATTAGCCTTTACAATATAGGCCAAGTGTTGTTGGTCTTTATCGGTTATGCAAGGCTCTCTCAATTTAGATGAATTGGTGCCTCTAGAGAAATTCAAAAGGCTGATTGAGGATCATTTGTTTTCTATGATTGTGTTTTGCAAGAGGAGCGGGAATGTGCCTCGAGTGCTATATGCTCTTCAACGTTAAATGAGATTTACAAACCTCACAACCTTGCCAAACCTCACAACCTTGCCTTGCTTTTCTGTAACTTTCAGTGACAATTACTAACACCTTTGATCATTTTGCTGTTACCTATCCAGACCTAGCAGATCTACAAAACAGGAGTGGACCAGGGTACAGAACATTTTGGGGTGAAATATAACTGCACTTCTCTGCTCTAAGACACCCCACTCCAAAACACACCTTCAGTGAACTCCATCCCATTTCTGACACCAGTGCAGAAGAAGTTGGGGCTCCCGAGTGGTGCAGCAGTCTAAGGCACTGCATCTCAGTGCTAGAGGCATCACTACAGACACCCTGGTTCAAATCCAGGCTGTATCACAACTGGCTGTTATTGGGAGGCCCATAGGGCGGCGCATAATTGGCCCAGCATCATCCGGGTTTGGCCGGTGTAGGCCGTCATTGTAAATAAGAATTTGTTCTTAACTGACTTGCCTAGTTAAATAAAAAAAGTTGTGATGCCAAGAGGTCTGACTCTGAAACCTTTTTCACTCAGCAGACATTTATCCTCGGGCAACACTTGTCACTTTGCTCCTGCTTGTCAAGGTTTAAACTCAGTCCAGTTACCATGCTAACCCCACACTGGCATATAGTAGCCTAGGCCAGTGGTTCCCAGCTCCGGTCCTCCAGTATCCCCAACAGTACACAGTATTATTGTAGTCCCGGACAAGCACACTTCAACTTGTCAACTAATCATCAGGCCCTCAATGAGTTGAATCAGGTATGTTTGTCTGGGCTACAACACGTGTGCTGTGGGGGTACTCGAGGACTGGAGTTGGGAACTGGTGGGCTAGGCTACCCCTAGTTACATTTATGGCCTCATTTAGCATGCTATAAAACTCTCACCACAGAACTGCAGCATACGCAACCCTTTTTACATAAGTATTTTTTATATGCAATTTTAGGCATGAATTACCTCCCACGCCACTCTGCCTCCTGAACAATGTAATATATTTGTTCCCAGATCATTGGTTTTCGGTCTACACTCCCTGAATGTAATAGCTGAGTGAGTTGAGCTCAACCCTGCATCTTTTTAAATAAACATGACAAGACAAGACTGATTTCTCAACATAAAAAATGTACTGCCAGTGTACTTGTATTTGGCAACTCATGTTTAGATGTCATACGCTGATGTGGCGGGCTAATGGTCTGATGAATACTTTGCGGTAGGCTTGTCTTAGTTTGTTTAGACACGTGCGAGCATAGCCGCGGGAGGTAGGAGTACTGAGGGTGCTGCATCACCCCCTGAAAAATCAGAATAAAAAAAAGATGTAACGGGCGCTCTCCTCCTCTTCGTCTGAAGAGGAGAAGCAAGGATCGGAGGACCAATACGCAGCGTGGTTATATGACATAATGAATTTATTCACAAGACGAACACTGACACGAACTACACTTGAATAATTAACAAAACAACAAAACGACGTAGACTGACCTGAACATAAGAACTTACATGACACGAAGAACGCATGAAACAGGAACAGACTACACAAACCGAACGAACAAATGAAACAGTCCCATGTGGTGCAAACAAACACAGACACAGGAGACAACCACCCACAAACAAACAGTGAAAACAGCCTACCTTAAATATGGCTCTCAATCAGAGGAAAGGTCAAAAACCTGCCTCTAATTGAGAACCATATCAGGCAACACATTAAAGCCAACATAGAAACACAACACATAGAATGCCCACCCCAACTCACGCCCTGACCAACCAAACACATACAAAACAACAGAAAACAGGTCAGGAACGTGACAAAAGACATATATATATATATCCCAGAAGAAGTGCACTGGGCCTTTACAATTATTAGCAGATTGATATTGATCTCTGTAGTGCAGGAAAAACATTTCTTCAGCATCTCAGCTTTGGCAAAAAAGGTAGTGTAATTAAGAACAGTATCTTTCAGGATTCAATTGTTGGAATTGTAAGAGTTGTTGCCCTGTTGCCCTGAAAGAACAAAACCCTGTCCTCAATCATTTACATCAAAAGGTCGAAAGTAATGGGCATAGACACAAAACATCCACAACAAATTAAATATTTTTCTTAATCAAATAACATGGGAAACAACCACGTTTTGTGCAGTATTAATTTACCATCCTTACAAACCAGTTAATGTAAATGTACATTACTGTATTGTACATAGGCAGGTCATCTAGGTTTGTACCTGTAGACGTTCCATCACCATGAGGAAAAACAATGCACAATACAGTAATTAAGTACATTGAGACATCAAGTCTATTCTTTAAAAGTGCCTTCCTCACCATCTTAAATAAGCATGCCCCATTCAAAAGATGTAGAACCAGGAACAGATACAGTGAGGGAAAAAATAATTTGATTGGCAAACGTACAAACTCAGCAGTGAATCAAATACTTTTTCCCTCACTGTATAGCCCTTGGTTCACTCCAGACCTGACTGCCCTTGACCAGCACAAAAACATCCTGTGGCGTACTGCATTAGCATCAAATAGCCCCCGTGATATGTAACTTTTCAGGGAAGTTAGGAACCAATATACACAAGCAGTTAGGAAAGCTAAGGCTAGCTTTTTCAAACAGAAATTTGCATCCTGTAGCACAAACTCAAAAAGGTTCTGGGACACTGTAAAGTCCATGGAGAATAAGAGCACCTCCTCCCAGCTGCCCACTGCACTGAGACTAGGAAACACTGTCACCACCGATAAATCCACTATAATCGAGATATTCAACTGCCCTACACCCCCCACATCAACTCGCCCAAGCTTCCCCCATTTCTCCTTCACCCAAATCCAGATAGCTGATGTTCTGAAAGAGCTGCAAAATCTGGACCCCTACAAATCAGCCGGGTTAGACAATCTGGACCCTCTCTTTCTAAAATGATCTGCTGAAATTGTTGCAACCCCGATCACCAGCCTGTTCAACCTCTCTTTCGTATCGTCTCAGATCCCCAAAGATTGGAAAGCTGCCGCGGTCATCCCCCTCTTCAAAGGGGCAGACACTCTAGACCCAAACTGCTACAGACCTGTATCTATCCTATCCTGCCTTTCAAAGGTCTTCGAAAGCCAAGTTAAAAACTTATTTGGGATAGGGGGGCGCTATTTTCACTTTGTAAAAAATCGTTCCCAAATTAAACTGCCTCGTACTCAATTCTTGCTCGTACAATATGCATATTATTATTACTATTGGATAGAAAACACTCTCAAGTTTCTAAAACCGTTTGAATTATATCTGTGAGTAAAACAGAACTCATTTTGCAGCAAACTTCCTGTCAGGAAGTGAAAAATCTGAAATCGAGGCTCTGTTCCAGGGCCTTCCTATTCATTTGCTTGAAATCTATGGATATACATGCACTTCATACGCCTTCCACTAGATGTCAAGAGGCAGTGAGAGGTGGAATGGGGTGTCTAGCTTGATCTGAGGTCGAACAAGAGCTCTTGGAATGACGTGACCACTATTTCCTTTGTTCAGCAAGGTGCGGGAAGGAACCCTGGATTGCCTTCTGAAAAGCTTTCGTTATAGACGGCTAAGATCTCCGGCTTTGATTTTATTTGATACATGTGATAATATCATCGTAAAGCATGTTTTTTCAATATAGTTTTATCAGATTATTGAAAGTTTATCGGGAGTTTTGGCTTTTTCCGTTCTCTGCGTTTGGTGAAGATGGACAGCTTCGCGCCACTTGGCAAGTTTTGGTTGCTAAATCAACAGACGAAGAGGACATTCTAAATCCAAACAACGATTATTCTGGACAAAGGACCCCTTGTACAAGATTCTGATGGAAGCTCAACAAAAGTAGGACCCATTTATGATGTTATTTCGTATTTCTGTCGAAAATGTTTACTATTAGTTTCCGCCCAGATTTTGGGCGCTCTCTCGCTATAACGTAAGCTGTATGTGTTAAAGGAATTTTGATTCCTGTTTATCAACCAATTCAATTAAAACACTCTGCCCATAAATAAGAATTTGTAAGATAATTATCAGCCAAATGGACAGAAACCAGTCTTAAAATCAATCAATCAATAGCGTTTATTCTCGAGAGTACTGATCATAATACATTTTACATCAGGTTATATAATAAAGATGATGTCATAGGTTTTAATGTCCAACCTCCTCTCGGATACAATGGCAATACAGTTCGAGTTCTCATTACTGTCTGCCACCTGTTAAATTATCTACAACCAACTCAAGGTCTTTCCCCTCCCTGGGTAGAGACATCATTCTAGCCTATCTGAAGATAAACCCATTCTTTCTAACAAGGAACACATAACATTCAACATTTATGAGTTATAATTCTAAGTCAAATGTATACATATTTTAGTCATTAAACACAAAAATCCCGTAACATATCCACCCTATGACTAAATATTATACCTTTAATTGTACTTCTAGTTTTATTAGAAATATTAAAAAGCACAATTCAATTTTTATTAGAAATATTTCTTGTTTTCCAAATACAACCTAAATCAACCACAAAATATTACACTACATCAATATATGAATTGTATATTATATATATATACAATTGTATATTGTATATATTGTATATATATATACATCAGAAATATAACTATAATCTTCATCAAAGAAACAGTCTAACATAAAAATCATCAACAGAAGATGGGAACTAATATTTATAATGTCTCAAAGTAGCCGGATCCATCCTTGGTCTGGGAACCAGTATTCATCCTCCCACTGGTCAGAACTTGGAATCGGTTCATATCCTTATCATCAATATTGTCCTTGATTTCTCCAGAGTCCTGGAAATGAGACCTTTCACACCCAGAATCAAACAGAATTCACACAGAATCAAAACACTCATACAGGTGAAATTGGCCCACGACACAGTTATTATGACAATTTTCCATTCCCCAAACATACTGTCACATCCATTTTTAAGAGAATTATCGACCCCAAAGTTTTCTGCCAATTCGTGAGCTAAGGTGGTTAAACCAATCAGGGCCTAGGTCACTGATCCGTCTAGAGCCGTGTTATCAGGGATAAATGTGCAACATTCTGCTCCAAATAAGACGCACACGCCACCCTTTTCTGCCGATAACATATCCAATACTATCCTATGTAAATACTATTGTCAAAAGATCCGGACGGATCACTCCTCCTCTCTCTTCTACCTGGTTCTAGGTCCTTGTTTTAGATAAGGGTGAAAAGCATGTCTAAATAAATACTATCGGTCCAATTGGTAGGCAGGTCAGGCCACAACCTCATCCCTCCACATAACAACCAGACATCCACTCTGGGCCTTTTTATCTTACTGAAATCCCCGGAAGTCAACCATCCAGTCAGGTCTTACTTCCTCTTCATCCCATCCGTTTGTAATGTGCCAGGCCCTATAATAAGTCAAATGTATACATATTTTAGTCATTAAACACAAAAATCCCGTAACAGTATGTCGTACTAAAGTTATTTTTAGAATTCTAACACGGCGATTGCATTAAGAACTAGTGTATCTATCATTTCCTGTACAACATGTATTTTTTAGTAAAGTTTATGATTAGTTATTTGGTCAGAATAGGTGAGTGTCAGAAATATATCCGGAGATTCTGGAAAATAGTTGCTACGTTTTCACAATGTATAACCACGGATAACCATGCACATTTTCGAACAAACCATATATGTATTGTGTAATATGATGTTATAGGACTGTCATCTGATGAAGTTTATGAAGGTTAGTGAAATAATTAATATCTTTTGCTGGTTTTGTCGCTATCGCTACTGTTGCCTTGAATCAATGCTGTTGTGTGGTTGGCTATTGTAGTAAGCTAATATAATGCTATATTGTGTTTTCGCTGTAAAACACTTAAAAAATCTGAAATATTGGCTGGATTCACAAGATGTTTGTCTTTCATTTGCTGTACACCATGTATTTTTCATAAATGTTTTATGATGAGTATTTAGGTATTTCACGTTGGTCTCTATAATTACTCTGGCTGCTTCGGTGCTATTTGTGATGGTAGCTGTGATGGTAGCTGCAATGTAAAACTAGGATTTATACCTCAAATATGCACATTTTTCGAACAAAACATAGATTTATTGTATAACATGTTATAAGACTGTCATCTGATGAAGTTGTTTCTTGGTTAGTTTGGTTGGTTCTTGGTTAGTTTGGTTGGTTTTGTGCAAGCTACCTGTGCTGTGAAAGAAATGTCTGTGCTTTTTTGTGTTTGGTGGTGAGCTAACATAAATATACGTGGTGTTTTCGCTGTAAAACATTTTAAAAATCGGACATGTTGACTGGATTCACAAGATGTTTATCTTTCATTTGCTGTATTGGACTTGTTAATGTGTGAAAGTTAAATATTTCTCAAAAATATTTTTTGAATTTCGCGCTCTGCCTTTTCAGTGGAATGTGGGAGGAGTTCCGCTAGCGGAACCCCGGGGCTAGACAGGTTAAGTAATGTTTCATGAACCAAGTGGCACTCACCTCACTCCGGATCACAGATTGCCAATGCCAGTTGGCTATCCAAAGCCTTGAGTGCATCAAAGTCCCTCTCGGAGTAGACCCTCTCCTGTGCGCCACTGATCTCCAGTAACTGTGTATTGTTGGCATTGACCACCCCAATAGTGTAGATGATCACACCCTTGTCTTGAAGTTTCTTGGCAGGAGACGTTACCTCATCCTGCGCCTCACCATCGGTTACGACAATCAGGAACTGCTTCACGTTAGTGCGCCCTCCTTTCGGTGGGTCAAAGAACTGCGAGGTGTAGGACAGGGCTTCGCCGGTGAGTGTGCCCCCGCCTATCTGTTGCATCATTTGTAAATCATGCAACATGCCTTCCTTATCGTTATGCTTGTTGAGAGGGAAGATCACCTGTTGGCTGGTGCTGAACTGTATGATGCCCACGTGCACTTTATCCAGGCCTATGTCAGATTTGTTGATGATGGATTGCATGAAGACCTTCATCTTCTGGAAGTCTGGGTTGTTGATACTACCTGAGCTGTCGATCAAGAAGAGGACGTCCCCCTTCATGTCCTTGCAAACTGTGAAAAGAGAACAAATATTAATTTAGCTGTTGTTATAACTCAATGTGTGCTCATAATCAATCCCTGGCAAGAGACAAGGTGTTTCATATTTTTACTGAAATCAGAAAATAAATAAGATGTAACACTTAAAAACAATAGAGATGCACTTACTATCAGGGGAGCAGATATCTGTGATGATGTCATTTTTTATTGGTTTCAGAGCATCAAAGTTGTTGACAAAGAACTTCTTCTCTTGGCTGCCAGCAATCTCCAGCAGCTGTGTATCGTTAGCTAGATTCACCCCAATGGCATATATGATGATGCCCTGCGCCCTCAGCTTCGCTGCTTGATCCTTCACGTTGTCTTGAGACTCTCCGTCTGTGATGACAATGAGGTACTCGCGAACTTTGTTACTACGGGTGGCCTTAGCCCGATCAAAGTAGGGACCCATAGAGGTCAGCGCTAATCCGGTACTTGTCCCGCCTCCAAGTTGGATGATACCATCCACTGCTTTCTCCACTGAAGGTTTGTCAGGGTAGGTTGTCAAATCAAACTCAAGAGCTGGTGTATCAGAGAACTTTACCACACCCACGCGGACATGATGCGGTCCGATGTGGAATGTGTCTATGAATTCTTTAATAAATGTCTTCATGTCAGCAAAGTCTGGATATTCAATACTCCCTGAGTGGTCGATCAGGAAGAACATGTCTGCTTCATCTGTCTGCAAACAGCCTAGAATCAAAAGAGAAAAGAAAGCACTAGTGTCATCTCGGAGACCACATTACATCTGTATCAACATTCCTCTACAAATGAAACAACAAGAAGCATTGGTACAGTCATTTTGATCTCACTTTGCTTGGCAGTGTATGTCCTTGCGTTGTCTTTGACTGCTTTTTTCAGGATGTTGTAGCACACGCTCTTCAGGCTCTTCTCCAGGGTCTTGAGCTTGGCAAAGCTGTCCACATGCAATACGTGCTTGTTAGGGGGATCTGAAGCAATCTGTCTCAGCTCGTTCTCGTCAGCATCCTTGATCCCCACTGCGTAGACAGTGACACCAGCTCTGCGCAGTGCAGCGGCATGAGAAGTTACGTTGTCCTGGGACTTTCCGGTGATGACTATCGCCACCTGCTGCACCCCCTGTTCTTTCCGGCTGCCCCTCTCCTTGATAAACATCTTCTCCCTGGCATACTCCAGGGCCTCGCCAGTGTATGTGAGACCGCGACGGTAGGGCAGGATCTTGATGAACTGAAGGATATTTGTTTTATCTTGGAAGGAGTTGAGGTAGACCTGGGCCGAGGCCTTGTTGCTATAGAGGACAATGCCCACCCTCACCCTGTTGAAGTCCATATCTAGGCCGTCCACTATCTTGTGGATGAATCCACGAACCAGCTGGAAGTTTGCAGTTCTATAGCTCGAAGACACATCAACTATAAACACAATGTCAGCCAGTGAAGCTTCACTGCAATCTGCAATAGAGAGGAAATTGTTAGTCAACAGCAATCTGTTATCCTTTATGTATAATGAGCAATTATTTCACAAGAGATCAGATATTCACTTAATTCAGCAAAAATCCACAAATGCCCTTACCGTCAGTCACAGTGACCACCTCTTCAGTCTCAAAAACAGTCTTTAGCACAGAGGCGATGGGTGTAGTCTGGTAAAAGAATGGTGAGGTGGCCATTAACTTTAGCTCTGGAAGTGTAGATTCACCCAACCCGATAGACACAATGGTTGTCCCTTCAGATTTGATAGTACGTGCCACCTTCATCACGTTATCCTTTGAATCCCCCCCTGTCACCGTGACTAGAAACTGCCGGTAGCCTTGTTCATTACGGCCACCAGACGCTGTAGTGAAGAAGTGTGCACGGGCGTATTCCAGGGCATCGCCCAGGTGACGAGACCTGTTGGGACGCAGCGGCAGCCTGAATTTCCTGAGAGCTGCCAAGTATTCTTCCTTGGTGTTGTGGGTGTTCAGTAAGAACTCCACCTTGGTGTCCTGGGCAAACTGGGCCAGACCCAGACGCATTGTTTTAGTGCACGGGTTGAGCTGGTTGACCAGTCGCATCAGAAGGGTTCTGACGAGCTGGAAGTCTGCCTGCATCATATTGCTGTCCACCAGGAAGAAGATATCAGAGAACTTTGGGATTAGAGCTGAAAAAATTAAGAATAATTGTTATGACAACAGTGTGAATGTATGTCATATTTTATTTTCATTTTTAGAAATTGTCCTTTTAATGTTGACTTTAATGTTGGCACAAGCGGCCGTAACCAATGTCTGCCTCTCAAGGTTGCATACTTTTGCTTAGAATGGTATCCCATGGTACAACTAAGGCAAGTCACTTGGATTACATACTTTGCAAGTTCAACATTCATAATTTGTTACAACATACAGTATGTTTCCTTATAAAAGTATAAAAGTCCCTTACCCATCCTCTGGCTCTCCATGGAGACACAGACAGTCTGCAGCAGACCCTGAGAAAGTGTTTGTAGGGCCTGGAAACTTTCTATGTTGACCAGGAAATGCTTGTGGGGCCTGTTAGCGATATCCTTCAGCTCGTTGATGTTGGCTGCCCCAACTCCAATAGCAAACACAATGACCCCTTGCTTCCTTAGCGCCTTGGCTGGCAGCTCTACGTCGTCCGCAGACTCCCCGTCGGTGAGCACCACAGCAATCTGAGGCACCCTCTGATCAGCGCGGCTCCCGTTGGCCTTGGTGAAAAACTCTTCCCGAAGGACAGTAATGGCTTTGCCGGTGGCTGTGCCTCCCCCGAGCTGTGGAAGCCTGTCCACTTGCTCCAGTAGGGCCCTTTGGTCCGTATGTTCCCCCAAATGGAATTGCTTCTGGATCTCATTACTGAACTGGGCCAGTCCTACGCGAACCTTGTCCGCTCCGATATCCAGCCCCTCGATGAAGCTGTGGAGAAACTTACGAACCTCCTGGAAGTTTGTTGGGCTGATGCTGGTGGAGCCATCCACAAGGAACACAATGTCAGCCACTGTGGCGTTGAGGCACTCTGGAGATTAAGGAAAATAATCATGTAATTTATTTATAAAGAATATTTTTCAAATGGAAGCAATAAATACACTGTCATAGTACCTTGTACCACTTTGGATATTGGTCTCTTTGCCTCATCTACGGTAGTACACAGCACCTGGATGAGGCTCTGGGAGATCCCCTGCAGCGCAGCAAAGTCCGACACGCTGTACACGTGCTGGTTGTGAGGTGTAGTGGCAATCTCCTTCAGCTGATCTTCGTCTGCTTCTTTGATCCCGATGGCGTACAGCGTGACGCCCTGCTTCTTCAGCTTAAGGGCATGCAGCCCCACATTGTCCATTGATTCACCGTCAGTGATCACCACGGCGATCTGGGGCACGTTCTCATTCACCCGGCTCCCTGCGCGGTCAACAAAGAGCTCGTTCAGCAGGAAGTCCAGGCCCAGGCCCGTGTTGGTTTCACCGCCCATATAACGCAGGTTGTTAATGTACTGCAGGATGTCCTGTTTGTCCTGGAAGGTGTTGAGGAGGAACTCGGTGCGCGGCGTGTTGCTGTACTGGACCAGCCCGATGCGCACATGGTCGGGGCTCACGTCAAAGCTGTTGACCAGCGTGTACAAGAACTGGCGAATCTGTTTGAAGTTCTCTGAGCCGATGCTCCATGAACCGTCCACCAGGAAGACGATGTCGGCCACGGCCTCTTCCTTGCAGACTGGGAGGGGAAGAAAACAGTCGTCAGCCAATGGAATTCCGTACAAGTGTCTAAACCACAAGGATTTTTGCTCATGGGATGAGCAATGAAAGCAATTAATCAATAAATCAATCTATTAATCAAATATTATTTTTATCGTGCTTTTATAAAAACACATTTCTTATAACTGCTCAGCAGTCTGAAGCCCCAAAGAGTTGGTCATCATTTTGTATTTGTCTGGTATTTCTTCAATGCTTCTCTGTTTATGCCATTCTGGACTGCGGTCTGCATTCTGGAATGATTCAGATGTCAATAGACAAACATGCTTACCTGTTTTTTGTGCTCCGTTAACCAGAAAACATGTAGCTATGGTGAAGATGGCCAGGAGGCCCTGTGTCCCTTCCATGTTGGAACGTTTCTCTAGTCTATCTCCTTCAACACAAACATGGACAGATCAACTGTTGGAACACAGAAAGTTGCTGTTTATCAGATCAAGTTGTGTTGACAACAGATTCAACTGAAATGTGGTTAGATCGAATTTAAACATAGCATCCTGTGACATCCTAGCCTTCATTTGTACATTTTTCTTACATGATAACAGATTATTTTGCACTACTCATGCTCATGCTCAGGGTTGGGGAGTAACGGATTACATGTACAGATACATCTGAAAAACAACATGATTACTTCAAGGATTCTTTTTAAATTCAGAAAGGATGTTTTTGCGAAAAAACCTAATCTTTAACACTTCGTTTTTTTCAATGACATTCAAATCAGCATTGAAAAAAGGAGCGAGTTTAAGTTTGTTCTACCTGAGCGAGTCTGACCACAAATCAGAGACCACTATGATGGCACACCAAATGTGTTTGATGGATTGTGGGAAAAGAGCAGGAATGGGCTTCTGTAGTCTACAGTCAAAGCTATGTCTTCCAATGCTGCGATTGCTGTCGGCATCCAAACGTTATCCAACTTGAATAAATGCTTGGAGGTAAAGATGACAGCAGTGGTGTAGTCTAGGGCGATACAGATATCACTTATTATTGATATCTATATAGTGCATTGATGTAAATCACACGGCACCTCTCTCATTTAGCTATTTGCTCCTTATGGATTGTGGTTGTTGTGGATGGCTGTTCACAAATCTATATGTGTATTTGAACACAATAATGGTTGAATTCAAGAATTTTAAGCTGCCTATCAATCTTTTTTTTTTTTAAACCAGTGGACAGCCGGTGAAAAATTTGGTCTTGCAACAGCTGCATAGTGCGGATCCAAGCCTATGGAATAAAAGTGGGGCTTTTATTGCTCAATCCAATTCATGCTAATCAAAAAAATCCATAGGCCTAATGGACACATGCTCAACCTTGTACACCTTTAATAGACTTAAAGGGACAATCTGTAGTTGCTACATCCATTTTTAGACTTATAAATTGTATGTATATGTATATATATCCATTTATTCTTGAAGAGTATAACTTATACATGCCTCATGAGCTTAATTTTACTGTCACACTCCATGAGAACTCAAAATATAAGATTGTTTTACTCCAATGTTTGTAAACATTGTAAATGTAAACCAACACTGTATAGCCTCATAACATGGATATCATGGATGGTCAGTCATTTTGATATCAATCATTTTGATATCATGGATGACCAGTCCTTGTGTCCATAGCTCTGTCTATTAATCTGAGAGTGGTTACATTTCTCCAGGCCCATCCCTTAGCTTTTTACCAAAACAGAGGCGGGGCAACCGTTTTGTTGTTGTTTCATCTGTGGATTTGCCATTTAAACATCTGCATATTATCAAGATATCAAAGTGTCACCAACAAAAAGGTAAACAATAGGCCTATAGCAAATGCAGCATATGGTATTCATTTTTCACATGTAAATTGCACTTTCCAGTAGTGCTCAAAGCATGCAATTCCATGAGCGAAGAATTTATCTTTCAACTCAAATCAATGAGCCCGATCAGTCCTCCATGACAATAAAATCATAAACAACAGAGTAGGGCTGGCTAATAAGTCCTTCATTTTGGGGTCATGCTCAGATTAAACAATTTGGCTAATCTATACTTCCATATTTCCAAGTCCTATTCTTGAAGATCAAGGGGCATAACATTTATTGGAATGACTGGATTTCTGATAGACTTTGATTTTTAATGTAAAAATATAATTGAATCGTATTATTATATGTAGTAGAAAGTGATGGGTTAGAAGAAGCCTACATAACCAACCCATAAAGTAAAATTTAACATCCATATATGGCCAGCTATGTAAACTTTAACATTGATTTATCCTGCAATAGATGCAATTTCCCGTTAAGGGAAATCCCTGCAATTTCTCTGCAATTTCCCCTTAAGAGGCATTCTTCTAATGCCGCTTAAGGGGAAAGTAACCAAAAAGTAACGGAATGTAATCAGATTACATTACTGAGTTTGGGTAATCCAAAAGTTACATTACTGATTACAATTTTGGACAGTTAACTAGTAACTGTAACGGATTACATTTAGAAAGTAACCTACCCAACCCTGCTCATGCATGTGTAACAGTGTTGCTTCCGTCACTCTCCTCACCCCAACCTGGGCTCGAAAATAGGGATCCTATGAACACATCAACAATTGCCTCAGACGAAGCATCGTTACCTATCGCTCCACAAAAGCCTTTACATTAGTACCATGGACCACTGCAGAGCAAGGGAAACAACTACTTCAAGGTCTCAGAGAGAGTCTTGTCACTGATTGAAATGCCACTAGCGCGCACCACTAACTAGCTAGCTAGCTATTTCACACCGGTTACATGTCAGTGCCTAAATTAGATTATACATTTTTTAAATAGTTTGAGGCAATGTGGAGGTGGAGGAAAGGCTACTTTGACTATTTGAGTATCTTACAGTAAAATCAAGGGCAAACATTTAATGACTTCAGAGCACAGTTGGCCAAACATGAAGCATCTGGATTAAATGGATTTCTCTGGGTTGCTGCTCTGTAAATAGATAGCCAATCAGTTCCAGATGCAGTGCATCAGACAACATCTAAGGTCCCTGATTGCTTGTGTGTGTGTGTGCGTGTGCGTGTGTGTGTTCATACATGCGTGTGTCTGTGTGTGTTTGCACACGATTGCACATGCGTGTGTGTGTGTGCGTGTGCATGTACCTCAGAAGTGTGTGCGATGACACTGGACTGATGGTTAAAATCAAACCTTTCTGAAGAAACCAGTCTGTGCAGGTATAACGAGGGGGGGGGCTGTCCTGTTTGAGAGATGGATTTGGCCACACTAGTCTCCTTCCCCCAAGCCACTTCAATATAGTCATGTCTATATCAATTGGCAGATCACAAGACACTTCAATATAGTCATGTCTATATCAATTGGCAGATCACAAGACACTTCAATATAGTCATGTCTATATCAATTGGCAGATCACAAGACACTTCAATATAGTCATGTCTATATCAATTGGCAGATCACAAGACACTTCAATATAGTCATGTCTATATCAATTGGCAGATCACAAGACACTTCAATATAGTCATGTCTATATCAATTGGCAGATCACAAGACACTTCAATATAGTCATGTCTATATCAATTGGCAGATCACAAGACACTTCAATATAGTCATGTCTATATCAATTGGCAGATCACAAGACACTCTTAGCACCTTTCTTTCTATGTAGAACGTTTTGTGTTTATTCTGGAGTAAAAATTATTTTCCTCTCAAGTAGTGAAATGAAATCATTTTAGAGTGTAATTATTACCAGCGGCCGCTAGAGTGTGAGCAAAAATACAGATACAATTCTATTGGAGTGAAACAGCATGACCACGGCCACTAATTTTGGTTAAATTTAGAGTTTGCCACCATTGTCCATTTGCAAGTGTCTCGTGAATGGAAAGAGTGGACAGATCGAGAGCGTGGATCCGCCAAACATCAGTAGTCATTCACAGAACCACAGAATTTCATCATTTCTTAACTTAATTAGAATTCCAGGTAAGTTCACTGTTATTGGTTAACTTTGTGTGCAAATTAAAACTGTTGAGCAACATTACAGCTAGCTAGCACTGTAGTGTAGGCTTACTGTTACTGCACGATTTGCATAGTCAGATGCTAATGTGATCATCTAGCTAGAGCTAATTAGCTAGCTAGCTACAGTAACATTAAGTTATACCACTTTTAGTGGTTTATGGACAGTATGCACGCCCAAATGATCTACACTGGTATTTACTGTTGCTGTTGCTTCAGATAGCAAACATTGTATTTTCTCCAATGATATCAAAGGGTATTACAACACTTAATCGCAGAACAACACAGGTTATTCAAGCAATGGTTTCCAAAAAAAGAGGTTGCTACCAAAGCATCATTTTATGATGCATTACCCCACATGTATGCTTAAAATTGGACCAGTTTTGCATAGCTGGTGCATGCACTATGAAGCAAGGCATAATTTCTTTAAAAAACTATTAAAAAGCTTTAAAATGCTTCAAAAATTTAACTAAAACATTGACAAAAAAACACCAAAGTCAAATAGCATACAGTTGGCAGACATTTGACACCAACAGAGTCATGATCGGTCCAGGTAAAATGTTATCTTTAAATGTGGTGGACTGTGGCTGTAAGATGGCTGAGACTCTTCAGGTACCAATTGACACCACGGTTTTAAATGTTAAATGGGCCAAACACCATGGAAATATGCATCGTTCAGGTTTAGTTGTTTGTCTTAAAGTCCATTGTGAGATGCCAGTTTTTCAGAAAATCCACCATGTTGTTGTTAAAGATGAGAGGTTACTGTTGGATACTTTTGCCCTACAAACAATATGTCTTGATGAACATTTTAATGCAGATAGAGTTGGGTGTACAACAGAGGGACCTTATGTAGTGGACATTAGAGAGCTTTTCTGTCACAAAGCATTTGATATACACATGTCTTACAGTTGTGATGATTCAAGTTTGTTTATTGTCCCAAACTGTTTCCTGTGACTCTAAAAACTGCACAGTAAACTCTTTAAAACCAAGATTTATTGTATTGCAATATAGTTTTTTAAATTTACTTTTAAAGGATGTCAAAATGTCATTTCACAGAGGCCACAATTTTATTTTATCATCAGTGTTTTTGATATGTGAGATGCCAGTTTCACAAAATCCTCCATGTCATTGTTAGATGTATTGAATTGCAATATTGAGCTTTTTTATGTACATGTATTAAAGTGAACAGAGGCCAACATTTCATTTCAGAACACAATTTTATTTTATTATCATCAGTATTTTGATGTACAGTTGAAGTCGGAAGTTTACATACACCTTAGCCAAATACATTTAAACTCAGTTTTTCACAATTCCTGACATTTAATCAGAGTAAAAAATCCCTGTCTTAGGTCAGTTAGGATCACCACTTTATTTAAAACATGTGAAATGTCAGAATAATAGTAGAGAGAACGATTTAGTTCAGCTTTTATTACTTTCATCACATTCCCAGTGGGTCAGAAGTTTACATACACTCAATTAGTATTTGGTAGCATTGCCTTTAAATTGTTTAACTTGGGTCAAATGTTTTGGGTATCCTTCCACAAGCTTCCCACAATAAGTTGGGTGAATTTTGGCCCATTCCTCCTGACAGAGCTGGTGTAACTGAGTCAGGTTTGTAGGCCTCCTTGCTCGCACATGCTTTTTCAGTTCTGCCCACAAATTTTCTATAGGATTGAGGTCAGGGCTTTGTGATAGCCACTCCAATACCTTATCTTTGTTGTCCTTAAGCCATTTTGCCACAACTTTGGAAGTATGTTTGGGGTCATTGTCCATTTGGAAGACCCATTTGCGACCAAGCTTTAACTTCCTGACTGATGACTTGAGATGTTGCATCAATATATCCACTTAATTTTCCATCCTCATGATGCCATATATTTTGTGAAGTGCACCAGTCCCTCCTGCAGCAAAGCACCCACACAATATGATGCTGAAACCCACGTGCCTCATGGTTGGGATGGTGTTCTTCGGCTTACAAGCCTCCCCCTTTTTCCTCCAAACATAACAATGGTCATTATGGCCAAACAGTTCTATATTTGTTTCATCAGATCAGAGGGCATTTCTCCAAAAAGTACAATCTTTGTCCCCATGTGCAGTTGCAAACCGTAGTCTGGCTTTTTTATGGCGGTTTTTGAGCAGTGGCTTCTTCCTTGCTGAGCGGTCTTTCAGGTTATGTCGATATAGGACTTGTTTTACTGTGGATATAGATACTTTTGTACCTGTTTCCTCCAGCATCTTCACAAGGTCCTTTGCTGTTGTTCTGGGATTGATTTGCACTTTTCGCACCAAAGTACGCGTCTCCTTCCTGAGCGGTATGATGGCTGCGTGGTCCCATGGTGTTTATACTTGCGTACTATTGTTTGTACAGATGAACGTGGTACCTTCAGGCGTTTGGAAATTGCTTCCAAGGATGAACCAGACTTGTGGAGGTCTACAATTCTTGGCTGAGGTCTTGGCTGATTTCTTTTGATTTTCCCATGATGTCAAGCAAAGAGGCACTGAATTTGAAGGTAGGCCTTGAAATACCTCCACAGGTACACCTCCAATTGACTCAAATTATGTCAATTAGCTTATCAGAAGCTTCTAAAGCCATGACATCATTTTCGGGAATTTTCCAAGCTGTTTAAAGGCACAGTCAACTTAGTGTATGTAAACTTCTGGCCCGCTGGAATTGTGATACAGTGAAATAATCTGTCTGTAAACAATTTTTGGGAAAATTACTTGTGTCATGCACAAGGTAGATGTCCTAACCGACTTGCCAAAACTATAGTTTGTTAACAAGAAATTTGTGGAGTGGTTGAAAAACTATTTTTAATGACTCCAACCTAAGTGTATGTAAACTTCTGACTTCAACTGGGTCAGAAGGGCATGTCGAAGAGGGCCGCTTATCTGAATTATTCTTCCTCGTTTCTTTCACTTCCGAACAGGATTCACCTAATGCACAACACAGTGTATAAATATGTTTTAGGACAAGATTCAGCTAATCTACAGCATAGCCTGTAAATGTCTTTAGGACTGGATTCTGCTAAAGTAAAACAGCCTATAAATGTGAATGTGTTTAGGACAGGATTCAGCTAATGTAAAACAGCCTATAAATGTCTTTAGGACAGGATTCAGCTAATGTAAAACAGCCTATAAATGTCTTTAGGACAGGATTCATTAGGACAGGATTCAGCTAATGTAAAACAGCCTATAAATGTCTTTAGGACAGGATTCAGCTAATGTAAAACAGCCTATAAATGTCTTTAGGACAGGATTCAGCTAATGTAAAACATCCTATAAATGTCTTTAGGACAGGATTCAGCTAATGTAAAACAGCCTATAAATGTCTTTAGGACAGGATTCAGTTAATGTAAAACAGCTTATAAATGTCTTTAGGACAGGATTCAGCTAATGTAAAACACCCTATAAATGTCTTTAGGACAGGATTCAGTTAATGTAAAACAGCTTATAAATGTCTTTAGGACAGGATTCAGCTAATGTAAAACATCCTATAAATGTCTTTAGGACAGGATTCAGCTACTGTAAAACAGCCTATAAATGTCTTTAGGACAGGATTCAGCTAATGTAAAACAGCCTATAAACGTATTTAGGACAAAGGCCCTTCTGAAAATACTTCATTTATGGATTATCTGTAGATTCGACCACCATTCCCAAATGGATTCCAAATATGCCGTCCTATCTTGCAAGTCAACTAAAATAAAATTACAATTCTGACAGGTTTCCCTTTAAAAAAGCAATGCTTGATGTGCCTGGGTCCAGTCAGACTTACTCCAGAGATAGGGTAAGGGAAATGGCTGGAACATACTGTACAGTTTTCCAGTCAGAATGCTCAACAATAATCAACTCAGCAATTAAAACTGACTGTATCAACAGAGAGAGGGTGTGTGTGTGTGTGTGCCTGGTTAATGTGTACTGTATGTGTCTGGTTGTTTAAGAGTCTTATACCAATGCTTGTTGAGGCCCGATCCCAATGAGTTGAGAAATTCAGGAAACAGGGGTCCATCCTAACCGGATGCATCTGGACGTAATCATGATTTGTAGAGCCCCATTTCAAACAAGAATCGCACTTGAATGACAGTGATTGAAAGGGCGGTCTTGGCCTCCCTGGTGGCGCAGTGGTCTCTGTGCCACCAGAGACTCTGGGTTCGAGCCCAGGCTCTGTCGCAGCCGGCCGCGACAGGGAGGTCCATGGGGCGACCCACAATTGGCTTAGTGTTGCCCGGGTTAGGGAGGGTTTGGCCGGTAGGGATGTCCTTGTCTCATCGCGCACTAGCGACTCCTGTGGCGGGCCGGGCGCAGTGCACGCTAACCAGGTGTACGGTGTTTCCTCCGACACATTGGTGCGGCTGGCATCCGGGTTGGATGCGCGCTGTGTTAAGAAGCAGTGCGGCTTGGTTGGGTTGTGTTTCGGAGGACGCATGACTCTCGACCTTTGTCTCTCCCAAGCGGGAGTTGTAGCGATGAGACAAGATAGTAACTACTAACAATTGGATACGACGTAAAAGGGGGTAAAAAAAAGAAAGGCGGTCTTCACATCTCGTTTGTTCAGGTCAGAGTCCACTGAATATACTTACATCTGGGTCTAACAGATCTCCATGCACATTTCCTTCACGCTCTGTTCTCTACCTCGGTTTATTTAGGCAGCGTTCAAAGCAGTTCCTTTCCGGTCAACAGAGTGGGGTCTAAAAGAGTGGGGGCCTATTGTTTTCAATGGCAAATCATCTATTCCACTCAGAAACTGTGGTCACAGATTGACCGTGAACATTCAGGCACAAGGGATCTGTTAAATTATGGAGTACTTTAAAGCTTTCTACAGGACAATGATTCCACCACCAACATTTTGTTTACCTCTTCATGACGAGTCAAGGTCAAGATTGTCTATGGTCAGAACGGTCCAGTACAATTATCCAAGACTGACTCTTTAACGTAACATATATATCAACAATAGGGTTTCAGTGGCTGGTTTATTTCAAGCTTAATTGATGTTTGTTACCTATCAACCATGTTGACTGTTGAACTGATGACTGTGGGGTTCTGCTAGGCATCAGTTATTAAAATGTTGGGGTGGTTGCCATGGTAATGGCAGGTCATGTGCAAAAAGAGGAACACTTCAGAGCAAATCAGTTCTGATTTGAGCATCTAGACTGAGGTCACATATGTAGCATCAGAATTGTATCAGGATTGAGATCCACATATGGTGGTGGTATACAGTAAATCATAAGTCAAAAGATCAGATTCCAATGTTTTTTGTTGTTGCTGTTTACACATTAGGGACAAGATCAGATAGGTATCAGATATGGAAATAATTGGAAAAGATCTGAATTGGGCTGCCTATGTAAACACAGCCCCTGTGGTCCACAGCCAGACTAGCATGACCTGTAGTTCTATACATTGAACAGCCAAGTTCCTTTGTTTACACCTCCTAAAGCCTCAACTTCTGTGTATAAAACACAGCCGGCACCAGCTGTAAATCGAAAGTGATAAGAAGTAAATGTTAGGCTTCTCTATTTAGAGAAAGAGGAGGGGAAGAAGGACATTGCATTCGTTATCCCATAGGTCTAGGACGTCTTGTCAGCAGAGCTAACAACAGCATACAGCTGTGGGGAAGAGCTCTGAAATAGGATCCATTCACATCTTCGGGCTTTATGATGATGATGATGTGTATGTTTAATGGAACAGTCAGGCAGCTGAAGCAGTTAACTTCTACATGATCGGTGTCCCTATACTGGGACGTTTGAGCTAACTTGCGCTAATGTGATAAGCATGACAGCAAACTTTCCAGGACATAGACATGTCTTATATTGGCAGAAAGCTTAAATTCTTGTTAATCTAACTGCACTGTCCAATTTACAGTAGCTATTACAGTGAAACAATACCATACTATTGTTTGAGGAGAGTGCAAAACAACAAAACACGTACCACAGCAACTGGTTTGATACATTCACCTCTGAAGGTAAATAATTTACTTACATTCTGTAATTTTGCTCTGATTTGTCATCCTGATGGTCCCAGAGATAAAATGTAGCATAGTCGTGTTTGATAAAATCAATTTGTATATTCAAATGTAGGAAGTAGGTTCTACACTTTGTACCCCTGCTTTCTCTGGCTCCACATCCACCCCGCCCGACCATCTACTTCAGAGGCTACATCTGTGTGAATGAGCAAATCTGATATGGGTAAAATGTCTGGACACTGAGTCTGGACACTCAGAAAAAAAAGATTGGATATGGAAAAAAAATCTGAATTGTGTTCTTCGGGTAGCTGTGTGAACACAGTCAGTTTGTTTACACAGACATAGTGTTTCTCAAAAGGCTTTTTACAGGGAGAGTGGCAGCAGCTTTTCCAGAAAACCACTATCACAGCTAATTTCAATCATGTTGAAAATTCAGAAAGCCTGTGAAACTGTTCTTGTTTTTTTTTTTAAACGTTCTTATAGATTCTTATTTGTCACGTAGCTGAGTTAGATCACCTTGGCAGCAGTGGTTGCTGCAGTCTTACTGTTATTCACAATGTGGCGGTGGATGAGTGAGTTTGAATCTCTGATGCAGTTGACATCTATCAGTGGCTGAGGTTTCAGTAAACCAATGTTGCAGATTTAAGTAATGTAGTGTTGGCTACAATAGTGTTGTCATGCAGTACAGTAACAACCACAGTAATTACACAGTATTAATAACATTGTACTGTGTGACCTTGATCATCAATAGAACAGAACAGAACACTACACTGAATTCGTATTGTAATGATCACATTGTACCAGATTGCTTAACTATAACAATATTTAAGGCTACTTGAACCATAAGCAGTTGGAGTAGTACTGATTAGATGTTATTGCTCGGCTGTTATTGGCTTCAAACTTAGAGCACTTCTCTGATTTGGCTGTGATATGATCCAGTACATCTGAGAAATTAAGTCAGGGCACTTATTGATGTGGCTGTTGTGGTTTGGATGTCATTGAAGACTAAAAACGGTATTGTTTGTGTTGGAAACTTTTGACAGACGTATATGAAAATATGTGGCTTTGGCAAGATCAAGTCTGAGCCTGGGGGTGAAACAATTACACATTGCCCTAAATGGTCTGAAAGGCCACTTTCCCGTTAATTGGCTCTGTCTTGTGTATTAGGCGGAAATTCCCCATTATGAAATTCCACAACAAATGAAGGGTGCACATCTATGGGCATTGTGATGCGAACTGACACAACAAGAAGAGAACACTGTGTTTATCCTGAAAGGAAATAGAGCAACACTGAATGATACAGTGAGAAAGTATCCAAACTTTGGTCTTAACAAAAGTATCCCATCTAAATGAAACGGTTCTTTGGAAAGAGAAGTGGAGGGCAGGGCAGAATAATGGTTACAGATGCAGGATCTTCATTTGACCAGTTTCTCACAACAGGAAAGAATCCTACTTCAAAAGGAAATGTGAATTATTGTGTGGGTTATAATTAATTGTTTTGATGAGGAGGCCTTCATGTGGTGTCGAAGAAGGCGTGACAGAACCTGTAAACACACCTGGAGCAATTTCCTGAACATGAAAAAAAGATTTCCCCCAACAGCGATATAAACAGGAAACCATAAACAGTCACTAGATGGTCTGGTCTCTGGGTTGGACCTACTGATGGATGTATTCACTCTGCTCTGTGGTGTGTGTGTGTGTGTGTGTGTGTGTGTGTGTGTGTGTGTGTGTGTGTGTGTGTGTGTGTGTGTGTGTGTGTGTGTGTGTGTGTGTGTGTGTGTGTGTGTGTGTGTGTGTGTGTGTGTGTGTGTGTGTGTGTGTGTGTGTGTGTGTGTGTGTGTGTGTGTGTGTGTGTGTGTGTGTGTGTGTGTGTGTGTGTGTGTGTGCATGCGAATTTGTGTGATCTGTGGATAGGGATGTGAAGCACCTATAAACTGTGCTTGACTGTGTTTATCTGGTCAGACGAAGACTCAACATCGTGTCTTGAGTTTACAACCAGCATCACAAACATTGTACCTGCTCAACCTCAAACCTTGATTCATGGTTTCCTGGAAAGTCAAACTAAAATCTTATGGAGTAAAACAAAATAATGTACCATCTTTGTGAGTGCTGGCTGCCTTTATTTATAAAGCATTGGGGGGGGCTCATCTAAAATCCAGAATCAAACGTGTGGACATTCATCTGGGCCAAAGAACAATCACACTGTCTTAGAAAAAAAGGTTTCCCAAATGAACCCTCTGTAGAAAAGGTTCTACAAGGAACCCAAAAGTGTTGGCTGCAATAGTTTTTACCTGGAACCAAAAAGGGTTCTTCAAATAGTTATTCTATGGGGACAGCCGATGAACCCTTTGAGGTTTTAGATATACACTGTTAGAAAACAAAACATCACAAGGTGCTAACATCCCAGCATCATACGGTTTAAACATCCCAGCATCATAAGGTACTACCAGCCCAGCATCATAAGGTACTACCAGCCCAGCATCATAAGGTACTAACATCCCAGCATCACAAGGTGCTAACATCCCAGCATCATAAGGTACTAACATCCCAGCATCATACGGTTTAAACATCCCAGCATCATAAGGTTCTAACATCCCAGCATCATAAGGTACTAACAGCCCAGCATCATAAGGTACTAACATCCCAGCATCACAAGGTGCTAACATCCCAGCATCATAAGGTACTAACATCCCAGCATCATAAGGTGCTAACATCCCAGCATCATAAGGTACTAACATCCCAGCATCATAATGTGCTAACATCCCAGCATCATAAGGTACTAACATCCCAGCATCATAAGGTACTAACATCCCAGCATCATAAGGTGCTAACATCCCAGCATCATAAGGTACTAACATTCCAGCATCATAAGGTGCTAACATCCCAGCATCATAAGGTACTAACATCCCAGCATCACAAGGTGCTAACATCCCAGCATCATAAGGTACTAACATCCCAGCATCATAATGTGCTAACATCCCAGCATCATAATGTGCTAACATCCCAGCCTAATAAGGTGCTAACATCCCAGCATCATAAGGTGCTAACACCCCAGCATCATAAGGTACTAACACCCCAGCATCATAAGGTGCTAACATCCCAGCATCATAAGGCGTCATCCATTGACAAACTTCATTAGTGAACAAAAGTACTTCAACAGGGGAATGGTCTATTATGCAACTGTACAGCATGGTGATTAATGGTGGGTAGTATGATAAGCATGATCTGCAGTAGTCTGGAGTGTCTGTGAAATACTGTTACAGCATCCAGCTGGCAGGAGGCTCCACTACCAGTGAACACCATTTGTCTACAACCAACACACCAATTTTGGGAACAAAGACTGTTGAGAAAGTTATCCAAATGTTCTCAGAACATGATTTTGGCAAATGGACAATTTCTTACAATGAATGTCAAGCCACATGCATGTACGCACACATACCATTCTACTGTTTATTTTGATCCGGTTTATCCACGGCAAAGATATATATTTTCCATAATAATTTGTAACTAATTAATTTGTTCAATACACTCTTCAAACATGTAGAGCATGCAAGTTGCGCATGCAGTCTATAGCCTAACTATAATCACCAAGGCAGCTTTATTATCTTTGTAGCCCTAAATGTTTAACATTTCAGAGTAGACTATTCACTTGCTGAACATAAATGAACGCATATTGCGACGACAGGTAGGCCTATCCAATGGACACCATCAATAGAGGGATTTGTGATCAATTCACTTCAGCCTATTTATTTTATTAGCCTACACGATTATTTTACATTTTAAAAAATGTACTTAACAACTTTGCACTTAGAATAACATCCTCAAAACCACAAATTGAATTGAAAAGTTTGTCTATAAAACCTACATTATGTTTCCAAGTATGTCCCTCAAAAGGATAATTAGGCATATACACTGAGACTTTGTGAGCAAATTCGTTAAATCACAACATTTTTGTATTATTTAAATGTAGACTAGGTTAATATGCACAACAAACAAAAAAAACGTGCGGAAAATGTATAAACTTACAATGTGGCTGATGCACTATCTGGTGCGCGCAGGCAGGAATCCCATTCCCTTATAGAACCCAAAGCCCAATCTTGTTCTACAGAAATTGGTGCAGCCAGCCGCTCCTCACACCCCGCTCCGAATCATGGAATGGTTAGGCAAAGAGTAGCCTACAGTATTCATCTACTTTTCGGTATAGTCTACACGACCTGTGGTCATACACACCCCTACATCCCCCTGAATTAGTTCTACCGGGAAACTTTATGTTCGGGGCAGTGGGAAGGAATTCTAAGGAAATTCTGAAGCAGATAGAAATAGTAAAGTGATGTAAGTGGTTATTTGTACCAGGAGACTAACACCATTAAAATAATATTAGCCTTTACAATATAGGCCAAGTGTTGTTGGTCTTTATCGTTATGCAAGGCTCTCTCAATTTAGATGAATTGGTGCCTCTAGAGAAATTCAAAAGGCTGATTGAGGACCGTTTGTTTTCTATCATTGTGTTTTGCAAGAAGAGCGAGAATGTGCCTCGAGTGCTATATGCTCTTCAACGTTAAATGAGATTTACAAACCTCACAACCTTGCCAAACCTCACAACTGTTAGGATTTATGTTTATGCACTATAGCCGGGTAGCATATAGGGTGAAAATGAATATTGTTTTGTTACACACACACACACAATACAGAGGGGGGTGTGTGTGTATGTGTGTAAGGACTGACCACCACAGGCCATAAAAGCTGTGGACAGCCTGTAGAGGGGAGGGGTGCATCTCTCTAGGCCAACCAGGAGTTTAGAATACTGGACAATACCATATTAGGAACTGTTTTAGTGTAGAATCGACAGACCCAAGACGGATCTAATCTACCCAGCAACCAGATGTGGACAAAGGAACGCGCCAAGGGGCTTGGACAAAGGGCCATCAAAGGGGGGCAAAGTCTAAACCAAGCCCAGCCTCTACTGTGATAGGCCAACAGACGCGTTGAAACTACGGTATAAGAACAGCTGTTTACGTACTCCTTACCAGTTCTCTGTTCATCCTGCGCGGTGATACAGTGAACCCGTATATATGAAAATTGCATTTACCATTTATAAGTTTGAGTTTAATTAAAATACTTAAAATATATTCGGGGACTCTGAATCACATTTTGTCCTGATGCCAGATTTGAACAGACGCAAATCTCTTTCACAACCGAGCTAAACCTCACAACCTTGCCTTGCTTTTCTGTAACTTTCAGTGACAATTACTAACACCTTTGATCATTTTGCTGTTACCTATCCAGACCTAGCAGATCTACAAAACAGGAGTGGACCAGGGTACAGAACATTTTGGGGTGAAATATAACTGCACTTCTCTGCTCTAAGACACCCCACTCCAAAACACACCTTCAGTGAACTCCATCCCATTTCTGACACCAGTGCAGAAGAAGTTGGGGCTCCCGAGTGGTGCAGCAGTCTAAGGCACTGCATCTCAGTGCTAGAGGCATCACTATAGACACCCTGGTTCAAATCCAGGCTGTATCACAACTGTCCGTTATTGGGAGGCCCATAGGGCGGCGCACAATTGGCCCAGCATCATCCGGGTTTGGCCGGTGTAGGCCGTCATTGTAAATAAGAATTTGTTCTTAACTGACTTGCCTAGTTAAATAAAAGAAGTTAGGCCAGTGGTTCCCAGTGGTTCCCAGCTCCGGTCCTCCAGTATCCCCAACAGTACACAGTATTATTGTAGTCCCGGACAAGCACACTTCAACTTGTCAACTAATCATCAGGCCCTCATTGAGTTGAATCAGGTATGTTTGTCTGGGCTACAACACGTGTGCTGTGGGGGTACTCGAGGACAGGAGTTGGGAACTGGTGGGCTAGGCTACCCCTAGTTACATTTATGGCCTCATTTAGCATGCTATAAAACTCTCACCACAGAACTGCAGCATACACAACCCTTTTTACATAAGTATTTTTTATATGCAATTTTAGGCATGAATTGCCTCCCACGCCACTCTGCCTCCTGAACAATGAAATATATTTGTTCCCAGATCATTGGTTTTCGGTCTACCCTCCCTGAATGTAATAGCTGAGTGAGTTAGGAATTGAGCTCAACCCTGCATCTTTTTAAATAAACATGACAAGACTGATTTCTCAACATAAAAAATGTACTGCCAGTGTACTTGTATTTGGCAACTCATGTTTAGATGTCATACGCTGATGTGGCGGGTTAATGGTCTGATGAATACTTTGTGGTAGGCTTGTCTTAGTTTGTTTAGACACGTGCGAGCATAGCCGCGGGAAGTAGGAGTACTGAGGGTGCTGCATCACCCCCTGAAAAATCAGAATTAAAAAAAGATGTAACGGGCGCTCTCCTCCTCTTCGTCTGAAGAGGAGAAGCAAGGATCGGAGGACCAATACGCAGCGTGGTTATATGACATAATGAATTTATTCACAAGACGAACACTGACACGAACTACACTTGAATAATTAACAAAACAACGTAGACTGACCTGAACATAAGAACTTACATGACACGAAGAACGCATGAAACAGGAACAGACTACACAAACCGAACGAACAAATGAAACAGTCCCGTGTGGTGCAAACAAACACAGACACAGGAGACAACCACCCACAAACAAACAGTGAAAACAGCCTACCTTAAATATGGCTCTCAATCAGAGGAAAGGTCAAAAACCTGCCTCTAATTGAGAACCATATCAGGCAACACATTAAACCCAACATAGAAACACAACACATAGAATGCCCACCCCAACTCACGCCCTGACCAACCAAACACATACAAAACAACAGAAAACAGGTCAGGAACGTGACAAAAGACATATATATATATATATATATATATATATATCACAGAAGAAGTGCACTGGGCCTTTACTATTATTAGCAGATTGATATTGATCTCTGTAGTGCAGGAAAAACATTTCTTCAGCATCTCAGCTTTGGCAAAAAAGGTAGTGTAATTAAGAACAGTATCTTTCAGGATTCAATTGTTGGAATTGTAAGAGTTGTTGCCCTGTCAATTTCTCCACAATTGTCATTCTAACGGAATCCAGAAAGAACAAAACCCTGTCCTCAATCATTTACATCAAAAGGTCGAAAGTAATGGGCATAGACACAAAACATCCACAACAAATTAAATATTTTTCTTAATCAAATAACATGGGAAACAACCACGTTTTGTGCAGTATTAATTTACCATCCTTACAAACCAGTTAATGTAAATGTACATTACTGTATTGTACATAGGCAGGTCATCTAGGTTTGTACCTGTAGACGTTCCATCACCATGTGTAACGGTCCTGACCTGTTTTATGTTGTTTTTGTATGTGTTTAGGTCAGGGCATGTGTTTTGGGTGGGCAGTCTATGTTATCTGTTTCTATGTTGGTTGTGGTTGCCTGGTATGGCTCTTAATTAGAGGCAGGTGTTTTGCGTTCTCCTCTAATTAAGAGTCATATTTAGGTAGGGTGTTCTCACTGTTTGTTTGTGGGTGATTGTCTTCCGTGTCGTCGAATGTATGTTACCATACGGGACTGTTTGGCTGTTCGTTTATTTTGATGTCGTCTGTTTCCTGTCCGTGAGTTACGTTTAGTTATGTAAGTTTATGTTCAGGTTTCGTCAACGTCGTTTTCTTGTTTTGTTTATTTGAAAGTGTTTTGTTTCGTGTTGCCGTCGTGTTAAATAAAAGGATGGCTTATTTCCCGAATGCTGCATTTTGGTCTGATGATCCTTCTCTCCTCTCCTCGTCCGAGGATGAGGAGAGAGACAGCCCTTACAGAATCACCCACCAACCTAGGACCAAGCGGCAAGGGAATGCTCAACAGAGCAACCAGGACTTCTGGACTTGGGAGGAGATCCTGGACGGTAGAGGACCCTGGGCTCAGCCAGGGGAATATCGCCGTCCCAAGGCGGAGTTGGAAGCAGCGAAGGCTGAGAGGCGCTGGTATGAGGAGGCAGCGCGGCGACGCGGTTGGGAGCCCGTGAGTCAGACCCAAAAATTTCTTGGGGGGGGGCACACGAGGAGTGTGGCAAAGCCGGGTAGGATACCTGAGCCAACTCCCCGTGCTTACCGTGGAGGTAGAAGGCGTCGTACTGGTAAGACACCGTGTTATGCTGTAAAGCGCACGGTGTCCCCAGTACGCGTGCTTAGCCCAGTGCGGGCTATTCCACCTTGCCGCACTGGGAGGGCTAGGTTGGGCATCGAGCCGAGTGCCATGAAGCCGGCCCAACGTATCTGGTCTCCAGTACGTCTCCTCGGGCCGGCGTACATGGCACCAGCCTTACAGGTGGTGTCCCCGGTTCGCCTGCATAGCCCAGTGCGGGCTATTCCACCTCGCCGCACTGGCAGGGCTACGGGGACCATTCAACCTGGTAGGGTTGGGGAGGCTCGGTGCTCAAGAGCACGTGTCCTCCTTCACGGTCCGGTATACCCGGTGCCACCTCCATGTACCAGTCCTCCGGTGGCAGCCCCCCGTACCAGGCTGTCTCTCCGGGTTCTCTCTCCAGCTGTTTCCTCCTCTCCAGCGCAGCCAGTGCCTATACCACGCACCAGGCTGTCTCTCCGTCTCCTTCCTACAGGTGTGCCCGTCTGCCCAGCGGCGCCTGAGCTGCCCGTCTGCCCAGCGGCGCCTGAGCTGCCCGTCTGCCCAGCGGCGCCTGAACTGCCCGTCTGCCCAGCGGCGCCTGAACTGCCCGTCTGCCCAGCGGCGCCTGAACTGCCCGTCTGCCCAGCGGCGCCTGAGCTGCCCGTCTGCCATGAGCCTGCAAAGCTGCCCGTCTGCCATGAGCCTGCAAAGCTGCCCGTCTGCCATGAGCCTACAGAGCCTTCCGCCAGACCGGATCAGCCAGAGCCTTCCGCCAGACCGGATCAGCCAGAGCCTTCCGCCAGACCGGATCAGCCAGAGCCTTCCGCCAGACCGGATCAGCCAGAGCCTTCCGCCAGACCGGATCAGCCAGAGCCTTCCGCCAGACCGGATCAGCCAGAGCCTTCCGCCAGACCGGATCAGCCAGAGCCTTCCGCCAGACCGGATCAGCCAGAGCCTTCCGCCAGACCGGATCAGCCAGAGCCTTCCGCCAGACCGGATCAGCCAGAGCCGTCCAGCCAGGACCAGCCAGAGCCGTCCAGCCAGGACCAGCCAGAGCCGTCCAGCCAGGACCAGCCAGAGCCGTCCTGCCAGGACCTGCCAGAGCCGTCCTGCCATGACCTGCCAGAGCCGTCCTGCCATGACCTGCCAGAGCCGTCCTGCCAGGGCCTGCCAGAGCCGTCCAGCCAGGACCTGCCAGAGCCGTCCAGCCAGGACCTGCCAGAGCCGTCCAGCCAGGACCTGCCAGAGTCCCTCAGCCAGGACCTGCCAGAGTCCCTCAGCCAGGACCTGCCAGAGTCCCTCAGCCAGGACCTGCCAGAGTCCCTCAGCCAGGACCTGCCAGAGTCCCTCAGCCAGGACCTGCCAGAGTCCCTCAGCCAGGACCTGCCAGAGTCCCTCAGCCAGGACCTGCCAGAGTCCCTCAGCCAGGACCTGCCAGAGTCCCTCAGCCAGGACCTGCCAGAGTCCCTCAGCCAGGACCTGCCAGAGTCCCTCAGCCAGGATCTGCCAGAGTCCCTCAGCCAGGATCTGCCAGAGTCCCTCAGCCAGGATCTGCCAGAGTCCCTCAGCCAGGATCTGCCAGAGTCCCTCAGCCAGGATCTGCCAGAGTCCCTCAGCCAGGATCTGCCAGAGTCCCTCAGCCAGGACCTGCCAGAGTCCCTCAGCCAGGACCTGCCAGAGTCCCTCAGCCAGGACCTGCCAGAGTCCCTCAGCCAGGACCTGCCAGAGTCCCTCAGCCAGGACCTGCCAGAGTCCCTCAGCCAGGATCTGCCAGAGTCTCTCAGCCGGGACCTGCCGCCCCTTATCCCGGTGCTGCCCCTTGTCCCGGTGCTGCCCCTTGTCCCGGTGCTGCCCCTTGTCCCGGTGCTGCCCCTTGTCCCGGTGCTGCCCCTTGTCCCGGTGCTGCCCCTTGTCCCGGTGCTGCCCCTTGTCCCGGTGCTGCCCCTTGTCCCGGTGCTGCTCTTTATCCCGGTGCTGCCCCTTGTCCCGGTGCTGCCCCTTGTCCCGGTGCTGCCCCTTGTCCCGGTGCTGCCCCTTGTCCTGGTGCTGCTCCTTGTCCCGGTGCTGCCCCTTCTCCCGGTGCTGGCCATTCATTTAGGGGATGTTAGTTTTAGGGTGGTCATTGGGAGGGGAAGACAGAAGCGGGGAGTGACTATGGTGGTGTGGGGACAGCGTCCAGAGCCGGAGCCACCACCGTGGTCAACTGCCCACCCAGACCCTCCCCTGGACTTTGTGCTGGTGCGCCCGGCGTTCGCACCTTGAGGGGGGGGTTCTGTAACGGTCCTGACCTGTTTTATGTTGTTTTTGTATGTGTTTAGGTCAGGGCATGTGTTTTGGGTGGGCAGTCTATGTTATCTGTTTCTATGTTGGTTGTGGTTGCCTGGTATGGCTCTTAATTAGAGGCAGGTGTTTTGCGTTCTCCTCTAATTAAGAGTCATATTTAGGTAGGGTGTTCTCACTGTTTGTTTGTGGGTGATTGTCTTCCGTGTCGTCGAATGTATGTTACCATACGGGACTGTTTGGCTGTTCGTTTATTTTGATGTCGTCTGTTTCCTGTCCGTGAGTTACGTTTAGTTATGTAAGTTTATGTTCAGGTTTCGTCAACGTCGTTTTCTTGTTTTGTTTATTTGAAAGTGTTTTGTTTCGTGTTGCCGTCGTGTTAAATAAAAGGATGGCTTATTTCCCGAATGCTGCATTTTGGTCTGATGATCCTTCTCTCCTCTCCTCGTCCGAGGATGAGGAGAGAGACAGCCCTTACACCATGAGGAAAAACAATGCACAATACAGTAATTAAGTACATTGAGACATCAAGTCTATTCTTTAAAAGTGCCTTCCTCACCATCTTAAATAAGCATGCCCCATTCAAAAGATGTAGAACCAGGAACAGATACAGTGAGGGAAAAAATAATTTGATTGGCAAACGTACAAACTCAGCAGTGAATCAAATACTTTTTCCCTCACTGTATAGCCCTTGGTTCACTCCAGACCTGACTGCCCTTGACCAGCACAAAAACATCCTGTGGCGTACTGCATTAGCATCAAATAGCCCCCGTGATATGTAACTTTTCAGGGAAGTTAGGAACCAATATACACAAGCAGTTAGGAAAGCTAAGGCTAGCTTTTTCAAACAGAAATTTGCATCCTGCAGCACAAACTCAAAAAAGTTCTGGGACACTGTAAAGTCCATGGAGAATAAGAGCACCTCCTCCCAGCTGCCCACTGCACTGAGACTAGGAAACACTGTCACCACCGATAAATCCACAATAATCGAGATATTCAACTGCCCTACACCCCCCCCACAGCAACTCGCCCAAGCCTCCCCCATTTCTCCTTCACCTAAATCCAGATAGCTGATGTTCTGTAAGAGCTGCAAAATCTGGACCCCTACAAATCAGCCGGGCTAGACAATCTGGACCCTCTCTTTCTAACATTATCTGCTGAAATTGTTGCAACCCCGATCACTAGCCTGTTCAACCTCTGTTTCGTATCGTCTGAGATCCCCAAAGATTGGAAAGCTGCCGCGGTCATCCCCCTCTTCAAAGGGGCAGACACTCTAGACCCAAACTGCTACAGACCTGTATCTATCCTATCCTGCCTTTCAAAGGTCTTCGAAAGCCAAGTTAACAAACAGATCAGAGACCATTTCGAATTCTACCGTACCTTCTCCGCTATGCAATCTGGCTTCTGAGCTGGTCATGGGTGCACCTCAGCCACGCTCAAGGTCCTAAACGATATCATAACTGCCATCGATAAGAGACAATACTGTGCAGCCGTATTCATCGACCTGGCCAAGGCTTTCGACTCTTCTCAAAACTGCCTCGCCTGGTTCACCAACTACTTCTCTGATAGAGTTCAGTGTGTCAAATCGGAGGGCCTGTTGTCCGGACCTCTGGCAGTCTCTACGGGGGTGCCACAGGGTTCAATTCTCGGGCCGACTCTCTTCTCTGTATATATCAATAATGTCGCTCTTGCTGCTCGTGATTCTCTGATCCCCCTCTACGCAGACGACACCATTCTGTACACTTCTGGCCTTCCTTGGGACACTGTGCTAACTAACCTCCAGACGAGCTTCAATGCCATACAACTCTCCTTCCGTGGCCTCCAACTGCTCTTAAATGCAAGTAAAGCTAAATGCATGCTCTTCAACTGATCGCTGCCCACACCTGCCCGCCCGTCCAGCATCACTACTCTGGACGGTTCTGACCTAGAATATGTGGACAACTACAAATACCTAGGTGTCTGGTTAGACTGTAAACTCTCCTTCCAGACCCACATTAAGCATCTCCAATCCAAAAATGAAATCTAGAATCGACTTCCTATTTCGCAACAAAGCATCCTTCACTCATGCTGCCAAACATACCCTCGTAAAACTGACTATCTGTTAGTGGAATTAAATAATTCCTCTAATATACTCATTAATTAAATTCAATCTGTCTATTTATAAGAATTTGTTAGATACTTATTAACATAAAATAGACAGGATACAGTCTTATTAAAATTGGATAATAGTGTTTATTCTCGGAGCACGCTGCCATTTGATCATAAACACAGGTTTATATACAAGATATGACGTCATAGGTTACAGAATAAGTCTCATTGTCCTGACAAATAGAAAACAGGTTCAAAAGTTCATTCCAACTTCACAGCACACACACATGACACATAATATAATCAATTATCCTGAAGGCTCACTATAATTTATTACCACTTTAGCAGACAACTCAAGATAATGGAAGACCTAAAAAGTTACCCACAGCCTTATCTAAACATCTCAGGGCTAAGTTGGGTCAGTTCAACCATAGTTCAACGACCCTTTCTGCTTATTTTATAACCAACAACACAAATCTCTTTTCACCAGGCGTGCAGAGTTCAATTAGTTATAGTTTTATCTAAAGCTAGAATTTGTTTTAACTATTTATTAACAAAATTCCTAACACTATCCTACAGATCCTTGACTTCGGCAATGTCATTTACAAA
>NC_092089.1:27218093-27228093 GCF_045679555.1 Salvelinus alpinus
TTAGGAGTAACTCAGTCATTATGTTACTGTAGTTAGGAGTAACTCAGTCATTATGTTACTGTAGTTAGGAGTAACTCAGTCATTATGTTACTGTAGTTAGGAGTAACTCAGTCATTATGTTACTGTAGTTAGGAGTAACTCAGTCATTATGTTACTGTAGTTAGGAGTAACTCAGTCATTATGTTACTGTAGTTAGGAGTAACTCAGTCATTATGTTACTGTAGTTAGGAGTAACTCAGTCATTATGTTACTGTAGTTAGGAGTAGGAGGAGTGGAGAGAAGGATGTATATATGTTCTAACCAGCCCAGGAACTAAAGACAACAACTCTCTGGCTAGCTAACTCAGACACTGATATTACAATATATCGCTGTACTGGCTGAGATGTTGATTACTAGACATTGTCCTTGTCTAATAATAATTGGGGGGTTGGGGACAAAACTAGACTCAACATGTGACCCTACTGACAGAAGCATAACACACTCATAGGCACAGCACCCGTGGGGGATAAGCCAGGACGTGCAGACGAGGGCATTCCTCCTCTCAGCTGTGAGCTATTGGGACAGGCTGTCCAGTGCACACAACCCCCCCGACCACCTAACCTCGACTGCTGCTCCGGACCGCCACAGCTAAAGTCCACGTTCTCCCTCTATCTCCCTCCTCTCTCCCCCACCCCCCAGGCCTCATCCAAGAGGCTTCCAACTGTGATGACAGCTACAATACACCACAGTCACATGACTACAACTCAGACAGAGATACGGCCCCAATGCTGAAACAGACTCTCAGCCCCAATGCTGAAACAGACTCTCAGCCCCAATGCTGAAACAGACTCTCAGCCCCAATGCTGAAACAGACTCACAGCCCCAATGCTGAAACAGACTCACAGCCCCAATGCTGAAACAAAGTCAAGGTCTCAATGCTGAAACTCAGACTTACAGCCCCAATGCTGAAACAGACTCACAGCCCCAATGCTGAAACAGACTCACAGCCCCAATGCTGAAACAGACTCTCAGCCCCAATGCTGAAACAGACTCACAGCCCCAATGCTGAAACAGACTCACAGCCCCAATGCTGAAACAGACTCACAGCCCCAATGCTGAAAAGGACTCACAGCCCCAATGCTGAAACAGACTCTCAGCCCCAATGCTGAAACAGACTCTCAGCCCCAATGCTGAAACAGGCTCACAGCCCCAATGCTGAAACAGACTCACAGCCCCAATGCTGAAACAGACTCTCAGCCCCAATGCTGAAACAGACTCTCAGCCCCAATGCTGAAACAGACTCACAGCCCCAATGCTGAAACAGACTCACAGCCCCAATGCTGAAACAAAGTCAAGGTCTCAATGCTGAAACTCAGACTTACAGCCCCAATGCTGAAACAGACTCACAGCCCCAATGCTGAAACAGACTCACAGCCCCAATGCTGAAACAGACTCACAGCCCCAATGCTGAAACAGACTCACAGCCCCAATGCTGAAACAGACTCACAGCCCCAATACTGAAACAGACTTACAGCCCCAATGCTGAAACAGACTCACAGCTCCAATGCTGAAACAGACTCACAGCCCCAATGCTGAAACAGACTCACAGCCCCAATGCTGAAACAGACTCTCAGCCCCAATACTGAAACAGACTTACAGCCCCAATGCTGAAACAGACTCTCAGCCCCAATACTGAAACAGACTCACTGCCCCAATGCTGAAACAGACTTACAGCCCCAATGCTAAAACAGACTCTCAGCCCCAATGCTGAAACAGACTCTCAGCCCCAATGCTGAAACAGACTCACAGCCCCAATGCTGAAACAGACTCACAGCCCCAATGCTGAAACAGACTCTCAGCCCCAATACTGAAACAGACTTACAGCCCCAATGCTGAAACAGACTCTCAGCCCCAATACTGAAACAGACTTACAGCCCCAATGCTGAAACAGACTTACAGCCCCAATGCTAAAACAGACTCTCAGCCCCAATGCTGAAACAGACTCACAGCCCCAATGCTGAAACAGACTCACAGCCCCAATGCTGAAACAGACCCTCAGCCCCAATACTGAAACAGACTTACAGCCCCAATGCTGAAACAGACTCTCAGCCCCAATACTGAAACAGACTTACAGCCCCAATGCTAAAACAGACTCTCAGCCCCAATGCTGAAACAGACTCTCAGCCCCAATGCTGAAACAGACTCACAGCCCCAATGCTGAAACAGACTCACAGCCCCAATGCTGAAACAGACTCTCAGCCCCAATACTGAAACAGACTTACAGCCCCAATGCTGAAACAGACTCTCAGCCCCAATACTGAAACAGACTTACAGCCCCAATGCTGAAACAGACTTACAGCCCCAATGCTAAAACAGACTCTCAGCCCCAATGCTGAAACAGACTCACAGCCCCAATGCTGAAACAGACTCACAGCCCCAAATGCTGAAACAGACTCTCAGCCCCAATACTGAAACAGACTTACAGCCCCAATGCTGAAACAGACTCTCAGCCCCAATACTGAAACAGACTTACAGCCCCAATGCTGAAACAGACTCACAGCCCCAATGCTGAAACAGACTTACAGCCCCAATGCTGAAACAGACTCACAGCCTCAATGCTGAAACAGACTCTCAGCCCCAATGCTGAAACAGACTCACAGCCCCAATGCTGAAACAGACTCACAGCCCCAATACTGAAACAGACTTACAGCCCCAATGCTGAAACAGACTCACAGCTCCAATGCTGAAACAGACTCACAGCCCCAATGCTGAAACAGACTCACAGCCCCAATGCTGAAACAGACTCTCAGCCCCAATACTGAAACAGACTTACAGCCCCAATGCTGAAACAGACTCTCAGCCCCAATACTGAAACAGACTTACTGCCCCAATGCTGAAACAGACTTACAGCCCCAATGCTAAAACAGACTCTCAGCCCCAATGCTGAAACAGACTCTCAGCCCCAATGCTGAAACAGACTCACAGCCCCAATGCTGAAACAGACTCACAGCCCCAATGCTGAAACAGACTCTCAGCCCCAATACTGAAACAGACTTACAGCCCCAATGCTGAAACAGACTCTCAGCCCCAATACTGAAACAGACTTACGGCCCCAATGCTGAAACAGACTTACAGCCCCAATGCTAAAACAGACTCTCAGCCCCAATGCTGAAACAGACTCACAGCCCCAATGCTGAAACAGACTCACAGCCCCAATGCTGAAACAGACCCTCAGCCCCAATACTGAAACAGACTTACAGCCCCAATGCTGAAACAGACTCTCAGCCCCAATACTGAAACAGACTTACAGCCCCAATGCTAAAACAGACTCTCAGCCCCAATGCTGAAACAGACTCTCAGCCCCAATGCTGAAACAGACTCACAGCCCCAATGCTGAAACAGACTCACAGCCCCAATGCTGAAACAGACTCTCAGCCCCAATACTGAAACAGACTTACAGCCCCAATGCTGAAACAGACTCTCAGCCCCAATACTGAAACAGACTTACAGCCCCAATGCTGAAACAGACTTACAGCCCCAATGCTAAAACAGACTCTCAGCCCCAATGCTGAAACAGACTCACAGCCCCAATGCTGAAACAGACTCACAGCCCCAATGCTGAAACAGACTCTCAGCCCCAATACTGAAACAGACTTACAGCCCCAATGCTGAAACAGACTCTCAGCCCCAATACTGAAACAGACTTACAGCCCCAATGCTGAAACAGACTCACAGCCCCAATGCTGAAACAGACTTACAGCCCCAATGCTGAAACAGACTCACAGCCCCAATGCTGAAACAGACTCTCAGCCCCAATGCTGAAACAGACTCTCAGCCCCAATGCTGAAACAGACTCTCAGCCCCAATGCTGAAACAGACTCTCAGCCCCAATGCTGAAACAGACTCACAGCCCCAATGCTGAAACAGACTCTCAGCCCCAATGCTGAAACAGACTCTCAGCCCCAATGCTGAAACAGACTCTCAGCCCCAATGCTAAAACAGACTCACAGCCCCAATGCTGAAACAGACTCTCAGCCCCAATGCTGAAACAGACTCACAGCCCCAATGCTGAAACAGACTCTCAGCCCCAATGCTGAAACAGACTTACAGCCCCAATGCTGAAACAGACTCTCAGCCCCAATGCTGAAACAGACTCTCAGCCCCAATGCTGAAACAGACTCTCAGCCCCAATGCTGAAACAGACTCTCAGCCCCAATGCTAAAACAGACTCACAGCCCCAATGCTGAAACAGACTCTCAGCCCCAATGCTGAAACAGACTCTACAGCCCCAATGCTGAAACAGACTCTCAGCCCCAATGCTGAAACAGACTCTCAGCCCCAATGCTGAAACAGACTCTCAGCCCCAATGCTGAAACAGACTCTCAGCCCCAATGCTGAAACAGACTCTCAGCCCCAATGCTGAAACAGACTCACAGCCCCAATGCTGAAACAGACTCTCAGCCCCAATGCTGAAACAGACTCACAGCCCCAATGCTGAAACAAAAAGGTCTCAATGCTGAAACTCAGACTTACAGCCCCAATGCTGAAACAGACTCACAGCCCCAATGCTGAAACAGACTCACAGCCCCAATGCTGAAACAGACTCACAGCCCCAATGCTGAAACAGACTCACAGCCCCAATGCTGAAACAGACTCACAGCCCCAATACTGAAACAGACTTACAGCCCCAATGCTGAAACAGACTCACAGCTCCAATGCTGAAACAGACTCACAGCCCCAATGCTGAAACAGACTCACAGCCCCAATGCTGAAACAGACTCTCAGCCCCAATACTGAAACAGACTTACAGCCCCAATGCTGAAACAGACTCTCAGCCCCAATACTGAAACAGACTTACTGCCCCAATGCTGAAACAGACTTACAGCCCCAATGCTAAAACAGACTCTCAGCCCCAATGCTGAAACAGACTCTCAGCCCCAATGCTGAAACAGACTCACAGCCCCAATGCTGAAACAGACTCACAGCCCCAATGCTGAAACAGACTCTCAGCCCCAATACTGAAACAGACTTACAGCCCCAATGCTGAAACAGACTCTCAGCCCCAATACTGAAACAGACTTACAGCCCCAATGCTGAAACAGACTTACAGCCCCAATGCTAAAACAGACTCTCAGCCCCAATGCTGAAACAGACTCACAGCCCCAATGCTGAAACAGACCCTCAGCCCCAATACTGAAACAGACTTACAGCCCCAATGCTGAAACAGACTCTCAGCCCCAATGCTAAAACAGACTCTCAGCCCCAATGCTGAAACAGACTCTCAGCCCCAATGCTGAAACAGACTCACAGCCCCAATGCTGAAACAGACTCACAGCCCCAATGCTGAAACAGACTCTCAGCCCCAATACTGAAACAGACTTACAGCCCCAATGCTGAAACAGACTCTCAGCCCCAATACTGAAACAGACTTACAGCCCCAATGCTGAAACAGACTTACAGCCCCAATGCTAAAACAGACTCTCAGCCCCAATGCTGAAACAGACTCTCAGCCCCAATGCTGAAACAGACTCACAGCCCCAATGCTGAAACAGACTCACAGCCCCAATGCTGAAACAGACTCACAGCCCCAATGCTGAAACAGACTCTCAGCCCCAATGCTGAAACAGACTCTCAGCCCCAATGCTGAAACAGACTCTCAGCCCCAATGCTGAAACAGACTCTCAGCCCCAATGCTGAAACAGACTCGCAGCCCCAATGCTGAAACAGACTCACAGCCCCAATGCTGAAACAGACTCTCAGCCCCAATGCTGAAACAGACTCACAGCCCCAATGCTGAAACAAAAAGGTCTCAATGCTGAAACTCAGACTTACAGCCCCAATGCTGAAACAGACTCACAGCCCCAATGCTGAAACAGACTCACAGCCCCAATGCTGAAACAGACTCACAGCCCCAATGCTGAAACAGACTCACAGCCCCAATGCTGAAACAGACTCACAGCCCCAATACTGAAACAGACTTACAGCCCCAATGCTGAAACAGACTCACAGCTCCAATGCTGAAACAGACTCACAGCCCCAATGCTGAAACAGACTCACAGCCCCAATGCTGAAACAGACTCTCAGCCCCAATACTGAAACAGACTTACAGCCCCAATGCTGAAACAGACTCTCAGCCCCAATACTGAAACAGACTTACTGCCCCAATGCTGAAACAGACTTACAGCCCCAATGCTAAAACAGACTCTCAGCCCCAATGCTGAAACAGACTCTCAGCCCCAATGCTGAAACAGACTCACAGCCCCAATGCTGAAACAGACTCACAGCCCCAATGCTGAAACAGACTCTCAGCCCCAATACTGAAACAGACTTACAGCCCCAATGCTGAAACAGACTCTCAGCCCCAATACTGAAACAGACTTACAGCCCCAATGCTGAAACAGACTTACAGCCCCAATGCTAAAACAGACTCTCAGCCCCAATGCTGAAACAGACTCACAGCCCCAATGCTGAAACAGACCCTCAGCCCCAATACTGAAACAGACTTACAGCCCCAATGCTGAAACAGACTCTCAGCCCCAATGCTAAAACAGACTCTCAGCCCCAATGCTGAAACAGACTCTCAGCCCCAATGCTGAAACAGACTCACAGCCCCAATGCTGAAACAGACTCACAGCCCCAATGCTGAAACAGACTCTCAGCCCCAATACTGAAACAGACTTACAGCCCCAATGCTGAAACAGACTCTCAGCCCCAATACTGAAACAGACTTACAGCCCCAATGCTGAAACAGACTTACAGCCCCAATGCTAAAACAGACTCTCAGCCCCAATGCTGAAACAGACTCACAGCCCCAATGCTGAAACAGACTCACAGCCCCAATGCTGAAACAGACTCTCAGCCCCAATGCTGAAACAGACTTACAGCCCCAATGCTGAAACAGACTCTCAGCCCCAATACTGAAACAGACTTACAGCCCCAATGCTGAAACAGACTCACAGCCCCAATGCTGAAACAGACTTACAGCCCCAATGCTGAAACAGACTCACAGCCCCAATGCTGAAACAGACTCTCAGCCCCAATGCTGAAACAGACTCTCAGCCCCAATGCTGAAACAGACTCTCAGCCCCAATGCTGAAACAGACTCTCAGCCCCAATGCTGAAACAGACTCACAGCCCCAATGCTGAAACAGACTCTCAGCCCCAATGCTGAAACAGACTCTCAGCCCCAATGCTGAAACAGACTCTCAGCCCCAATGCTGAAACAGACTCTCAGCCCCAATGCTAAAACAGACTCACAGCCCCAATGCTGAAACAGACTCACAGCCCCAATGCTGAAACAGACTCACAGCCCCAATGCTGAAACAGACTCTCAGCCCCAATGCTGAAACAGACTTACAGCCCCAATGCTGAAACAGACTCTCAGCCCCAATGCTGAAACAGACTCTCAGCCCCAATGCTGAAACAGACTCTCAGCCCCAATGCTGAAACAGACTCTCAGCCCCAATGCTAAAACAGACTCACAGCCCCAATGCTGAAACAGACTCTCAGCCCCAATGCTGAAACAGACTCTCAGCCCCAATGCTGAAACAGACTCTCAGCCCCAATGCTGAAACAGACTCTCAGCCCCAATGCTGAAACAGACTCTCAGCCCCAATGCTGAAACAGACTCTCAGCCCCAATGCTGAAACAGACTCTCAGCCCCAATGCTGAAACAGACTCACAGCCCCAATGCTGAAACAGACTCACAGCCCCAATGCTGAAACAGACTCACAGCCCCAATGCTGAAACAGACTCTCAGCCCCAATGCTGAAACAGACTCTCAGCCCCAATGCTGAAACAGACTCACAGCCCCAATGCTGAAACAGACTCACAGCCCCAATGCTGAAACAGACTCACAGCCCCAATGCTGAAACAGACTCACAGCCCCAATGCTGAAACAGACTCACAGCCCCAATGCTGAAACAGACTCTCAGCCCCAATACTGAAACAGACTTACAGCCCCAATGCTGAAACAGACTCTCAGCCCCAATGCTGAAACAGACTCTCAGCCCCAATGCTGAAACAGACTCTCAGCCCCAATGCTGAAACAGACTCACAGCCCCAATGCTGAAACAGACTCTCAGCCCCAATGCTGAAACAGACTCACAGCCCCAATGCTGAAACAGACTCACAGCCCCAATGCTGAAACAGACTCACAGCCCCAATACTGAAACAGACTTACAGCCCCAATGCTGAAACAGACTCACAGCTCCAATGCTGAAACAGACTCACAGCCCCAATGCTGAAACAGACTCACAGCCCCAATGCTGAAACAGACTCTCAGCCCCAATACTGAAACAGACTTACAGCCCCAATGCTGAAACAGACTCTCAGCCCCAATACTGAAACAGACTTACTGCCCCAATGCTGAAACAGACTTACAGCCCCAATGCTAAAACAGACTCTCAGCCCCAATGCTGAAACAGACTCTCAGCCCCAATGCTGAAACAGACTCACAGCCCCAATGCTGAAACAGACTCACAGCCCCAATGCTGAAACAGACTCTCAGCCCCAATACTGAAACAGACTTACAGCCCCAATGCTGAAACAGACTCTCAGCCCCAATACTGAAACAGACTTACAGCCCCAATGCTGAAACAGACTTACAGCCCCAATGCTAAAACAGACTCTCAGCCCCAATGCTGAAACAGACTCACAGCCCCAATGCTGAAACAGACCCTCAGCCCCAATACTGAAACAGACTTACAGCCCCAATGCTGAAACAGACTCTCAGCCCCAATGCTAAAACAGACTCTCAGCCCCAATGCTGAAACAGACTCTCAGCCCCAATGCTGAAACAGACTCACAGCCCCAATGCTGAAACAGACTCACAGCCCCAATGCTGAAACAGACTCTCAGCCCCAATACTGAAACAGACTTACAGCCCCAATGCTGAAACAGACTCTCAGCCCCAATACTGAAACAGACTTACAGCCCCAATGCTGAAACAGACTTACAGCCCCAATGCTAAAACAGACTCTCAGCCCCAATGCTGAAACAGACTCACAGCCCCAATGCTGAAACAGACTCACAGCCCCAATGCTGAAACAGACTCTCAGCCCCAATACTGAAACAGACTTACAGCCCCAATGCTGAAACAGACTCTCAGCCCCAATACTGAAACAGACTTACAGCCCCAATGCTGAAACAGACTCACAGCCCCAATGCTGAAACAGACTTACAGCCCCAATGCTGAAACAGACTCACAGCCCCAATGCTGAAACAGACTCTCAGCCCCAATGCTGAAACAGACTCTCAGCCCCAATGCTGAAACAGACTCTCAGCCCCAATGCTGAAACAGACTCTCAGCCCCAATGCTGAAACAGACTCACAGCCCCAATGCTGAAACAGACTCTCAGCCCCAATGCTGAAACAGACTCTCAGCCCCAATGCTGAAACAGACTCTCAGCCCCAATGCTAAAACAGACTCACAGCCCCAATGCTGAAACAGACTCTCAGCCCCAATGCTGAAACAGACTCACAGCCCCAATGCTGAAACAGACTCTCAGCCCCAATGCTGAAACAGACTTACAGCCCCAATGCTGAAACAGACTCTCAGCCCCAATGCTGAAACAGACTCTCAGCCCCAATGCTGAAACAGACTCTCAGCCCCAATGCTGAAACAGACTCTCAGCCCCAATGCTAAAACAGACTCACAGCCCCAATGCTGAAACAGACTCTCAGCCCCAATGCTGAAACAGACTCTCAGCCCCAATGCTGAAACAGACTCTCAGCCCCAATGCTGAAACAGACTCTCAGCCCCAATGCTGAAACAGACTCTCAGCCCCAATGCTGAAACAGACTCTCAGCCCCAATGCTGAAACAGACTCTCAGCCCCAATGCTGAAACAGACTCACAGCCCCAATGCTGAAACAGACTCACAGCCCCAATGCTGAAACAGACTCACAGCCCCAATGCTGAAACAGACTCTCAGCCCCAATGCTGAAACAGACTCTCAGCCCCAATGCTGAAACAGACTCACAGCCCCAATGCTGAAACAGACTCACAGCCCCAATGCTGA
>NC_092089.1:27233093-27265593 GCF_045679555.1 Salvelinus alpinus
GAACAGAGCAATACTCAATCATGAGGCATCAAAGCCAAAGGAACTGAGTAACATTAAGAAATGCTATAGATGGAAGGAATGCAGTTTGGAAACCTACCAAAAAACAATTAGGCAACAGCAAATTCAATCCCTTTTAGACAACTTCCTGGGTAAAACGTTCCACTGCAATAGTGAAGGTGTAAACTTGGCAGTAGAAAATCTTAACAGTATATTTGACCTCTCAGCTTCCCTATCAAATCTAAAAATCTCAAATAGAAAACCGAAGAAAATGAACAACAATGACAAATGGTTTGATAAAGAATGCAAAAATCTAAGAAATAAATTGAGAAACCTGTCCAACCAAAAACATAGAGACCCGGAAAACCTGAGTCTACGCCTTCACTATGGTGAATCACTAAAACAATACAGAAATACACTACGGAAAAAGAAGGAACAGCACGTCAGAAATCAGCTCAATGTAATTGAAGAATCCATAGACTCTAACCAATTCTGGGAAAATTGGAAAACACTAAACAAACAACAACACGAAGAATTATCTATCCAAAATGGAGATGTATGGGTAAACCACTTCTCCAATCTTTTTGGCTCTATAACAAAGAATAAAGAGCAAAAACATATACATGATCAAATACAAATCCTAGAATCAACCATTAAAGACTACCAGAACCCACTGGATTCTCCAATTACCTTGAATGAGTTACAGGACAAAATAAAAACCCTCCAACCCAAAAAGGCCTGTGGTGTTGATGGTATCCTTAATGAAATGATCAAATATACAGACAACAAATTCCAATTGGCTATATTAAAACTCTTTAACATCGTCCTTAGCTCTGGCATCTTCCCCAATATTTGGAACCAAGGACTGATCACCCCAATCCACAAAAGTGGAGACAAATTTGACCCCAATAACTACCGTGGAATATGCGTCAACAGTAACCTTGGGAAAATACTCTGCATTATCATTAACAGCAGACTCGTACATTTCCTCAATGAAAACAATGTACTGAGCAAATGTCAAATTGGCTTTTTACCAAATTACCGTACAACAGACCATGTATTCACCCTACACACCCTAATTGACAACCAAACAAACCAAAACAAAGGCAAAGTCTTCTCATGCTTTGTTGATTTCAAAAAAGCCTTCGACTCAATTTGGCATGAGGGTCTGCTATACAAATTGATGGAAAGTGGTGTTGGGGGTAAAACATACGACATCATAAAATCCATGTACACAAACAACAAGTGTGCGGTTAAAATTGGCAAAAAACACACACATTTCTTCACACAGGGTCGTGGGGTGAGACAGGGATGCAGCTTAAGCCCCACCCTCTTCAACATATATATCAACGAATTGGCGCGGGCACTAGAACAGTCTGCAGCACCCGGTCTCACCCTACTAGAATCCGAAGTCAAATGTCTACTGTTTGCTGATGATCTGGTGCTTCTGTCACCAACCAAGGAGGGCCTACAGCAGCACCTAGATCTTCTGCACAGATTCTGTCAGACCTGGGCCCTGACAGTAAATCTCAGTAAGACCAAAATAATGGTGTTCCAAAAAAGGTCCAGTCGCCAGGACCACAAATTCCATCTAGACACCGTTGCCCTAGAGCACACAAAAAACTATACATACCTCGGCCTAAACATCAGCACCACAGGTAGCTTCCACAGAGCTGTGAACGATCTGAGAGACAAGGCAAGAAGGGCATTCTATGCCATCTAAAGGAACATAAATTTCAACATACCAATTAGGATCTGGCTAAAAATACTTGAATCAGTCATAGAGCCCATTGCCCTTTATGGTTGTGAGGTCTGGGGTCCGCTCACCAACCAAGATTTCACAAAATGGGACAAACACCAAATTGAGACTCTGCATGCAGAATTCTGCAAAAATATCCTCCGTGTACAACGTAGAACACCAAATAATGCATGCAGAGCAGAATTAGGCCGATACCCACTAATTATCAAAATCCAGAAAAGAGCCGTTAAATTCTACAACCACCTAAAAGGAAGCGATTCCCAAACCTTCCATAACAAAGCCATCACCTACAGAGAGATGAACCTGGAGAAGAGTCCCCTAAGCAAGCTGGTCCTAGGGCTCTGTTCACAAACACAAACACACCCCACAGAGCCCCAGGACAACAGCACAATTAGACCCAACCAAATCATGAGAAAACAAAAAGATAATTACTTGACACATTGGAAAGAATTAACAAAAAAACAGAGCAAACTAGAATGCTATTTGGCCCTAAACAGAGAGTATACAGTGGCAGAATACCTGACCACTGTGACTGACCCAAACTTAAGGAAAGCTTTGACTATGTACAGACTCAGTGAGCATAGCCTTGCTATTGAGAAAGGCCGCCGTAGGCAGACATGGCTCTCAAGAGAAGACAGGCTATGTGCTCACTGCCCACAAAATGAGGTGGAAACTGAGCTGCACTTCCTAACCTCCTGCCCAATGTATGACCATATTAGAGAGACATATTTCCCTCAGATTACACAGATCCACAAAGAATTTGAAAACAAATCCAATTTTGATAAACTCCCATATCTACTGGGTGAAATTCCACAGTGTGCCATCACAGCAGCAAGATTTGTGACCTGTTGCCACAAGAAAAGGGCAACCAGTGAAGAACAAACACCATTGTAAATACAACCCATATTTATGCTTATTTATTTTAACTTGTGTGCTTTAACCATTTGTACATTGTTACAACACTGTATATATATAATATGACATTTGTAATGTCTTTCTTGTTTTGAAACTTCTGTATGTGTAATGTTTACTGTTAATTTGTATTGTTTATTTCACTTTTGTGTATTATCTACCTCACTTGCGTTGGCAATGTTAACACGTTTCCCATGCCAATAAAGCCCCTTGAATTGAATTGAATTGACAGAGAGAGAGATAAAGAGAGAGAGAGAAAAAGAGAGAGAGACAGAGAGACAGAGAGAGAGAGAGAGAGAGAGAGAGAGAGAGAGAGAGAGAGAGAGAGAGAGAGAGAGAGAGAGAGAGAGAGAGAGAGAGAGAGAGAGAGAGAGAGAGAGAGAGAGAGAGAGAGAGAGAGAGAGAGAGAGAGAGAGAGAGACATAGAGAGAGAGAGAGAGAGAGAGAGAGAGAGAGACATAGAGAGAGAGAGAGAGAGAGAGAGAGAGAGAGAGAGAGAGAGAGAGAGAGAGAGAGAGAGAGAGAGAGAGAGAGAGAGATGGTAGGTACACCTATAGCTCATCTCTTGGCAGTAGCACTGTAGACTACTTTATCACTGACCTCAACCCAGAGTCTCTCAGAGCGTTCACAGTCAGCCCACTGACACCCCTATCAGACCACAGCAAAATCACAGTCTACTTGAACAGAGCAATACTCAATCATGAGGCATCAAAGCCAAAGGAACTGAGTAACATTAAGAAATGCTATAGATGGAAGGAATGCAGTTTGGAAACCTACCAAAAAACAATTAGGCAACAGCAAATTCAATCCCTTTTAGACAACTTCCTGGGTAAAACGTTCCACTGCAATAGTGAAGGTGTAAACTTGGCAGTAGAAAATCTTAACAGTATATTTGACCTCTCAGCTTCCCTATCAAATCTAAAAATCTCAAATAGAAAACCGAAGAAAATGAACAACAATGACAAATGGTTTGATAAAGAATGCAAAAATCTAAGAAATAAATTGAGAAACCTGTCCAACCAAAAACATAGAGACCCGGAAAACCTGAGTCTACGCCTTCACTATGGTGAATCACTAAAACAATACAGAAATACACTACGGAAAAAGAAGGAACAGCACGTCAGAAATCAGCTCAATGTAATTGAAGAATCCATAGACTCTAACCAATTCTGGGAAAATTGGAAAACACTAAACAAACAACAACACGAAGAATTATCTATCCAAAATGGAGATGTATGGGTAAACCACTTCTCCAATCTTTTTGGCTCTATAACAAAGAATAAAGAGCAAAAACATATACATGATCAAATACAAATCCTAGAATCAACCATTAAAGACTACCAGAACCCACTGGATTCTCCAATTACCTTGAATGAGTTACAGGACAAAATAAAAACCCTCCAACCCAAAAAGGCCTGTGGTGTTGATGGTATCCTTAATGAAATGATCAAATATACAGACAACAAATTCCAATTGGCTATATTAAAACTCTTTAACATCGTCCTTAGCTCTGGCATCTTCCCCAATATTTGGAACCAAGGACTGATCACCCCAATCCACAAAAGTGGAGACAAATTTGACCCCAATAACTACCGTGGAATATGCGTCAACAGTAACCTTGGGAAAATACTCTGCATTATCATTAACAGCAGACTCGTACATTTCCTCAATGAAAACAATGTACTGAGCAAATGTCAAATTGGCTTTTTACCAAATTACCGTACAACAGACCATGTATTCACCCTACACACCCTAATTGACAACCAAACAAACCAAAACAAAGGCAAAGTCTTCTCATGCTTTGTTGATTTCAAAAAAGCCTTCGACTCAATTTGGCATGAGGGTCTGCTATACAAATTGATGGAAAGTGGTGTTGGGGGTAAAACATACGACATCATAAAATCCATGTACACAAACAACAAGTGTGCGGTTAAAATTGGCAAAAAACACACACATTTCTTCACACAGGGTCGTGGGGTGAGACAGGGATGCAGCTTAAGCCCCACCCTCTTCAACATATATATCAACGAATTGGCGCGGGCACTAGAACAGTCTGCAGCACCCGGTCTCACCCTACTAGAATCCGAAGTCAAATGTCTACTGTTTGCTGATGATCTGGTGCTTCTGTCACCAACCAAGGAGGGCCTACAGCAGCACCTAGATCTTCTGCACAGATTCTGTCAGACCTGGGCCCTGACAGTAAATCTCAGTAAGACCAAAATAATGGTGTTCCAAAAAAGGTCCAGTCGCCAGGACCACAAATTCCATCTAGACACCGTTGCCCTAGAGCACACAAAAAACTATACATACCTCGGCCTAAACATCAGCACCACAGGTAGCTTCCACAGAGCTGTGAACGATCTGAGAGACAAGGCAAGAAGGGCATTCTATGCCATCTAAAGGAACATAAATTTCAACATACCAATTAGGATCTGGCTAAAAATACTTGAATCAGTCATAGAGCCCATTGCCCTTTATGGTTGTGAGGTCTGGGGTCCGCTCACCAACCAAGATTTCACAAAATGGGACAAACACCAAATTGAGACTCTGCATGCAGAATTCTGCAAAAATATCCTCCGTGTACAACGTAGAACACCAAATAATGCATGCAGAGCAGAATTAGGCCGATACCCACTAATTATCAAAATCCAGAAAAGAGCCGTTAAATTCTACAACCACCTAAAAGGAAGCGATTCCCAAACCTTCCATAACAAAGCCATCACCTACAGAGAGATGAACCTGGAGAAGAGTCCCCTAAGCAAGCTGGTCCTAGGGCTCTGTTCACAAACACAAACACACCCCACAGAGCCCCAGGACAACAGCACAATTAGACCCAACCAAATCATGAGAAAACAAAAAGATAATTACTTGACACATTGGAAAGAATTAACAAAAAAACAGAGCAAACTAGAATGCTATTTGGCCCTAAACAGAGAGTATACAGTGGCAGAATACCTGACCACTGTGACTGACCCAAACTTAAGGAAAGCTTTGACTATGTACAGACTCAGTGAGCATAGCCTTGCTATTGAGAAAGGCCGCCGTAGGCAGACATGGCTCTCAAGAGAAGACAGGCTATGTGCTCACTGCCCACAAAATGAGGTGGAAACTGAGCTGCACTTCCTAACCTCCTGCCCAATGTATGACCATATTAGAGAGACATATTTCCCTCAGATTACACAGATCCACAAAGAATTTGAAAACAAATCCAATTTTGATAAACTCCCATATCTACTGGGTGAAATTCCACAGTGTGCCATCACAGCAGCAAGATTTGTGACCTGTTGCCACAAGAAAAGGGCAACCAGTGAAGAACAAACACCATTGTAAATACAACCCATATTTATGCTTATTTATTTTAACTTGTGTGCTTTAACCATTTGTACATTGTTTAACACACTGTATATATATAATATGACATTTGTAATGTCTTTCTTGTTTTGAAACTTCTGTATGTGTAATGTTTACTGTTAATTTGTATTGTTTATTTCACTTTTGTGTATTATCTACCTCACTTGCTTTGGCAATGTTAACACGTTTCCCATGCCAATAAAGCCCCTTGAATTGAATTGAATTGAAGAGAGAGAGAGATAGAGAGAGAGAGAGAGAGAGAGAGAGAGAGAGAGAGAGAGAGAGAGAGAGAGAGAGAGAGAGAGAGAGAGAGAGAGAGAGAGAGAGAGAGAGAGAGAGAGAGAGAGAGAGAGAGAGAGAGAGAGAGAGAGAGAGAGAGAGAGAGAGAGAGAGAGAGAGAGAGAGAGAGAGAGAGAGAGAGAGAGAGAGAGAGAGGTCATGGTCAGATGAGCTCCTGCATTTTTCTGCATTTTCTTAATAAAATATAGATTTAGAGTTAGATAAACTTGGATTTTTTGTCAAGAACACATACAGGATGCTACCCTCTACAACATAACCCTCACTTCAAATCAAAACTCAAAACCTACAACCTTATTTTGGACGGATTTACGGAATCACCTGAATGGTTCACATCTACCAAGGATTAATTATTCTATACAGCAAATTCTCTGGAAAACAACAGAAACCTGAGAACACCACCCAACCTGGAACTGAGTGAGTAATGTTTAGTCTGAAACTATATTCTATTTCCAAAAGCCAAGAAGAAAAATACATGACTCTACTTTATAAGGACTGAATAGTAACATAATTCTGCCAAGCTTGATACAGCTTCAACAAGCACTTAAGTGTCAAGTGAGAGGTGTCAAAGCCCATTAGCCCAACAATGGCAGGAGAGTCGAATAGTCTACCCCAACCAAATGGAGAGGCCTTAGAAGCTGCCTCCCGCTGTTCAGAGGTAATTAAAATACAGTACCCTGTGCATGTAAAAAATGATAAGACAAGAAAAGATCACAAAATGAAGCTCCTTATGGAAAATCAAGAGACACTTTTTGCTGACTATTACAAAAATGGGAACATCAGCAACCTTATCTTCTACACAAACCATCCAGTGGCATGGCACAGTGCTATATTAGCACACTACCCCTTTGTTAAGAGAGGGGGGGTTAACGAGGGGTGGAAACTCAGGATACTTGACAACGAGGACTCTGAGTCAGCTAATATAAATCTATATAAATCTGGAACAGTATTGGTACAGGGCAATCACACACAGTTTCAGCTGGACTTTCACCTAATCAAAGAATTAGCCCAGCAGGAGAAGCTCTCCCTTGATAAAGATACCCCCACCCCAAGCGGGTCAGACCAGACGTCTTCATCATATAACCACACAGACGAGCAACCCTCAGCAGACAGTCAACCTCCCAGCACAGAGTACTTCTCCCTCATTGAAATGAAGGATAAATTCACCCAGCTGGAGGTAAGGCAGGTGGAGCTGGAACAGCAGGTGATCACACTCCAGTCAGCACAGACCCAGACAACAGTCCAGCACAACAACACCCCCTTAACCAGACCTGGAGAGCTGGAGGTGGAGAAAGACATACCTGCACTATGGACAGTGGTGAGACAACATCAACAGGAGAAAGAGCAGGAGCAGGAGAAGAACAGAGCACTAGAGGAGAGGATCAGATCAGACTACAGGAGGAGAGGGAGATGGAGGAGAGGATCAGACTGCTGGAGGAGAGGTTGAGGGGGATGGCATGTGACAGAGAACAACCCACTAGGGAGGTGGTCATCCCCACAGAGACGCCAGCAGAACAGCCCACCTCAGCACCCAACAAAAGTCTCGACACCACAGCAGAACAGTCCACACCAGACCCTGACCATAGAGTCGACATCACAGCAGAACAGACAAAAGAAAAACCCCAAGCCCAGCAGCTCTCACTCCCTCTGAGCACCCTCCCTGTCAGCCACCCTGATAGCCCTCCTGACAACCCCCCCACACCCACTGAGGACAAACACAAGACACAGATTTTTCTCCTCATGGACTCAAATGGGAAATATATAGAAGAAAAAAAACTTTTTCCCAAACACAGTGTGTCTAAACTCTGGTGTCCAAACACCCAGCGCGCCCTAGACCTTCTGTCTGAGGACAAACTAGGCTCACCTAGCCACATAATAATACACACAGGCACAAACGACCTGAGAGCACAGCAGGAAAGGGTGGCCACAGCACTGAAGGGAGTGATTGAAAAAGCTTCTTCTACTTTCCCCAACGCACAAGTGGTTATCTCCACCCTGCTACCACGAAAAGACTTCCACCCTGCTACAATACAGCGGGTAAACGCAAGCATTTCCCGTGACTGTGCCTCAAAACCAAATGTTTTTCTGGCCCACCACTCCACCCTGGACTTGAACAGCCTCTATGACCAGGTCCACCTCTACAAGGCAGCAGTGCCCACCTTTGCCCGGACTCTAAAGGACATCGCTCTCAAACGAAGCCCCAACACTTCACACAGGAGCAACAGATCAATAGACACCCCACCCAGACCAGCGAGACACCCTCCAAGACCTCCAGGACCCCCCCCTGGACCCACACACCCCCCCCCACATCAACCATGCCCACACCCAATTTAGGCCCCCTCAGATCAGACCCATGCCACTCCTGCCCACCCCATGCACCCCACCCCCGCAAAGAGGGCATCAACATGGAAGTCACACATACGCCCAGGTAGTGAGCGGGCAAACAGGCCCAACCCCCACTCTTACACTCGCCCAAGCCAACGGCATGTACCAGATGCTCAGCAGGCTCTGCTCACACTTACTGGCCTGAGGCCAAACCCCGACCAACAACATTGGACACTTTATGGAACAAAAAGCCTTCACTATATCATCCTGGAATATCCAAGGTCTGAGGTCATCTGCCTTTGGCCTAAAGAGCAGGAACCCGGACTTCACCAAAGAAATCGGTAATGCAGACATTGTCATCCTGCAAGAAACATGGTATAGAGGAGACGGACCCACTGGTTGCCCTCTAGGTTACAGAGAGCTGGTAGTCCCATCCACCAAACTACCAGGTGTGAAACAGGGAAGGGACTCAGGGGGAATGCTAATTTGGTATAGAGCAGACCTAACTCACTCCATTAAATTAATCAAAACAGGAACATTTTACATTTGGCTAGAAATTCAAAAGGAAATTATCTTAACAGAGAAAAATGTCCTCCTGTGTGCTACCTATATCCCCCCACTAGAATCCCCATACTTTAATGAAGACAGCTTCTCCATCCTGGAGGGGGAAATCAATCATTTCCAGGCCCAGGGACATGTATTAGTCTGTGGCGACCTAAATGCCAGAACTGGACAGGAACCTGACACCCTCAGCACACAGGGGGACAAACACCTACCTGGAGGTGACAGCATTCCCTCCCCCATATGCCCACCTAGGCACAACTATGACAACATAACCAACAAAAACGGGTCACAACTCCTGCAGCTCTGTCGCACGCTGGGTATGTACATAGTCAATGGTAGGCTTCGAGGGGACTCCTATGGTAGGTACACCTATAGCTCATCTCTTGGCAGTAGCACTGTAGACTACTTTATCACTGACCTCAACCCAGAGTCTCTCAGAGCGTTCACAGTCAGCCCACTGACACCCCTATCAGACCACAGCAAAATCACAGTCTACTTGAACAGAGCAATACTCAATCATGAGGCATCAAAGCCAAAGGAACTGAGTAACATTAAGAAATGCTATAGATGGAAGGAATGCAGTTTGGAAACCTACCAAAAAACAATTAGGCAACAGCAAATTCAATCCCTTTTAGACAACTTCCTGGGTAAAACGTTCCACTGCAATAGTGAAGGTGTAAACTTGGCAGTAGAAAATCTTAACAGTATATTTGACCTCTCAGCTTCCCTATCAAATCTAAAAATCTCAAATAGAAAACCGAAGAAAATGAACAACAATGACAAATGGTTTGATAAAGAATGCAAAAATCTAAGAAATAAATTGAGAAACCTGTCCAACCAAAAACATAGAGACCCGGAAAACCTGAGTCTACGCCTTCACTATGGTGAATCACTAAAACAATACAGAAATACACTACGGAAAAAGAAGGAACAGCACGTCAGAAATCAGCTCAATGTAATTGAAGAATCCATAGACTCTAACCAATTCTGGGAAAATTGGAAAACACTAAACAAACAACAACACGAAGAATTATCTATCCAAAATGGAGATGTATGGGTAAACCACTTCTCCAATCTTTTTGGCTCTATAACAAAGAATAAAGAGCAAAAACATATACATGATCAAATACAAATCCTAGAATCAACCATTAAAGACTACCAGAACCCACTGGATTCTCCAATTACCTTGAATGAGTTACAGTGTAAGGGCTGTCGCTTTCCTCATCCTCAGATGAGGTGAGGAGAGAAGGATCTTCTAACCAAAATGCGGAGTCAGGGAAATATGCCATCTTTATTACAAATAAGACGTCGACTAAACAAAAACAAAACACTTTCAAAACTTACAAAATAACAAAACGTAACGAACGGAACCTGAACATAAACTTACATAGACAAACGTAAACTCACGAACAGGAACGTTACATCAAAACACACGAACAGCCAAACAGCTCCGAAAGTGAAAAACACATCGACAACGACGAAGACATCACAGGAGACAATCACCCACAACAAACACTGTGACAACGCCTACCTAAATATGACTCTTAATTAGAGGAACGCCAAACACCTGCCTCTAATTAAGAGCCATACCAGGCAACCCAAAACCAACACAGAAACAGAAAACATAGAATGCCCACCCAACCTCACGTCCTGACCAACTAACACACAAAAACTAACAGAAATAGGTCAGGAACGTGACAGTACCCCCCCCACAAGGTGCGAACTCCGGACGCACCAGCACAAAGTCTAGGGGAGGGTCTGGGTGGGCATCTAACCACGGTGGTGGCTCAGGCTCCGGGCGCGGTTCCCACCCCACCATAATCCATCCTAGCCCCCTCCCTTCAAGAATGTCCACCCTCTTACTTCCCCCACAAAATCCTCCTAATAACATATCTAATAATGACAATACCGGGACAGAGAGATAAACCAAGACAGAGGGATAGATAAGACTATAGAGGTAGATAAAGATAGAGAGGGAGATCAGGATAGAGGGGCAACTCCGGACTGAAAGGCAGCTCCGGACAGAGAGACAGCTCTGGACTGATGGGCAGTTCTGGGTATTTAGCCTTTTCAGGCTGAAGGGCAGCTCATGGCTGACTGACGAATCTCGACGCTCATGGCTGGCTGACGGCTCTCGACGCTCATGGCAGGCTGACGGCTCTCGACGCTCATGGCAGGCTGACGGCTCTCGACGCTCATGGCGCTCTGACGGCTCTGGCTGCTCATGGCGCTCTGACGGCTCTGGCTGCTCATGGCGCTCTGACGGCTCTGGCTGCTCATGGCGCTCTGACGGCTCTGGCTGCTCATGGCGCTCTGACGGCTCTGGCTGCTCATGGCTCGCTGGCGGCTCTGGCAGATCCTGTCTGGTTGGCGGCTCTGGCAGATCCTGTCTGGTTGGCGGCTCTGGCAGATCCTGTCTGGTTGGCGGCTCTGGCAGATCCTGTCTGGTTGGCGGCTCTGGCAGATCCTGTCTGGTTGGCGGCTCTGGCAGATCCTGTCTGGCTGACGGCTCTAGCGGCTCCTGTCTGGCTGACGGCTCTAGCGGCTCCTGTCTGGCTGACGGCTCTGTAGGCTCATGGCAGACGGGCGGCTTTGCAGGCTCATGGCAGACGGGCGGCTTTGCAGGCTCCTGGCAGACGGATGGCTCAGACGGCGCTGGGGAGACGGATGGCTCAGATGGCGCTGGGGAGACGGATGGCTCAGATGGCGCTGGGGAGACGGATGGCTCAGATGGCGCTGGGGAGACGGATGGCTCAGATGGCGCTGGGGAGACGGATGGCTCTGGCCGGATATGGCGCACTGTAGACCTGGTGCGTGGTGCCGGAACTGGAGGCACCGTGCTAATGATAAGCACCTTCCTACTAGTGCGGGGAGCAGGAACAGGGCACACTGTACTCTCAAAGCCTACTCTATCCCTGATGCGAGGTACCGGCACTGGTGACACCGGGCTGAGGACAAGCACATCAGGATTAGTAGGGGGAGAAGAAACAGTGTGTACAGGGCTCTGGAGACGCACTGGTAGCTTAGTGCGTGGGGCCGGAACTGGAGGCACCGGGCTAGATACACGCACTACAGGGAGAGTGCGTGGAGGAGGAACAGGGCTCAGGATACGCACTGGTAGCCTAGTGCGTAGTGTAGACACTGTAGGTACTAGGCTGGGGCGGGGAGGTGGTGCCGGAAATACCGGACCGTGGAGGCGTACTGGCACTCTTGAGCATTGAGCTTGCCCAACCTTACCTGGTTGAATACTCCCGGTTGCCCGACCAGTGCGGGGAGGTGGAATAACCCGCACCGGGCTATGTAGGCGAACCGGGGAAACCATGCGTAAGGCAGGTGCCATGTATGCCGGCCCGAGGAGACGCACTGGAGACCAGACGCGTTGAGCCGGCCTCATGACACCTGGCTCAATACTCAATCTAGCCCTACCAGTGCGGGGAGGTGGAATAACCCGCACTGGGCTATGCACTCGTACAGGAGACACCGTGCGCTCTACTGCGTAACACGGCGCCTGCCCGTACTCCCGCTCTCCACGGTAAGCCTGGGAAGTGGGCGCAGGTCTCCTACCTGCCCTTGGCCCACTATCTCCTAGCCCCCCCCCAAGAAATTTTTGGGAATTACTCACGGGCTTTTTTGGCTTCCGTGCCAGACGCGTTCCCTCATAGCTCCGGTTCCTCTCCTCGGTAGCCTCTGCTCTCCTCAGTGCCTCCACCTGTTCCCATGGCTTTTCGGGCTTCCAGCCACGTCTCCTTGCTGCCTCCTCAAACCACCGCTCCTGGGCTTTAGCTGCCTCCCTCTCTTCCTGGGAACGGCGATTTTCTCCTGCCTTAGCCCAGGGACCTTCTCCATTCATTATCTGCTCCCATGTCCAGAAATCCTTGTTTTTCTCCTGTCCCTTACTCCGTTTATTTTTCCCTTGCCGCTTGGTCTTAGCGTGGTGGTGGGTGATTCTGTAAGGGCTGTCGCTTTCCTCATCCTCAGATGAGGTGAGGAGAGAAGGATCTTCTAACCAAAATGCGGAGTCAGGGAAATATGCCATCTTTATTACAAATAAGACGTCGACTAAACAAAAACAAAACACTTTCAAAACTTACAAAATAACAAAACGTAACGAACGGAACCTGAACATAAACTTACATAGACAAACGTAAACTCACGAACAGGAACGTTACATCAAAACACACGAACAGCCAAACAGCTCCGAAAGTGAAAAACACATCGACAACGACGAAGACATCACAGGAGACAATCACCCACAACAAACACTGTGACAACGCCTACCTAAATATGACTCTTAATTAGAGGAACGCCAAACACCTGCCTCTAATTAAGAGCCATACCAGGCAACCCAAAACCAACACAGAAACAGAAAACATAGAATGCCCACCCAACCTCACGTCCTGACCAACTAACACACAAAAACTAACAGAAATAGGTCAGGAACGTGACATACAGGACAAAATAAAAACCCTCCAACCCAAAAAGGCCTGTGGTGTTGATGGTATCCTTAATGAAATGATCAAATATACAGACAACAAATTCCAATTGGCTATATTAAAACTCTTTAACATCGTCCTTAGCTCTGGCATCTTCCCCAATATTTGGAACCAAGGACTGATCACCCCAATCCACAAAAGTGGAGACAAATTTGACCCCAATAACTACCGTGGAATATGCGTCAACAGTAACCTTGGGAAAATACTCTGCATTATCATTAACAGCAGACTCGTACATTTCCTCAATGAAAACAATGTACTGAGCAAATGTCAAATTGGCTTTTTACCAAATTACCGTACAACAGACCATGTATTCACCCTACACACCCTAATTGACAACCAAACAAACCAAAACAAAGGCAAAGTCTTCTCATGCTTTGTTGATTTCAAAAAAGCCTTCGACTCAATTTGGCATGAGGGTCTGCTATACAAATTGATGGAAAGTGGTGTTGGGGGTAAAACATACGACATCATAAAATCCATGTACACAAACAACAAGTGTGCGGTTAAAATTGGCAAAAAACACACATTTCTTCACACAGGGTCGTGGGGTGAGACAGGGATGCAGCTTAAGCCCCACCCTCTTCAACATATATATCAACGAATTGGCGCGGGCACTAGAACAGTCTGCAGCACCCGGTCTCACCCTACTAGAATCCGAAGTCAAATGTCTACTGTTTGCTGATGATCTGGTGCTTCTGTCACCAACCAAGGAGGGCCTACAGCAGCACCTAGATCTTCTGCACAGATTCTGTCAGACCTGGGCCCTGACAGTAAATCTCAGTAAGACCAAAATAATGGTGTTCCAAAAAAGGTCCAGTCGCCAGGACCACAAATTCCATCTAGACACCGTTGCCCTAGAGCACACAAAAAACTATACATACCTCGGCCTAAACATCAGCACCACAGGTAGCTTCCACAGAGCTGTGAACGATCTGAGAGACAAGGCAAGAAGGGCATTCTATGCCATCTAAAGGAACATAAATTTCAACATACCAATTAGGATCTGGCTAAAAATACTTGAATCAGTCATAGAGCCCATTGCCCTTTATGGTTGTGAGGTCTGGGGTCCGCTCACCAACCAAGATTTCACAAAATGGGACAAACACCAAATTGAGACTCTGCATGCAGAATTCTGCAAAAATATCCTCCGTGTACAACGTAGAACACCAAATAATGCATGCAGAGCAGAATTAGGCCGATACCCACTAATTATCAAAATCCAGAAAAGAGCCGTTAAATTCTACAACCACCTAAAAGGAAGCGATTCCCAAACCTTCCATAACAAAGCCATCACCTACAGAGAGATGAACCTGGAGAAGAGTCCCCTAAGCAAGCTGGTCCTAGGGCTCTGTTCACAAACACAAACACACCCCACAGAGCCCCAGGACAACAGCACAATTAGACCCAACCAAATCATGAGAAAACAAAAAGATAATTACTTGACACATTGGAAAGAATTAACAAAAAAACAGAGCAAACTAGAATGCTATTTGGCCCTAAACAGAGAGTATACAGTGGCAGAATACCTGACCACTGTGACTGACCCAAACTTAAGGAAAGCTTTGACTATGTACAGACTCAGTGAGCATAGCCTTGCTATTGAGAAAGGCCGCCGTAGGCAGACATGGCTCTCAAGAGAAGACAGGCTATGTGCTCACTGCCCACGAAATGAGGTGGAAACTGAGCTGCACTTCCTAACCTCCTGCCCAATGTATGACCATATTAGAGAGACATATTTCCCTCAGATTACACAGATCCACAAAGAATTCGAAAACAAATCCAATTTTGATAAACTCCCATATCTACTGGGTGAAATTCCACAGTGTGCCATCACAGCAGCAAGATTTGTGACCTGTTGCCACAAGAAAAGGGCAACCAGTGAAGAACAAACACCATTGTAAATACAACCCATATTTATGTTTATTTATTTTAACTTGTGTGCTTTAACCATTTGTACATTGTTACAACACTGTATATATATAATATGACATTTGTCATGTCTTTATTGTTTTGAAACTTCTGTATGTGTAATGTTTACTGTTAATTTTTATTGTTTATTTCACTTTTGTATATTATCTACCTCACTTGCTTTGGCAATGTTAACACATGTTTCCCATGCCAATAAAGCCCCTTGAATTGAATTGAATTGAATTGAATTGAGAGAGAGAGAGAGAGAGAGAGAGAGAGAGAGAGAAACAGATAGAGAGACAGAGAGAGACAGATAGAGAGACAGAGAGAGAGATATAGAGAGACAGAGAGAGAGACAGAGAGAGAAACAGATAGAGAGACAGATAGAGAGAGAGAGACAGATAGAGAGACAGATAGAGAGAGAGAGAGAGACATCACCTACAGAGAGATGAACCTGGAGAAGAGTCCCCTAAGCAAGCTGGTCCTAGGGCTCTGTTCACAAACACAAACACACCCCACAGAGCCCCAGGACAACAGCACAATTAGACCCAACCAAATCATGAGAAAACAAAAAGATAATTACTTGACACATTGGAAAGAATTAACAAAAAAACAGAGGAAACTAGAATGCTATTTGGCCCTAAACAGAGAGTACACAGTGGCAGAATACCTGACCACTGTGACTGACCCAAACTTAAGGAAAGCTTTGACTATGTACAGACTCAGTGAGCATAGCCTTGCTATTGAGAAAGGCCGCCGTAGGCAGACATGGCTCTCAAGAGAAGACAGGCTATGTGCTCACTGCCCACAAAATGAGGTGGAAACTGAGCTGCACTTCCTAACCTCCTGCCCAATGTATGACCATATTAGAGAGACATATTTCCCTCAGATTACACAGGTCCACAAAGAATTCGAAAACAAATCCAATTTTGATAAACTCCCATATCTACTGGGTGAAATTCCACAGTGTGCCATCACAGCAGCAAGATTTGTGACCTGTTGCCACAAGAAAAGGGCAACCAGTGAAGAACAAACACCATTGTAAATACAACCCATATTTATGTTTATTTATTTTAACTTGTGTGCTTTAACCATTTGTACATTGTTACAACACTGTATATATATAATATGACATTTGTCATGTCTTTATTGTTTTGAAACTTCTGTATGTGTAATGTTTACTGTTAATTTTTATTGTTTATTTCACTTTTGTATATTATCTACCTCACTTGCTTTGGCAATGTTAACACATGTTTCCCATGCCAATAAAGCCCCTTGAATTGAATTGAATTGAATTGAATTGAGAGAGAGAGAGAGAGAGAGAGAGAGAGAGAAACAGATAGAGAGACAGAGAGAGACAGATAGAGAGACAGAGAGAGAGATATAGAGAGACAGAGAGAGAGACAGAGAGAGAAACAGATAGAGAGACAGATAGAGAGAGAGAGAGAGACAGATAGAGAGACAGATAGAGAGAGAGAGAGAGACATCACCTACAGAGAGATGAACCTGGAGAAGAGTCCCCTAAGCAAGCTGGTCCTAGGGCTCTGTTCACAAACACAAACACACCCCACAGAGCCCCAGGACAACAGCACAATTAGACCCAATCAAATCATGAGAAAACAAAAAGATAATTACTTGACACATTGGAAAGAATTAACAAAAAAACAGAGCAAACTAGAATGCTATTTGGCCCTAAACAGAGAGTACACAGTGGCAGAATACCTGACCACTGTGACTGACCCAAACTTAAGGAAAGCTTTGACTATGTACAGACTCAGTGAGCATAGCCTTGCTATTGAGAAAGGCCGCCGTAGGCAGACATGGCTCTCAAGAGAAGACAGGCTATGTGCACACTGCCCACAAAATGAGGTGGAAACTGAGCTGCACTTCCTAACCTCCTGCCCAATGTATGACCATATTAGAGAGACATATTTCCCTCAGATTACACAGATCCACAAAGAATTCGAAAACAAATCCAATTTTGATAAACTCCCATATCTACTGGGTGAAATTCCACAGTGTGCCATCACAGCAGCAAGATTTGTGACCTGTTGCCACAAGAAAAGGGCAACCAGTGAAGAACAAACACCACTGTAAATACAACCCATATTTATGTTTATTTATTTTAACTTGTGTGCTTTAACCATTTGTACATTGTTACAACACTGCATATATATAATATGACATTTGTAATGTCTTTATTGTTTTGAAACTTCTGTATGTGTAATGTTTACTGTTCATTTTTATTGTTTATTTGACTTTTGTATATTACCTACCTCACTTGCTTTGGCAATGTTAACACATGTTTCCCATGCCAATAAAGCCCCTTGAATTGAATTGAATTGACAGAGAGAGAGATAAAGAGAGAGAGAGAAAAAGAGAGAGAGACAGAGAGACAGAGAGAGAGAGAGAGAGAGAGAGAGAGAGAGAGAGAGAGAGAGAGAGAGAGTTTGAGTTTTTATAAAACCTTTATTTTCTACTCAATTATTAACATAAATAATGACACACTGCCTTTTCAGAAATGAAACAATAAATGTAATTCCTACTCAAAATAAATAAAATAAAAATACAAAAGAACATATACATTCAACTTATTTCCTCAACAAAAAATAATTTCCCCTCCTCTACAAAACAAAGCACTCCTTCATATGCCCACTTCTCCTCAAATAATGGGAGATCTTTTACAGCTGAGAAGAACTCAAAATCCACTTTTATTCTTGCTTTCACTAATCCTTTAAAAACACATCTTATATCCTTCTCATATCCCGTGTCTATCTTATGTTTCCTACTCAAAAAAATTGACATCTTAGCTTGTCCCAAAATAAAATTTAACAGTTGACATTTTCTTTTCTGTTGCTTACTATATTGAAACCCCAAAATAAAAACATTGTTATTAAAAAACTCACCTACAGCTCTAAACAAAGACTCCAGTATTTCCAATAGAGGTTTTATCCTCTCACACTCCATAAAACAGTGAAAAATGGTTTCTCTTATATTACAAAAAGGACATCCATCTCTAACCTCTGAGTTAATGACAGATACGAAAGCATTAACTGCAATAATGCCATGTAAAACCCTCCATTGTATATCACCAGTACCCTTTTGTAACGGTGGTTTGTACAGTGCTCTCCATGCTGGCTTTACCTTGTCATCAATTCCCAATTTTACCCTCCATGGAGTGTCTTTTCTATTTTTCAATTTATCTTTATTTAACACCTTTACACACCCCCTATACAAGTCCTTCCCATTCACCTCATCCAAACCCACCTCCTCCAACCCTCTCAAATCCAACAATAAACCCTTTCTCTCTGACTCTGGGATATTTGGTGTAATCCCTAGTCTTGGAAATGCGACGTCTTCATCTTGTACCTTCTTCTCTTGGCTATTAAGCATTCCCCACTCTTCCTCTGACAGAGCCTTCCTGCAGCTCCCCAACATTTGTCCGACAATCCTTTCCGACCTCATCCCCAAATGTTCAGCCACCCGTCTTCCATCCATTAAGGCGGGCCCAGCCATGGCCATTAACTGTTTTAAGGTGATTATTTTGCCCTTCACCAGAATCTTGGAGAAATGTGGAACAGCTGCAGTTGTACAATCCAGTCTTGCCCCATACACCAGCGGTTCCTCCAACAGCCAATGCACTGACTCCGCTGAATTTCGTCTGGACACCTTCATTATGCTCCACACTCTGAGAAGGCCTCTGTAAAACGGAGGTACTCCCTCCCTAGAAATCTGTCTACTATCAACCAAAAATAAAGCCTTCTTTAATCCTAATCCTCCAACCCTCTGTAATACAAGACCTGCCACCCCTCTCCACACCACATTTTCCGGTCCATAAAGCAACCTTTGAATAAACTGAAACCGGAAAGCAGCAGCTCTACTAGCAAGATGTACAAGACCTTGTCCCCCCTCCTCTTTTGATAAATACAAAACACTTTGTGGAACCCAATGATATTTATCCCAAAAGAAATCCACAATAATTGCCTGTATCTTAGCCAGAAGGCCAGATGGTGGTTCTAAAACTGACAACCGATGCCACAGTGCAGAGGCAATCACATTATTAACTATAATAGTGCGCCCCCTATATGACATACGAGATAATAACCAACGCCATCTCCTCATCCTCCCTTCCACCATTTCAACCACCCCACTCCAATTCTTTTCCATAGTCCCCTCATCTCCTAGGTACACTCCAAGATACTTAAAACCTCCCTTACACCATTCTAGCCCCCCTGGCAAAGCCATGTTCCCTCCAGCCCATTTCCCAATCTGTAAAGCACAACTCTTTTCCCAATTTACCTTTGCAGAGGATATTCCCCTAAAACGATCAACCATTATACTCAAACTATCCACCTCCGCTTGATTTTTCACTAACACAACTACATCATCAGCATAGGCTGAGAGACGAATAGGAGGAATATCCTCTGAAAGGTACACCCCTTCAATGCTACTTCTAATGCTATTTAGTAGTGGCTCTATAGCAATGGCATACAACATCCCTGACAAAGAACATCCCTGCCGAATACCTCTACACACTTTAAAAGGAGCACTCAAACCACCGTTAACTTTCAATACACTTTCAATGTCACCATATATCACCTTTATCATGGCAATAAAACCCGAGCTGAACCCAAACGCCTCAAGCGTGTGCCATAAATATTTATGTTCAACTCGGTCAAATGCCTTTTCCTGATCAATTGAAATTAGACCAGCCTCCAACCCAATTGCCTTAGAGACGTCCAAAAAATCACGAATCAGAGAAATGTTATCCCCTATCTGCCTGCCAGGAACACAGTAGGACTGGTCCGTATGTATGATTTGCCCCATCACCTCCTTCAGCCTGTTGGACAAAGCCTTTGACAATATCTTATAATCAGTGCACAATAAAGCCACCGGCCTCCAGTTCTTCACCTCCCTAGGGTCACCCTTTTTGGGCAATAGGGTGAGGACAGCCCTTCTGCAGCTTATTGGTAGTAACCCTCCGGTTAAACTATCATTAACTACTGCTAGCCAATCTTCTCCCAACATAGCCCAAAAAGACTTAAAAAAGTCAACGGGAAGCCCATCAATGCCTGGTGCCCTTCCATTTTCCATGCCTTTTAATGCAGTGTATAACTCCTGCAAAGACAACGGTTGCTCCAGCTCAACCTGAGCTTTTGCAGCCACCTTTGGGAGCCCATCAAAGAACTGTTGTGTCACTGTTTTATCCTCTTTGTACTCACACTTATAGAGCTCAGCATAGAACTCTACTGCCCTCTTTCTAATTTCACTCGGGCTAGTGAGCTCTTGTCCAACAGCTGATTTGAGACAATGAATAATTTTTCTTTGTCCATTCTTTTTCTCTAAACCAAAGAAAAACTTGGATGAGGCATCCATTTCAGATATTCCCTGAAACTTACTTCTCACCAATGCCCCCTGTGCTCTGATACCCAGCAGGTCTGCCAATGCAGCTTTTCTCTTCTTGAGGGCCTGAGTATGGCCTCGATCTCCTGTGGTCTCAACCAACGTCATGAGTTCCACTATTTCAACCTCTAAGGCTTTCATTGATCTGGTGATATCCTTGGTGACATTCCTCGTGTATTGATTACAGAATTGTTGAATCTGGATTTTCCCTATATCCCACCACTGTTGAAGTGATATAAAACTGGCCTTTTGAGACCTCCACCTCTCCCACAAAACACTGAAACATTTCCTGAAATGAGCATCACTCAATAAAGTTGTATTAAAATGCCAGTATGCACTTTTGGGTTTTACATCATTAATGAACACCACCTCTGTTATTAAACAATGATCAGAAAATCCCACTGGGGTTATCACACTTGATTTACAAACCTGAGATTGATGCTCAAAACAATAAAACCTATCTAACCTAGCCATAGAAATGATGTTCTCTCTCACATGCGCCCAGGTGTACTGCCTTGTTCCTCCATTTTGACTCCGCCAAATATCACACAATTCATGTGTTACAATAAGGCGTTTTAAAAAAGTCCTTGAGGCTATATGAGGTTCTTGGTGATTTCTATCTAAATCGCTGACTGTGCAGTTGAAATCCCTAGCAATAAATAAATAATCCTCTTTATTACATTTCTCAATGGTATTTGATAATGTCTCTAAAAAACATACCCTCTCAACTGTCACCACTGGGGCATATACATTTATCAGACACATAGTGATGTTTTCATACCTTGCTCTGACTTTTAATAACCTCCCCTCAACTATCTCCTCAATCTCATAAGACAAAGGCAAAAACCCTTTTGAGAACAAAATAGCCACCCCCCCACTTTTTGAGTTTTTATGACTACACACCACTGTCCCACCCCACTCCTTTTGCCACATGACTTCATTTTCCAAATTACTATGCGTTTCTTGTAGAAAAATTATGTCACTTCCCTTTCCCCTAATTAACTCATACACCATGGCTCTTTTTTTACCATCTCTTGCCCCATTTACGTTTAAAGAAGAAATCTTAAAACTGCTCATGGATGAAAAAAATATACAGATGATGATACAGCCACCACATCTCTTTACAGAGTTAAAACTGCAACTGAACTCTTTCATTTTCTTTCAAATTTACATCACTTATCACTCTCGTGACCACTTTCTTGAGTCTAGCAATTTCAGGGCTTTTCAACCCTCCTCCTGTAATCTTTGACATCAGAAACTTTGCTGATTCAATAAACAATTCACTTTCAGGGAAAAAATCAGTTACTTTGTAATCCTGCATATATTTCTTCCCTTTTGTCAACTTCAGAAATTGACGTATCTTCTCAATTCCATATCTCCCTTCTATCTCATTTGTCTCGCTACATTGTTGTGACGCGTCAGAAGACTCACTCTCGCTATCCTCCCCAGACGAAAACTCTACCATCTCTACCACTTGTTCATCTTCAACTGATTTATCACTCTCTACCTTTCTCTTAGAACTAGACCCTTCACCCCCCCTTACGTTCTTCCTTTTACTCCTAGGTATTTTGAAAACATCTGCTTCTTTTTCCGTTATTTCAATCTCCTCTTGCCCTCCAATTTCATTTTCCAACACCACCTCAGCGACGGCAGTCGCAATCTCACCACCTGTTTCCCCTCCCTCTTTGTTCTGATCTACCACAATTTCCACCTTATCCACAATGCCTTCTTCTCCTACTTTTCCAACCACATCTGCCCACCTTCTCCCTTCCCCTGCACCCTTAGCATTTTCATCCCTTCGCGGTGGTGCGTTATTTGCACCAGCACTATAACTACTACCGGTCTCAGCGCGCTCATTCTCGGGACAACTGCGCACCAAATGCCCCTCTCTTCCACAACCAAAACATTTCATTGATTCAGTCGAAGCGTAAAATACATAATCAAATCCATCAATCTTAAAACTGAACGCTAAATTCAGTTCCTCTACGTCCTTTTTTAAGATCATATGCACTTGCCTCCTATGAGACACGACATGTTTCAGCAACGGAGATTTGCATCCAAAAAGAACCTTCTTTATTGTAGATACGATTTGACCATGACGCGCTAACTCTCGCTCCAGCACTTCATCTCTAACAAAAGGTGGCACGTTAGAAAGTATCACTTTTTTCGCCGGATTCATAAGCGGAAATACCTGCGTCTGTGTTTCCCGCAACACCACACCCGTCTCGACTATTTTATTCACCTTTTCAATAGAATCTAAGAATATCACTACAGCGCTATTCATCCTTGAGGCTGATTTGATGCTATCATACCCAATGATAGCACCCACCGCAAGACTACATTCTTCTACTGAACAGCCAGCCGCGGCTGGAATCTTCACTCCATTCCTTCGACTAAGTCTTTCATACTCCAAACCTCCACGAGTGGCCATTTCCACCCGCCCCCCCGCTGGTTGTGCCCTCGCGACAAACAAAACAACCTCAAACTATCCCACCACCCCTATACTTTCTTATTAATATTTAGAAAAAATACCCTTAAACCAACTAAACTAATAAATATATATATATTTACATACCAACACCCAATAGAGTGAAAAGAAATCCAGTCGCTCTCACAATCACTCCTGCTTGACGACTCACTCCCAGCATGCACTCCGAAGAGAGAGAGAGAGAGAGAGAGAGAGAGAGAGAGAGAGAGAGAGAGAGAGAGAGAGAGAGACAGAGAGAGAGAGAGAGAGAGAGAGAGAGAGAGAGAGAGAGAGAGAGAGAGACAGAGACATAGAGAGAGAGAGAGAGAGACAGAGAGAGAGAGACATAGAGAGAGAGAGAGAGAGAGAGAGAGAGAGAGAGAGAGAGAGAGAGAGAGAGAGAGAGAGAGAGAGAGAGAGAGAGAGAGAGAGAGAGAGAGAGAGAGAGAGAGAGATCAAATGTAATATTAAACACTAATATATTGTCCCTAGGTTTTTCCATAGAGACTGGTTAACATCATGTGATCCAACCGTTTTCACCCAACACTGATTGTTTTCTTGGTGTATGAATAAAATGTCTGTATCTCCTGAAGGGACGTTCAGTTAAAGGCTCAATGCAGTCATTTTGACTCACTTTGTTATTGGTGTATTAACCAATTTCCCCCCACCTATGCAAACTTGCTGATTAGAAGGTCCTGTGTAAATTATATTTTCAACCATCAACTATCAGGAAATAACACTGATAAAAATGTCACATTTCTACAGTGTTAGTTTCATCATCTGTTCTATAATATGATACATTACACACACAAAACACACTGTTTACTGCCCTGGGCCTTTAAAGCTCTCAATCTCAAATTAGTTTTTCAGCCAAACGTCATTGACCATTGAACAGCAGTACATATTGCAGCTGTTATGTGCAGAGACTGTCATCAGTGAGAATGTCTGGACCCTCATGTTTCATTTCACACAGCTTACCATGACTCTCTGTAGTCTGTCTTTTAATAGGCTGGTCACTTCCCCATATGAAGCCATGTGCACTTCCTAAAGCAACACACACACACACACACACACACACACACACACACACACACACACACACACACACACACACACACACACACACACACACACACACACACACACACACACACACACACACACACACACACACACGACACACACACATCTGTCCACATCTGATAACCCTTTTTGGTTTCAGGTAGAACCCTTTTTGATTCCAGCTAGAACCTTTTCTGGTTCTATATGTAGAACCCTCTGTGGAAAGTGTTCTACCTGGAACCAAAAAAGGCTCTACCTGACACCAAAAAGGGTTCTCATATGGGGGCACCAGGATTCTCCTAGATAGCAAAAATCAGTGGTGTACATTTAACTCTGAAAGTGTCAAATGTACACTATTTTCAGTGAACACATGAGTCCCGCTGTACTGGTTTTAAAATAACACGTTTGAAAGTGTTAAAGATTTAACTCTGTTGCAGTGTTCCCCATTTTACTGTTAAAGTGTTCAAAGGAACTCGAGTGTAGTGTTTGCATAGCTTTACTGCAGGGTTGTCAAACTCATCCCATGGAGGTACTAGTGTCTGCGGGTTTTGGGTTGTGCCTTTCAATTAAGACCTAGACAACCAGGTGAAGGGAGTCTTTTACTAATTAGTGACCTGAATTCATCAATCAAGTACAAGAGAGGAGCAAAAACCTGCAAGACACTCAGCCCTCCGTGGAATGAGTTTGACCCGTGCTCTGTCATACACAACACCTACAGTGTAAAACACTTGATTTACAGTAAACTGGACTCACTCTGCTCAGTGCTGACGCTGTTACATTTTCTCAGTGTAAGAAATGAACACCTGTAGTGTTACAGTTAATCATTTTTGGGTGTTGTTTTAACACTGTATGTTGTAAAGCCTAACTGAGAGCACCTTTTTTTCTAACAGTGTATGGACAGTCATGCTGCTTTTTGCTGTGTGTTAATCTGTCCTCATATGCCTCTGAGAAGAGCCGAGCAGGTCTCTGTAACGATTTTCGTCGTCGGATGAAAAGTAGTCGGACCAAAGCGCAGCGTGGTAAGTGTTCATGTTATATTTATTAAAACAGAAAACTAAACAAAATAACAAAGAGAAAGAACGAGAACGAAACAGTCCTGTAAGGTGCAGCAACACAAAACAGAAAACAACTACCCACAAAACACAGGTGGGAAACGGCTACTTAAGTATGGTTCTCAATCAGAGACAACGATAGACAGCTGCCTCTGATTGAGAACCACACCCGGCCAAACACACAGAAATAGAAAACATAGAACACAAAACATAGAATGCCCACCCCAACTCACGCCCTGACCAAACCAAAATAGAGACATAAAAAGGATCTCTAAGGTCAGGCCGTGACAGTCTCAGAATGTTCTGCTAGGAGACTGTGAGTAGGCAGGTTGTTTCACTTCACTAACTGGCTTTTAATGTGTGGCTATGTGGAGCAGACACATCTAGTTGCAGTCTAGTTGCAGAAATGTACAGGCAGAATAAATCATCTCTCTCTCTCTCTCTCACACACACACATACACACACACACACATAACACACACACCGGGTGGAGGGGACATGTGTGGTGGAGTCAGGGAACGCTGGATACAAGATCCATATTCCCCATTGAGGGAAACTCACCACTTCAACCGGAAAGAGCAGTGGAGGAGAAACACACACTATGTCCTGAGAGCAGATCAGACACACACACACACACACACACACACACACACACACACACACACACACACACACACACACACACACACACACACACACACACACACACACACACACACACACACACACACACAAACACACACACACATACACACACAAACACACTTCCATTGGAAATATGTGAATATTGCATTTTGGTGGAGTAAACCTCTAAGAAAGAGACACAGAGAATTAAGGAGGGGTGTAAGTCTGGGCAGGTGTGATGATGTTGGTGTGATGTAGTTGATGTTGTGAGTAAATTGTGAGTAAATGAGTCACAGCTCAGCCAATCAGGGGATAGATGCTTTGGGAACAAACAACATGACAGACAGACACAGACAGACACAGATGAACATATTCCAGACCAGGGGTGTCAAACTCATTCCACGGAGGGCCTAGTGGCAGCTGGTTTTAGTTCTTTTATTTCAATTAAGACCTAGACAACCAGGTGAGGACAGTTCCTTACTAGGGACCTTCATTCATGAATCAAGTACAAGGAAGGAGTGAAAACCCACAGACACTGGGCCCTCCATGGAAGGAGTGAAAACCCACAGACACTGGGCCCTCCATGGAAGGAGTGAAAACCCACAGACACTGGGCCCTCCATGGAAGGAGTGAAAACCCACAGACACTGGGCCCTCCATGGAAGGAGTGAAAACCCACAGACACTGGGCCCTCCATGGAAGGAGTGAAAACCCACAGACACTGGGCCCTCCATGGAAGGAGTGAAAACCCACAGACACTGGGCCCTCCATGGAAGGAGTGAAAACCCACAGACACTGGGCCCTCCATGGAAGGAGTTTGACGTGTGTGTTCCAGAGTGACACATTTCTCTTGCTGTTCTCTGTACTGATGATTGGTGATTATTAATGATTGTTGATGATTACAGACCATATGGATCATTTATAAACTCTGACGTTCTGCTGTTTGTTCCCAAAGCATCTATACCCTGATTGGCTGAGCTGTGACTCATTTACTCACAATAGACTGTTCTGAATGGTGTGTGTGTTTGCTTCACAATAGACTGTTCTGAATAGTGTGTGTGTGTGTGTGTTTGCCTGTACTCTCTATAAATAAGCAGAGTGCTGTCAAATGACACGGTACTGTACCTGTACAGAACAGCCAGGTCACCCATGACACAAGTCAGTATTTGACATCCATCCATGTCTGAGAACGTCAGGAGATGAAGTGGAAACCGGCCACTAGGGGCAACAGTGAGTCTTCAAGTAGGTTTTGGCATTGTGGACGGGGATGGCGGATGGGCCTAAGCATCTGCCTCTGATTCCAACGTTTGCAAGTTCAAATCCAGCAATAAAATGTTGATATTGTTTTTTAAGCCTATCCCAAACCGTAACCATTCTGAGTTAATGTCTAACCTTAAGAATTTGGAGTTAATGCCTAAACGTAACCTTAACAACGTTGAAATATGACGTTTGAGAAACATGGATGAAGGTCTAATTCTGACGTGAGACTGGAAGAGCTGGTAGGTACAGACACACAGTCTTATAGGATCTGCAACATACCATAATGGGTTTACATATAAACACACAGGCATACTGTAGCTCATTCAGAGGAGGGCAGCCCGACCAGGACTCGAACCCAGGTCCCTGCTAATATCAGTCCAACACCTTAACCGTTACACCAAGAGGCCAGAACGTCTAGATGACGTCACTACGGTATGAAGGACTCTATCCTGCGTCTTTGGAACGTGTGTCTCTCCCCGGTACACACACTTCAAAAACGCATAGTCGGGAGAGATGTGTTGTCTGTGGAATGAAAGAGAAGACCCAGCCAATCAGCTGCAGGCAGAGGAGAGAGGAGGAAGTCACTGTGGTCACACCTTGCTGTGTGTGTGCGCGCGTGTGTGTGCGCGTATGTGCGTGCGTGTGTGACTGAAATAGCTTTGTCGGAGAGTAAACAACACATTTCATTCATAAAAAAACTACTGATGCCTGCCTACTTCACTAGAGAGAGAGAGAGAGAGAGAGAGAGAGAGAGAGAGAGAGAGAGAGAGAGAGAGAGAGAGAGAGAGAGAGAGAGAGAGAGAGAGAGAGAGAGAGAGAGAGAGAGAGAGCGAGAGAGAGAGAGAGAGAGAGAGAGAGAGAGAGAGAGAGAGAGAGAGAGAGAGAGAGAGAGAGAGAGAGAGAGAGAGAGAGAGAGAGAGAGAGAGAGAGAGAGAGAGAGAGAGAGAGAGAGAGAGAGAGAGAGAGAGAGGGAGAGAGAGAGAGGGAGAGAGAGAGAGAGAGTATGGAGAGAGAGAGAGAGAGAGGGAGAGAGAGAGAGGGAGAGAGAGAGAGAGAGTATGGAGAGAGAGAGAGAGAGAGAGAGAGAGAGAGAGAGTATGGAGAGAGAGAGAGAGAGGGAGAGAGAGAGAGAGAGTATGGAGAGAGAGAGAGAGAGAGGGAGAGAGAGAGAGGGAGAGAGAGAGAGAGAGAGAGAGAGAGAGAGAGAGAGAGAGAGAGAGAAAGAGAGAGAGAGAGAGAGAGAGAGAGAGAGAGAGAGAGAGAGAGAGAGAGAGAGAGAGAGAGAGAGAGAGAGAGAGAGAGAGAGAGAGAGAGAGAGAGAGAGAGAGAGAGAGAGAGAGAGAGAGAGAGAGAGAGAGAGAGAGAGAGAGAGAGAGAGAGAGAGAGAGAGAGAGAGAGAGAGAGAGAGAGAGAGAGAGAGAACAACAACAAAAGGAAAGGGAGATGAGATGTTACAACAGGGGGACAGTGTCAGTGACATCATATCCTCGTCATTATTGGTTCCAGTTCTTCGGTTTGGAAAACACCTCTAGCCCACGTCACGTAGTGAGGCAACACTTTCCTACTACTACACACAAACGCACGCACACACACACACACACACACCCACACGCACAAACACTAGCCCCCTGCTCTGCTCTGCTCTGTGTGTGTGTTTGTCATAGTGCAGTCACCAGCTGTTCCTCCTGCCCACACAGTGTGCCGTTTACAACCAACCACTTTCCACCTTTCAGTCTCTCTCTCGCTCAATTCAATTCAATTTAAGGGCTTTATTGGCATGAGAAACATGTTAAAATTGCCAAAGCTCACACACACACACACACACACACACACACACACACACACACACACACACACACACACACACACACACACACACACACACACACACACACACACACACACACACACACACACACACACACACACACACACACACACACACACACACACACACACACTTTATGGAACCATCCCATGCATCTCTGCACACACAGATACACACACACACATATAAACTAACCACAATACACACCAACCACAATAAGGACTTTTTCCATGCATCTCCCCACACACACATTTGCAGCTCCCTCCATGATGCAGTCAGACCACAGATTCAGAGTATGGAAATGGGGAGGTCGCCGAGCTTTCTTTATGTGTGCAGTTTCACTTAGTACCCTCTGGAACCTCCTGCCAGAAAGAGGAAGTGATGCATTGTCGTTGTGGTGACGGGAGTCTATTTTTAGCCAATATGGGAGCGGAAGTGTCCAACTAAACGCGCACTTCTGTTTTCAGGGTTAACACACACACCAAAGCATCCAGTGAAAGTACGTAAATCACACCCACACACTCTTCCACATTGTGTGTGTGGCCAACTCTGTGGTTTCACTTCAGGTCACTGATCTATAGCAGGAGCTGCTGATCAGGAGATGATTAAAAAAACACCTCGATGTGACGTCGTCACTTTCACATCATCCGACTGTTGTACTGGAATTCATTCATTATTCATTGTCATTTTGGGGGCGGAGACGGGGTTCAGTGTACCACAGAGAGGCTTCATTGAGTAGGTGTGTTCTCACTTCCACCTTCATCACATGCTCTTAACAACGGTCTGACATGTCACAAGGTTCTGATGGACACCCTTCTGCACAGTCTGAACTCCTTCAGCTTTGGATGCCCAGGCCTAGCTCTAAACGGGATTTGGAAGAATGACCTTGCGGGACTAGAAGTCATATAATGTCAAATATATGGAACAACAGAATCCTTTCTATTCTACTTTTTAAACACAACATGCTGTCTCAGAAGAACACGGACCACCCATCTCCTTCCCTCCCCATCTGAGTGTGTGATGGGGGTAGGTGGTGGTTGTCTGCTGGTTCTGAGTGTGGGAGGGTTGGAGGATGGGGGTAGGTGGTGGTTGTCTGCTGGTTCTGAGTGTGGGAGGGTGGGAGGATGGGGGGTAGGTGGTGGTTTTCTGCTGGTTCTGAGTGTGGGAGGGTGGGAGGATGGGGGTAGGCGGTGGTTGTCTGCTGGTTCTGAGTGTGGGAGGGTGGGAGGATGGTGGTTGTCTGCTGGTTCTGAGTGTGGGAGGGTGGGAGGATGGGGGGTAGGTGGTGGTTGTCTGCTGGTTCTGAGTGTGGGAGGGTGGGAGGATGGGGGTAGGTGGTGGTTGTCTGCTGGTTCTGAGTGTGGGAGGGTGGGAGGATGGGGGGTAGGCGGTGGTTGTCTGCTGGTTGTGAGTGTGGAAGGGTGGGAGGATGGGGGGTAGGTGGTGGTTGTCTGCTGGTTCTGAGTGTGGGAGGGTGGGAGGATGGGGGGTAGGCGGTGGTTGTCTGCTGGTTCTGAGTGTGGGAGGGTGGGAGGATGGGGGGTAGGTGGTGGTTGTCTGCTGGTTCTGAGTGTGGGAGGGTGGGAGGATGGGGGTAGGTGGTGGTTGTCTGCTGGTTCTGAGTGTGGGAGGGTGGGAGGATGGGGGGTAGGTGGTGGTTGTCTGCTGGTTCTGAGTGTGGGAGGGTGGGAGGATGGGGGGTAGGTGGTGGTTGTCTGCTGGTTCTAAGTGTGGGAGGGTGGGAGGATGGGGGTAGGTGGTGGTTGTCTGCTGGTTCTGAGTGTGTGAGGGTGGGAGGATGGGGGTAGGTGGTGGTTGTCTGCTGGTTCTGAGTGTGTGAGGGTGGGAGGATGGGGGGTAGATGGTGGTTGTCTGCTGGTTCTGAGTGTGGGAGGGTGGGAGGATGGGGGGTAGGTGGTGGTTGTCTGCTGGTTCTGAGTGTGGGAGGGTGGGAGGATGGGGGGTAGGTGGTGGTTGTCTGCTGGTTCTGAGTGTGGGAGGGTGGGAGGATGGGGGTAGGTGGTGGTTGCCTGCTGGTTCTGAGTGTGGGAGGGTGGGAGGATGGGGGGTAGGCGGTGGTTGTCTGCTGGTTCTGAGTGTGGGAGGGTTGGAGGATGGGAGGTAGGTGGTGGTTGGTTGCCTGCTGGTTCTGAGTGTGGGAGGATGGGGGGTAGGTGGTGGTTGTCTGCTGGTTCTGAGTGTGGGAGGGTGGGAGGATGGGGGGTAGGCGGTGGTTGTCTGCTGGTTCTGAGTGTGGGAGGGTTGGAGGTAGGTGGTGGTTGCCTGCTGGTTCTGAGTGTGGGAGGATGGGGGGTAGGTGGTGGTTGTCTGCTGGTTCTGAGTGTGGGAGGGTGGGAGGATGGGGGTAGGCGGTGGTTGTCTGCTGGTTCTGAGTGTGGGAGGGTGGGAGGATGGGGGTAGGTGGTGGTTGCCTGCTGGTTCTGAGTGTGGGAGGGTTGGAGGATGGGGGTAGGTGGTGGTTGTCTGCTGGTTCTGAGTGTGGGAGGGTGGGAGGATGGGGGGTAGGCGGTGGTTGTCTGCTGGTTCTGAGTGTGGGAGGGTGGGAGGATGGGGGGTAGGTGGTGGTTGTCTGCTGGTTCTGAGTGTGTGATGGTGGGAGGATGGGGGTAGGCGGTGGTTGTCTGCTGGTTCTGAGTGTGGGAGGGTTGGAGGATGGGGAGTAGGTGGTGGTTGTCTGCTGGTTGTGAGTGTGGGAGGGTGGGAGGATGGGGGTAGGTGGTGGTTGTCTGCTGGTTCTGAGTGTGGGAGGGTGGGAGGATGGGGGTAGGTGGTGGTTGTCTGCTGGTTCTGAGTGTGGGAGGGTGGGAGGATGGGGGGTAGGTGGTGGTTGTCTGCTGGTTCTGAGTGTGGGAGGGTGGGAGGATGGGGGGTAGGTGGTGGTTGTCTGCTGGTTCTGAGTGTGGGAGGGTGGGAGGATGGGGGTAGGTGGTGGTTGTCTGCTGGTTCTGAGTGTGGGAGGGTGGGAGGATGGGGGTAGGTGGTGGTTGTCTGCTGGTTCTGAGTGTGTGAGGGTGGGAGGATGGGGGTAGGTGGTGGTTGTCTGCTGGTTCTGAGTGTGTGAGGGTGGGAGAATGGGGGTAGGTGGTGGTTGTCTGCTGGTTCTGAGTGTGGGAGGGTGGGAGGATGGGGGGTAGGTGGTGGTTTTCTGCTGGTTCTGAGTGTGGGAGGGTGGGAG
>NC_092089.1:27270593-27360593 GCF_045679555.1 Salvelinus alpinus
TAGACTCTAATCTACACTACATGTTAACCTCTAGACTCCAGACCCTACCTAGCCCCTAGACTCTAATCTAGACTACATGTTAACCTCTAGACTCCAGACCCTACCTAGCCCCTAGACTCTAATCTAGACTACATGTTAACCTCTAGACTCCAGACCCTACCTAGCCCCTAGACTCTAATCTAGACTACATGTTAACCTCTAGACTCCAGCCCCTACCTAGCCCCTAGACTCTAATCTAGACTACATGTTAACCTCTAGACTCCAGACCCTACCTAGCCCCTATACTCTAGTCTAGACTCTACATGTTAACCTCTAGACTCCAGCCCCTACCTAGCCCCTAGACTCTAGTATAGATTCTACATGTTAACCTCTAGACTCCAGCCCCTACCTAGCCCCTAGACTCTAGTCTAGACTCTACATGTTAACCTCTAGACTCCAGCCCCTACCTAGCCCCTAGACTCTAATCTAGACTACATGTTAACCTCTAGACTCCAGCCCCTACCTAGCCCCTAGACTCTAATCTAGACTACATGTTAACCTCTAGACTCCAGCCCCTACCTAGCCCCTAGACTCTAATCTAGACTACATGTTAACCTCTAGACTCCAGCCCCTACCTAGCCCCTAGACTCTAATCTAGACTACATGTTAACCTCTAGACTCCAGCCCCTACCTAGCCCCTAGACTCTAGTCTAAACTCTACATGTTAACCTCTAGACTCCAGTCCCTACCTAGCCCCTAGACTCTAGTCTAAACTCTACATGTTAACCTCTAGACTCCAGACCCTACCTAGCCCCTAGACTCTAATCTAGACTACATGTTAACCTCTAGACTCCAGCCCCTACCTAGCCCCTAGACTCTAATCTAGACTACATGTTAACCTCTAGACTCCAGCCCCTACCTAGCCCCTAGACTCTAATCTAGACTACATGTTAACCTCTAGACTCCAGCCCCTACCTAGCCCCTAGACTATAATCTAGACTACATGTTAACCTCTAGACTCCAGCCCCTACCTAGCCCCTAGACTCTAATCTAGACTACATGTTAACCTCTAGACTCCAGACCCTACCTAGCCCCTAGACTCTAATCTAGACTACATGTTAACCTCTAGACTCCAGACCCTACCTAGCCCCTAGACTCTAATCTAGACTACATGTTAACCTCTAGACTCCAGACCCTACCTAGCCCCTCGACTCTAATCTAGACTACATGTTAACCTCTAGACTCCAGACCCTACCTAGCCCCTAGACTCTAATCTAGACTACATGTTAACCTCTAGACTCCAGACCCTACCTAGCCACTAGACTCTAATCTAGACTACATGTTAACCTCTAGACTCCAGTCCCTACCTAGCCCCTAGACTCTAGTCTAAACTCTACATGTTAACCTCTAGACTCCAGCCCCTACCTAGCCCCTAGACTCTAATCTAGACTACATGTTAACCTCTAGACTCCAGCCCCTACCTAGCCCCTAGACTCTAATCTAGACTACATGTTAACCTCTAGACTCCAGACCCTACCTAGCCCCTAGACTCTAATCTAGACTACATGTTAACCTCTAGACTCCAGCCCCTACCTAGCCCCTAGACTATAATCTAGACTACATGTTAACCTCTAGACTCCAGCCCCTACCTAGCCCCTAGACTCTAATCTAGACTACATGTTAACCTCTAGACTCCAGACCCTACCTAGCCCCTAGACTCTAATCTAGACTACATGTTAACCTCTAGACTCCAGACCCTACCTAGCCCCTAGACTCTAATCTAGACTACATGTTAACCTCTAGACTCCAGACCCTACCTAGCCCCTCGACTCTAATCTAGACTACATGTTAACCTCTAGACTCCAGACCCTACCTAGCCCCTAGACTCTAATCTAGACTACATGTTAACCTCTAGACTCCAGACCCTACCTAGCCACTAGACTCTAATCTAGACTACATGTTAACCTCTAGACTCCAGCCCCTACCTAGCCCCTAGACTCTAGTCTAAACTCTACATGTTAACCTCTAGACTCCAGCCCCTACCTAGCCCCTAGACTCTAGTATAGGTTCTACATGTTAACCTCTAGACTCCAGACCCTACCTAGCCCCTAGACTCTAGTATAGACTACATGTTAACCTCTAGACTCCAGACCCTACCTAGCCCCTAGACTCTAATCTAGACTACATTTTAACCTCTAGACTCCAGCCCCTACCTAGCCCCTAGAACCTAGTATAGATTCTACATTTTAACCTCTAGACTCCACCCCCTACCGAGACTCTAGTTTAGACTAAACTTTAACCTCTAGTCTAGACTCTAAACTTGAACCTTTAACCGCCCCCACCTATCCATAAATCTGTTCCATTCTCTCTGTATGTAGACCTTAAATAGACAGGTGGTAAGACCAGGTATCAGTCAGCCAGTGAGTGTGGGTTAGGGTCAGACGGTAAGACCAGGTAGCAGTCAGTCAGCCAGTGAGTGTGGGTTAGGGTCAGACGGTAAGACCAGGTAGCAGTCAGTCAGCCAGTGAGTGTGGGTTAGGGTCAGGTGGTAAGACCAGGTAGCAGTCAGCCAGTGAATGTGGGTTAGGGTCAGGTGGTAAGACCAGGTAGCAGTCAGCCAGTGAATGTGGGTTAGGGTCAGGTGGTAAGACCAGGTAGCAGTCAGTCAGCCAGTGAATGTGGGTTAGGGTCAGACGGTAAGACCAGGTAGCAGTCAGTCAGCCAGCGAGTGTGGGTTAGGGTCAGGAGGTAGGACCAGGTAGCAGTCAGTCAGCCAGTGAGTGTGGGTTAGGGTCAGACGGTAAGACCAGGTAGCAGTCAGTCAGCCAGCGAGTGTGGGTTAGGGTCAGGAGGTAGGACCAGGTAGCAGTCAGTCAGCCAGTGAGTGTGGGTTAGGGTCAGACGGTAAGAACAGGTATCAGTCAGCCAGTGAGTGTGGGTTAGGGTCAGACGGTAGGACCAGGTAGCAGTCAGTCAGCCAGTGAATGTGGGTTAGGGTCAGACGGTAAGACCAGGTAGCAGTCAGTCAGCCAGTGAGTGTGGGTTAGGGTCAGGTGGTAAGACCAGGTAGCAGTCAGCCAGTGAGTGTGGGTTGGGGTCAGACGGTAAGACCAGGTATCAGTCAGCCAGTGAGTGTGGGTTAGGGTCAGGTGGTAAGACCAGGTAGCAGTCAGCCAGTGAGTGTGGGTTAGGGTCAGGCGGTAAGACCAGGTAACAGTCAGTCAGCCAGTGAGTGTGGGTTAGGGTCAGATGGTAGGACCAGGTAACAGTCAGTCAGTCAGCCAGTGAGTGTGGGTTAGGGTCAGACGGTAGGACCAGGTAACAGTCAGTCAGCCAGTGAGTGTGGGTTAGGGTCAGGTGGTAAGACCAGGTAGCAGTCAGTCAGCCAGTGAGTGTGGGTTAGGGTCAGACGGTAAGACCAGGTAACAGTCCAGGTAACAGTCAGTCAGCCAGTGAGTGTGGGTTAGGGTCAGACGGTAAGACCAGGTAGCAGTCAGTCAGCCAGTGAGTGTGGGTTAGGGTCAGGCGGTAGGACCAGGTAGCAGTCAGTCAGCCAGTGAGTGTGGGTTAGGGTCAGGCGGTAAGACCAGGTAGCAGTCAGTCAGCCAGTGAGTGTGGGTTAGGGTCAGATGGTAGGACCAGGTAGCAGTCAGTCAGCCAGTGAGTGTGGGTTAGGGTCAGACGGTAAGACCAGGTAGCAGTCAGTCAGCCAGTGAGTGTCGGTTAGGGTCAGACGGTAGGACCAGGTAGCAGTCAGTCAGCCAGTGAGTGTGGGTTAGGGTCAGACGGTAAGACCAGGTAGCAGTCAGTCAGCCAGTGAGTGTGGGTTAGGGTCAGACGGTAGGACCAGGTAGCAGTCAGTCAGCCAGTGAGTGTGGGTTAGGGTCAGGAGGTAGGACCAGGTAGCAGTCAGTCAGCCAGTGAGTGTGGGTTAGGGTCAGATGGTAGGACCAGGTAGCAGTCAGTCAGCCAGTGAGTGTGGGTTAGGGTCAGACGGTAAGACCAGGTAGCAGTCAGTCAGCCAGTGAGTGTGGGTTAGGGTCAGGTGGTAGGACCAGGTAGCAGTCAGTCAGCCAGTGAGTGTGGGTTAGGGTCAGGCGGTAAGACCAGGTAGCAGTCAGTCAGCCAGTGAGTGTGGGTTAGGGTCAGACGGTAGGACCAGGTAGCAGTCAGTCAGCCAGTGAGTGTGGGTTAGGGTCAGGCGGTAAGACCAGGTAGCAGTCAGTCAGCCAGTGAGTGTGGGTTAGGGTCAGATGGTAGGACCAGGTAGCAGTCAGTCAGCCAGTGAGTGTGGGTTAGGGTCAGACGGTAAGACCAGGTAGCAGTCAGTCAGCCAGTGAGTGTGGGTTAGGGTCAGACGGTAGGACCAGGTAACAGTCAGTCAGCCAGTGAGTGTGGGTTAGGGTCAGACGGTAAGACCAGGTAGCAGTCAGTCAGCCAGTGAATGTGGGTTAGGGTCAGATGGTAGGACCAGGTAGCAGTCAGTCAGTGAGTGTGGGTTAGGGTCAGACGGTAAGACCAGGTAGCAGTCAGTCAGCCAGTGAGTGTGGGTTAGGGTCAGATGGTAGGACCAGGTAGCAGTCAGTCAGCCAGTGAGTGTGGGTTAGGGTCAGACGGTAGGACCAGGTAGCAGTCAGTCAGCCAGTGAGTGTGGGTTAGGGTCAGATGGTAGGACCAGGTAGCAGTCAGTCAGCCAGTGAGTGTGGGTTAGGGTCAGATGGTAGGACCAGGTAACAGTCAGTCAGCCAGTGAGTGTGGGTTAGGGTCAGACGGTAGGACCAGGTAGCAGTCAGTCAGCCAGTGAGTGTGGGTTAGGGTCAGACGGTAGGACCAGGTAACAGTCAGTCAGCCAGTGAGTGTGGGTTAGGGTCAGACGGTAGGACCAGGTAGCAGTCAGTCAGCCAGTGAGTGTGGGTTAGGGTCAGATGGTAGGACCAGGTAACAGTCAGTCAGCCAGTGAGTGTGGGTTAGGGTCAGATGGTAGGACCAGGTAGCAGTCAGTCAGCCAGTGAGTGTGGGTTAGGGTCAGACGGTAGGACCAGGTAGCAGTCAGTCAGCCAGTGAGTGTGGGTTAGGGTCAGATGGTAGGACCAGGTAACAGTCAGTCAGCCAGTGAGTGTGGGTTAGGGTCAGATGGTAGGACCAGGTAACAGTCAGTCAGCCAGTGAGTGTGGGTTAGGGTCAGACGGTAAGACCAGGTAGCAGTCAGTCAGCCAGTGAGTGTGGGTTAGGGTCAGATGGTAGGACCAGGTAGCAGTCAGTCAGCCAGTGAGTGTGGGTTAGGGTCAGATGGTAGGACCAGGTAGCAGTCAGTCAGCCAGTGAGTGTGGGTTAGGGTCAGACGGTAGGACCAGGTAGCAGTCAGTCAGCCAGTGAGTGTGGGTTAGGGTCAGACGGTAGGACCAGGTAGCAGTCAGTCAGCCAGTGAGTGTGGGTTAGGGTCAGACGGTAAGACCAGGTAGCAGTCAGTCAGCCAGTGAGTGTGGGTTAGGGTCAGACGGTAAGACCAGGTAGCAGTCAGTCAGCCAGTGAGTGTGGGTTAGGGTCAGATGGTAGGACCAGGTAGCAGTCAGTCAGCCAGTGAGTGTGGGTTAGGGTCAGACGGTAAGACCAGGTAGCAGTCAGTCAGCCAGTGAGTGTGGGTTAGGGTCAGACGGTAAGACCAGGTAGCAGTCAGTCAGCCAGTGAGTGTGGGTTAGGGTCAGACGGTAAGACCAGGTAGCAGTCAGTCAGCCAGTGAGTGTGGGTTAGGGTCAGACGATATCATGCGTAGCAACAGACAGCCAGTCCAGAACTCCTAATGGAGTTATTAATCACACAACAACACCACTGTCTAAACACGACACAACATTACTAACCCAAACATTTAGATAACAGGGTCCTCTACCAACCTCACACACAACCACACACACACACCACACACACGCACACACCCGCACACACACACTGAATCACATCCGGTGAGTCAGCAGATTATCCAATCTTGATGGGAGGAGGAAGAGAGAGGAAAACAGAGAGAGAGAGAGAGGAAAACACAGAGAGAGAGAGAGGAAAACACAGAGAGAGAGAGGGATAGAGAGAAAGAGGAAAACACAGAGAGAGAGAGAGGAAACACAGAGAGAGAGAGAGGAAAACACACAGAGAGAGAGAGGAAAACACAGAGAGAGAGAGAGGAAACACAGAGAGAGAGAGAGGAAAACACACAGAGAGAGAGAGAGGGATAGAGAGAAAGAGGAAAACAGAGAGAGAGAGAGAGGAAACACAGAGAGAGAGAGAGGAAAACACAGAGAGAGAGAGAGGAAAACACAGAGAGAGAGAGGGATAGAGAGAAAGAGGAAAACACAGAGAGAGAGAGAGGAAAACACAGAGAGAGAGAGGGGGAAACACAGAGAGAGAGAGAGAGAAAAACACAGAGAGAGAGAGGGATAGAGAGAAAGAGGAAAACACAGAGAGAGAGAGAGGAAAACACAAAGAGAGAGAGGAAAACACTGAGAGAGAGAAAGAGAGAGATAGAGAGAGAGAGGAAACACACAGAGAGAGATGAGAACACAGAGAGAGAGAGAGAGAGAGAGAGAGAGAGAGAGAGAGAGAGAGAGAGAGAGAGAGAGAGAGAGAGGAAACACACAGAGAGAGAGATGAGAACACAGAGAGAGAGAGAGAGAGAGAGAGAGAGAGAGAGAGAGAGAGAGAGAGAGAGAGAGAGAGAGAGAGAGAGAGAGAGAGTCTGGAACAGTATTGGTACAGGGCAACCCCAAACAGTTTCAGCTGGACTTTCACCTAATCAAAGAATTAGCCCAGCAGGAGAAGCTCTCCCTTGATAAAGATACCCCCACCCCAAGCGGGTCAGACCAGACCTCCTCACCATATAACCCCACAGACGAGCAACCCTCAGCAGACAGTCAACCTCCCAGTACAGAGTACTTCTCCCTCATTGAAATGAAGGATAAATTCACCCAGCTGGAGGTAAGGCAGGTGGAGCTGGAACAGCAGGTGATTACACTCCAGTCAGCACAGACCCAGACAACAGTCCAGCACAACAACCCCTTAACCAGACCAGGAGAGCTGGAGGTGGAGAGAGACATATCTGCACTCTGGACAGTGGTGAGACAACTTCAACAGGAGAAAGAGCAGAAGCAGGAGCAGAACAAAGCACTAGAGGAGAGGATCAGACTGCTGGAGGAGAGGGAGAGGGGGATGGAGGAGAGGATCAGACTGCTGGAGGAGAGGTTGAGGGGGATGGCATGTGACAGAGAACAACCCACTAGGGAGGTGGCCATCCCCACAGAGACGCCAGCAGAACAGCCCACCTCAGCACCGGACAAAAGTCTCGACACCACAGCAGAACAGTCCACACCAGACCCTGACCATAGAGTCAACATCACAGCAGAACAGACAAAAGAAAAAACCCAAGCCCAGCAGCTCTCACCCCCCCTGAGCACCCCCCCTGTCAGCCACCCTGATAGCCCTCCTGACAACCCCCCCACACCCACTGAGAACAAACACAAGACACAGATTGTTCTCCTTATGGACTCAAATGGGAAATATATAGAAGAAAAAAAACTTTTTCCCAAACACAGTGTGTCTAAACTCTGGTGTCCAAACACCCAGCGCGCCCTAGACCTTCTGTCTGAGGACAAACTAGGCTCACCTAGCCACATAATAATACACACAGGCACAAACGACCTGAGAGCAAAGCAGGAAAGGGTGGCCACAGCACTGAAGGGAGTGATTGAAAAAGCTTCTTCTACTTTCCCCAATGCACAAGTGGTTATCTCCACCCTGCTACCACGAAAAGACTTCCACCCTGCTACAATACAGCGGGTAAACGCAAGCATTTCCCGTGACTGTGCCTCAAAACCAAATGTTTTCCTGGCCCACCACTCCACCCTGGACTTGAACAGCCTCTATGACCAGGTCCACCTCTATAAGGCAGCAGTGCCCACCTTTGTCCGGACTCTAAAGGACATCGCTCTCAAACGCAGCCCCAACACTTCACACAGGAGCAACAGATCAATAGACACCCCACCCAGACCAGCGAGACACCCTCCAAGACCTGCAGGACCCCCCCGTGGACCTACACATAGAGGACCCACGCCAAGAGGACTTACATCCAGACCACAGCACCCCCAGACACATCCACACCCCCACCCCAACCAATCAACACCCCCCCACATCAACCATGCCCACACCCCATTTAGGCCCCCTCAGATCAGACCTATGCCACTCCTGCCCACCCCATGCACCCCACCCCCGCAAAGAGAGCATCAACATGGAAGTCACACATACGCCCAGGTAGTGAGCGGGCAAACAGGCCCAACCCCCACTCTTACACTCGCCCAAGCCAACGGCATGTACCAGATGCTCAGCAGGCTCTGCTCACACTTACTGGCCTGAGGCCAAACCACACGGCCAACAACATTGGACACTTTATGGAACAAAAAGCCTTCACTATATCATCCTGGAATATCCAAGGCCTGAGGTCATCTGCCTTTGGCCTAAAGAGCAGGAACACGGACTTCACCAAAGAAATCGGTAATGCAGACATTGTCATCCTGCAAGAAACATGGTATAGCGGAGACGGACCCACTGGTTGCCCTCTAGGTTACAGAGAGCTGGTAGTCCCATCCACCAAACTACCAGGTGTGAAACAGGGAAGGGACTCAGGGGGAATGCTAATTTGGTATAGAGCAGACCTAACTCACTCCATTAAATTAATCAAAACAGGAACATTTTACATTTGGCTAGAAATTCAAAAGGAAATTATCTTAACAGAGAAAAATGTCCTCCTGTGTGCTACCTATATCCCCCCACTAGAATCCCCATACTTTAATAAAGACAGCTTCTCCATCCTGGAGGGGGAAATCAATCATTTCCAGGCCCAGGGACATGTATTAGTCTGTGGCGACCTAAATGCCAGAACTGGACAAGAACCTGACACCCTCAGCACACAGGGGGACAAACACCTGCCTGCAGGTGACAGCATTCCCTCCCCCATATGCCCCCCTAGGCACAACTATGACAACATAACCAACAAAAACGGGTCACAACTCCTGCAGCTCTGTCGCACGCTGGGTATGTACATAGTCAATGGTAGGCTTCGAGGGGACTCCTATGGTAGGTTCACCTATAGCTCATCTCTTGGCAGTAGCACTGTAGACTACTTTATCACTGACCTCAACCCAGAGTCTCTCAGAGCGTTCACAGTCAGCCCACTGACACCCCTATCAGACCACAGCAAAATCACAGTCTACTTGAACAGAGCAATACTCAATCATGAGGCATCAAAGCCAAAGGAACTGAGTAACATTAAGAAATGCTATAGATGGAAGGAATGCAGTTTGGAAACCTACCAAAAAACAATTAGGCAACAGCAAATTCAATCCCTTTTAGACAACTTCCTGGGTAAAATGTTCCACTGCAATAGTGAAGGTGTAAACTTGGCAGTAGAAAATCTTAACAGTATATTTGACCTCTCAGCTTCCCTATCAAATCTAAAAATCTCAAATAGAAAACCGAAGAAAATGAACAACAATGACAAATGGTTTGATAAAGAATGCAAAAATCTAAGAAATAAATTGAGGAACCTGTCCAACCAAAAACATAGAGACCCGGAAAACCTGAGTCTACGCCTTCACTATGGCGAATCACTAAAACAATACAGAAATACACTACGGAAAAAGAAGGAACAGCACGTCAGAAATCAGCTCAATGTAATTGAAGACTCCATAGACTCTAACCAATTCTGGGAAAATTGGAAAACACTAAACAAACAACAACACGAAGAATTATCTATCCAAAATGGAGATGTATGGGTAAACCACTTCTCCAATCTTTTTGGCTCTATAACAAAGAATAAAGAACAAAAACATATACATGATCAAATACAAATCCTAGAATCAACTATTAAAGACTACCAGAACCCATTGGATTCTCCAATTACCTTGAATGAGTTACAGGACAAAATAAAAACCCTCAAACCCAAAAAGGCCTGTGGTGTTGATGGTATCCTTAATGAAATGATCAAATATACAGACAACAAATTCCAATTGGCTATACTAAAACTCTTTAACATCGTCCTTAGCTCTGGCATCTTCCCCAATATTTGGAACCAAGGACTGATCACCCCAATCCACAAAAGTGGAGACAAATTTGACCCCAATAACTACCGTGGAATATGCGTCAACAGTAACCTTGGGAAAATACTCTGCATTATCATTAACAGCAGACTCGTACATTTCCTCAATGAAAACAATGTACTGAGCAAATGTCAAATTGGCTTTTTACCAAATTACCGTACAACAGACCATGTATTCACCCTACACACCCTAATTGACAACCAAACAAACCAAAACAAAGGCAAAGTCTTCTCATGCTTTGTTGATTTCAAAAAAGCCTTCGACTCAATTTGGCATGAGGGTCTGCTATACAAATTGATGGAAAGTGGTGTTGGGGGTAAAACATACGACATTATAAAATCCATGTACACAAACAACAAGTGTGCGGTTAAAATTGGCAAAAAACACACACATTTCTTCACACAGGGTCGTGGGGAGAGACAGGGATGCAGCTTAAGCCCCACCCTCTTCAACATATATATCAACGAATTGGCGCGGGCACTAGAACAGTCTGCAGCACCCGGTCTCACCCTACTAGAATCCGAAGTCAAATGTCTACTGTTTGCTGATGATCTGGTGCTTCTGTCACCAACCAAGGAGGGCCTACAGCAGCACCTAGATCTTCTGCACAGATTCTGTCAGACCTGGGCCCTGACAGTAAATCTCAGTAAGACCAAAATAATGGTGTTCCAAAAAAGGTCCAGTCACCAGGACCACAAATTCCATCTAGACACCGTTGCCCTAGAGCACACAAAAAACTATACATACCTCGGCCTAAACATCAGCACCACAGGTAACTTCCACAAAGCTGTGAACGATCTGAGAGACAAGGCAAGAAGGGCCTTCTATGCCATCAAAAGGAACATAAATTTCAACATACCAATTAGGATCTGGCTAAAAATACTTGAATCAGTCATAGAGCCCATTGCCCTTTATGGTTGTGAGGTCTGGGGTCCGCTCACCAACCAAGATTTCACAAAATGGGACAAACACCAAATTGAGACTCTGCATGCAGAATTCTGCAAAAATATCCTCCGTGTACAACGTAGAACACCAAATAATGCATGCAGAGCAGAATTAGGCCGATACCCACTAATTATCAAAATCCAGAAAAGAGCCGTTAAATTCTACAACCACCTAAAAGGAAGCGATTCCCAAACCTTCCATAACAAAGCCATCACCTACAGAGAGATGAACCTGGAGAAGAGTCCCCTAAGCAAGCTGGTCCTAGGGCTCTGTTCACAAACACAAACACACCCCACAGAGCCCCAGGACAACAGCACAATTAGACCCAACCAAATCATGAGAAAACAAAAAGATAATTACTTGACACATTGGAAAGAATTAACAAAAAAACAGAGCAAACTAGAATGCTATTTGGCCCTAAACAGAGAGTACACAGTGGCAGAATACCTGACCACTGTGACTGACCCAAACTTAAGGAAAGCTTTGACTATGTACAGACTCAGTGAGCATAGCCTTGCTATTGAGAAAGGCCGCCGTAGGCAGACATGGCTCTCAAGAGAAGACAGGCTATGTGCACACTGCCCACAAAATGAGGTGGAAACTGAGCTGCACTTCCTAACCTCCTGCCCAATGTATGACCATATTAGAGAGACATATTTCCCTCAGATTACACAGATCCACAAAGAATTCGAAAACAAATCCAATTTTGATAAACTCCCATATCTACTGGGTGAAATTCCACAGTGTGCCATCACAGCAGCAAGATTTGTGACCTGTTGCCACAAGAAAAGGGCAACCAGTGAAGAACAAACACCACTGTAAATACAACCCATATTTATGTTTATTTATTTTAACTTGTGTGCTTTAACCATTTGTACATTGTTACAACACTGCATATATATAATATGACATTTGTAATGTCTTTATTGTTTTGAAACTTCTGTATGTGTAATGTTTACTGTTCATTTTTATTGTTTATTTGACTTTTGTATATTACCTACCTCACTTGCTTTGGCAATGTTAACACATGTTTCCCATGCCAATAAAGCCCCTTGAATTGAATTGAATTGAATTGAGAGAGAGAGAGAGAGAGAGAGAGAGAGAGAGAGAGAGAGAGAGAGAGAGAGAGAGAGAGAGAGAGGAAAACACAGAGAGAGAGAGAGGAAAACACAGAGAGAGAGAGAGGAAAACACAGAGAGAGAGGGATAGAGAGAGATAGAGAGAGAGGAAAACACAGAGAGAGAGAGAGAGAGAGAGAGAGGAAAACACAGAGAGAGAGGGATAGAGAGAGAGGAAAACACAGAGCGAGAGCGAGAGAGAGAGAGAGAGAGAGAGAGGGATAGAGAGAAAGAGGAAAACACAGAGAGAGAGAGAGGAAACTCAAAAAATAGCAATTAAGTTTTGGAAACATCTAAAATACAGTGACCCCCTCTCATATCATTACCAAGCCCTGCAATGCCAAGAGCTGAGCAAAGAAAAGAGTCCCCTCATCCAGCTGGTCCTGGGGCTGAGTTCACAAACCTGTTCTACTAACACACTGAAGCCTCAGGACCAGAACATCCAAACAATCAGGATAAACCAATTTACAACACAGTCAAAACAAAACTATATTGCTTATTGGGAAACACAAGCACAAACACAAAGCAAAATGCAGTGCTATCTGGCCCTAAATCAACAGTACACCGTGGTTAACTATTTGACCATGGTTACTGATCAAAACTTTAGAAAAACCTTGACAAAGTACAGGCTCAGTGAGCACAGCCTTGCCATTGAGAAGGGTAGACACAGGAAAACCTGGCTCCCTGTAGAGGAAAGGCTGTGCAACCACTGCACAACAGCAGAACCTGAGACGGAGCTGCATTTCCTGACAAAATGTCAAAAATATAAAACAATTAGAGAGTGTCATTTCCCCAAATTTGAAACTCTTATTCAAGGTTTCAAAGACCTCTCTGATGAGAGTAGGCTACCCGTCCTGTTGGGGGAGGACGCAGAGAGCTGTGGGTTGGCAGCGCACTACATTGCTGCCTGCCATAAGTTGAGGGACAGTGTCTGACAGACCAATCAACCTGCACATGTCTTCTACTGTATGTTTATTGTTATTGTTCAATGTATGGTTATTTTGACACTTGGTTAGTGTTGTTACTGTTGTCCCGTTTTTTTTATTTTTATATTGTAAATAAGCTTTGGCAATATGTACACTGTTACGTCATGCCAATAAAGCAAATTGAATTGAATTGAGAGGAAAACACAGAGAGAGAGAGAGAGAGAGAGGAAAACACAGAGAGAGAGAGAGAGAGAGAGAGAGAGAGGAAAACACAGAGAGAGAGAGAGAGGGATAGAGAGAGAGAGGAAAACACAGAGAGAGAGAGAGGGATAGAGAGAAAGAGGAAAACACAGAGAGAGAGAGAGGGATAGAGAGAAAGAGGAAAACACACAGAGAGAGAGAGAGGGAGAGAGACAGAGAGAGAGAGGAAAACACAGAGAGAGAGAGGAAAACACAGAGAGAGAGAAAGAGGAAAACACAGAGAGAGAGAGAGAGAGAGGAAAACACAGAGAGAGAGAGAGGAAAACACAGAGAGAGAGAGGAAAACACAGAGAGAGAGAGAGAGAAAACACAGAGAGAGAGAGGAAAACACAGAGAGAGAGGGAGGGATAGAGAGAAGGAGGAAAACACAGAGAGAGAGAGGAAAACACAGAGAGAGAGAGAGAGAGAGAGAGAGAGAGAGAGAGAGAGAGAGAGAGGAAAACACACAGAGAGAGAGAGGAAAACACACAGAGAGAGAGAGAGAGGGATAGAGAGAAAGAGGAAAACACACAGAGAGAGAGAGAGAGAGAGAGAGAGAGAGAGAGAGAGAGAGAGAGGAAAACACAGAGAGAGAGAGGAAAACACAGAGAGAGGGAGGGATAGAGAGAAAGAGGAAAACACACAGAGAGAGAGAGAGGGATAGAGAGAAAGAGGAAAACACACAGAGAGAGAGAGGAAGACACAGAGAGAGAGAGGAAAACACACAGAGAGAGAGAGGAAAACACTGAGAGAGAGAGGAAAACACAGAGAGAGAGGGAGAGAGAGAGAGAGAGAGAGAGAGAGAGGGTTACTCCTCCTTCATGAGGCTAAAATACCAGTGAGTCCAAGTATGGGTGGAGGACTAAACCAGTCTAAACCAATCAGAGAAGACTCTTTCCAAAGTCAGGAGACATTTCCAAATAGTAGGTTGGACATTAATAGTCACTTACAGGCTACCCATATCTGTTATGGAGTGACCAGCATGCCAGCCCCCTTAAACACCTCCCCTTAACCATTCAACCCTAAACCCCAACCTCCTGACACCCGGCCCTCGCGAGAGCCTCAAAAACTGTTCTATCTGCATTTTGTCAAAACTGAGTTATGGACATAGCCATGCTCTGTACAATTTTCTCTTCTCATATAGTGCCATGATCTGTGCAATGTTCTCTTCTCATATAGTGCCATGTTCTGTACAATGTTCTCTTCTCATATAGTGCCATGCTCTGTACAATGTTCTCTTCTCATATAGTGCCATGCTCTGTACAATGTTCTCTTCTCATATAGTGCCATGCTCTGTACAATGTTCTCTTCTCATATAGTGCCATGCTCTGTACAATGTTCTCTTCTCATATAGTGCCATGTTCTGTACAATGTTCTCTTCTCATATAGTGCCATGCTCTGTACAATGTTCTCTTCTCATATAGTGCCATGTTCTGTACAATGTTCTCTTCTCATATAGTGCCATGCTCTGTACAATGTTCTCTTCTCATATAGTGCCATGCTCTGTACAATGTTCTCTTCTCATATAGTGCCATGCTCTGTACAATGTTCTCTTCTCATATAGTGCCATGCTCTGTACAATGTTCTCTTCTCATATAGTGCCATGTTCTGTACAATGTTCTCTTCTCATATAGTGCCATGTTCTGTACAATGTTCTCTTCTCATATAGTGCCATGTTCTGTACAATGTTCTCTTCTCATATAGTGCCATGTTCTGTACAATGTTCTCTTCTCATATAGTGCCATGTTCTGTACAATGTTCTCTTCTCATATAGTGCCATGTTCTGTACAATGTTCTCTTCTTATATAGTGCCATGCTCTGTACAATGTTCTCTTCTCATATAGTGCCATGTTCTGTACAATGTTCTCTTCTCATATAGTGCCATGCTCTGTACAATGTTCTCTTCTTATATAGTGCCATGTTCTGTACAATGTTCTCTTCTCATATAGTGCCATGCTCTGTACAATGTTCTCTTCTCATATAGTGCCATGTTCTGTACAATGTTCTCTTCTCATATAGTGCCATGTTCTGTACAATGTTCTCTTCTTATATAGTGCCATGCTCTGTACAATGTTCTCTTCTTATATAGTGCCATGTTCTGTACAATGTTCTCTTCTCATATAGTGCCATGCTCTGTACAATGTTCTCTTCTTATATAGTGCCATGTTCTGTACAATGTTCTCTTCTCATATAGTGCCATGCTCTGTACAATGTTCTCTTATGCTCTGTACAATGTTCTCTTCTCATATAGTGCCATGTTCTGTACAATGTTCTCTTCTCATATAGTGCCATGTTCTGTACAATGTTCTCTTCTTATATAGTGCCATGCTCTGTACAATGTTCTCTTCTCATATAGTGCCATGTTCTGTACAATGTTCTCTTCTCATATAGTGCCATGCTCTGTACAATGTTCTCTTCTTATATAGTGCCATGTTCTGTACAATGTTCTCTTCTCATATAGTGCCATGCTCTGTACAATGTTCTCTTCTCATATAGTGCCATGTTCTGTACAATGTTCTCTTCTCATATAGTGCCATGTTCTGTACAATGTTCTCTTCTCATATAGTGCCATGTTCTGTACAATGTTCTCTTCTCATATAGTGCCATGTTCTGTACAATGTTCTCTTCTCATATAGCTGGCTAAATATCCCAATTTACACTACCGGTCAAAAGTTTTAGAACAAATCAAATCAAATTGTATTGGTCACATACACATGGTTAAGATGTTATTGCGAGTGTAGCAAAATGCTTGTGCTTCTAGTTCCGACAGTGCAGTAATATCTAACAGTAATCTAACAATTCCACAACAACTACCTAATACACACAAGTCTAAGTAAAGGGATGGAATGAGAATTTATACATATAAATATATGGATGAGCGGCATAGGCAAGATGCAATAGCCGGTATAAAATACAGTATATACATATGAGATGAGTAATGCAAGATATGTAAACATTATTAAAGTGGCATTATTAAAGTGACTAGTGATTCATTTATTAAAGTTGACAATGATTTCAAGTCTGTATGTAGGCAGCAGCCTCTCTGTGTTAGTGATGGCTGTTTTAACAGTCTGATGGCCTAGAGATAGAAGCTGTTTTTCAGTCTCTCGGTCCCAGCTTTGATGCACCTTACTGACCTCGCCTTCAGGATGGTAGCGGGGTGAACAGGCAGTGGCTCGGTGATCTTTTTTGCCTTCCTGTGACATCGGGTGCTCTAGGTGTCCTTCAAGGGTTAATCAAGGGTTTTTCTTTATTTTTACTATTTTCTACATTGTAGAATAACAGTGAAGACATCAAAACTATGAAATAACACATTGAATCATGTAGTAACCAAAAAAGTGTGAAACAAATCAAAATATATTTTAGATTTCAGATTCTTCAAATAGTCACCCTTTGCCTTTGTAACGGCTTTCGTCTTCCTCCTCGCCTGAGGAGGAGAAATTAGAAGGATCGGAGGACCAATGTGCAGCGTGGTAATTGTTCATCTTGATTTAATAAAAGTGAACACTCAAAATACAAAAAACAACAAATGTGAAAAACCGGAACAGTTCTGTCTGGTGCAGACACACGAAGACTGAAGACAACCACCCACAAAACCCAACACAAAACAGGCTACCTAAATATGGTTCCCAATCAGAGACAACACAAAACACCTGCCTCTGATTGAGAACCATATCAGGCCAAACACAGAAATAGGAAAACATAGAAATACAAACATAGACCTCCCACCCCAACTCACGCCCTGACCATACTAAATAAAGACAAAACAAAGGAAATAAAGGTCAGAACGTGACAGCCTTGATGACAGTTTTGCACAGTCTTGGCATTCTCTCAACCAGCTTCATGAGGTAGTCACCTGGAATGCATTTCAATTAACAGATGTGCAATTTGTGGAATTTCTTTCCTTCTTAATGCGTTTGAGCCAATCACTTGTGTTGTGACAAGGTAGGGGGGTATACAGATGATAGCCCTATTTGGTAAAATACCAAGTCCATATTATGGAAAGAACAGCTCAAATAAGCAAAGAGAAACGACAGTCCATCATTACTTCAGACATGAAGGTCAGTCAATACGGAAAATTTCAAGAACCTTGATAGTGCAGTCACAAAAACCATCAAGCGCTATGATGAAACTGGCTCTCATGAGGACCGTCACAGGAATGGAAGACACAGAGTTACCTCTGCGGCAGAGGATGAGTTCATTAGAGTTACCAGCCTCAGAAATTGCAGCCCAAATAAATGCTTCACAGAGTTCAAGTAACAGACACATCTCAACATCAACTGTTCAGAGGAGACTGTGAATCAGGCCTTCATGGTTGAATTGCTGCAAAGAAACCACTACTAAAGGACACCAATAAGAAGAAGAGACTTGCTTGGGCCAAGAAACACGAGCAATGGACATTAGACCTGTGGAAATTTGTCCTTTGGTCTGGAGTCCATATTGGAGATTTTTGGTTCCAACCTCCGTGTCTTTGTGTACACTTGTGGGTGGTGTGGGTGAACGGATGATCTTCGCATGTGTATTTCCCACAGTAAAGCATGGAGGAGGTGCATGGAGGTGTTATGGTGTGGGGGTGCTTTGCTGGTGACACTGTCTGTGATTTATTTAGAATTCATGGCACACTTAACCAGCATGGCTACCACAGAATTCTGCGATACGCCATCCCATCTGGTTTGGGCTTAGTGGGACAATAATTTGTTTTTCAACAGGACAATGATCCAACACACCTCTAGGCTGGGTAAGGGCTATTTGACCAAGAAGGAGAGTGATGGAGTGCTCCATCAGATGACCTGGCCTCCACAATCAGCCGACCTCAACCAAATTGAGATGCTTTGAGATGAGTCGGACCGCAGAGTGAAGGAAAAGCAGCCAACAAGTTCTCAGCATATTTGGGAACTCCTTCAAGACTGTTGGAAAAGCATTCCAGGTGAAGCTGCCTGAGAGAATGCCAAGAGTGTGCAAAGCTGTCATCAAGGCAAAGGGTGGCTACTTTGAAGAATCTAAATTATAAAATATGTTTTGATTTGTTTAACACTTTTTTGGTTCCTACATGATTCCATGTGTGTTATTTCATAGTTTTGATGTCGTCGCTATTATTCTACAATGTAGAAAATAGTAAAAAATAAAGAAAAACCCTTGAATGAGTAGGGTTTCTAAAACTTTGGACTGGTTGTGTATTTTGTTCAATTTAAAAGAATAACAGTTTTTAAAGCATATCTTACACCATTCAAACCAACGAGGGTTTGGAACTTAAAATCCAATTTTGTCAGAATCCTGGTTTTGCAGATCTTCTAGATGCTGTGGCGGCTGTAAGAGGAGCAGGCATTTAAAAACACACTCAGACTTCCAGCTGAATAATCCCTTACAACCACTTCCACTCATGGAAATGGGCCTATACGGATAGGGCACATTAAAAGGCTTCTAACAGAAGAACTAGAAAAAGCATAACCATGGTAGCAGTTGAAAGAGAACACTTTGGAGATTATGGGGAAAGGATCAGACCAAAAGGTGAGGACACAGAAGTTCATCTGACACAAGACTGAATAAGACCATCACACTGTTGATTGTATGTGCATTTTACACATACTGTACTCTTTGTAGAATTTGTCAATAATGAAATCTAAAAATAGATTGAGTAACATAATACGAATATTCATGTAAAGTGGGCGTAGATGCAACATAAGAGAAAACTATTACACGGGTTGGTAACACTTTACTTGACACGCAGCGTCATAACACGTTATGACACGGTCATAACCATGCCATCATTTGTCATAACCTGTCATAATATGATCATAACACTGTCATGACATATATTTAGACCTGTTGTGAGATATTGTGATATTTTATGGCTGGTTATGACACCTACATAATAGTGTCAAAACTCACAAATCCCACTACAATAGTAATTTTATGTCTAGTTATGACACCTACATAATAGTGTCAAAACTCACAAATCCTACTACGATAGTAATTTTATGTCTAGTTATGACACCTACATAATAGTGTCAAAACTCACAAATCCTACTACGATAGTAATTTTATGTCTAGTTATGACACCTACATAATAGTGTCAAAACTCACAAATCCTACTACGATAGTAATTTTATGTCTAGTTATGACACCTACATAATAGTGTCAAAACTCACAAATCCTACTACGATAGTAATTTTATGTCTACTTATGACACCTACATGATAGTGTCAAAACTCACAAATCCTACTACGATAGTAATTTTATGTCTAGTTATGACACCTACATAATAGTGTCAAAACTCACAAATCCTACTACGATAGTAATTTTATGTCTAGTTATGACACCTACATGATAGTGTCAAAACTCACAAATCCTACTACGATAGTAATTTTATGTCTAGTTATGACACCTACATGATAAGAGGCCGTCTGGGCTATTTAAGATCCTTACTACTGAATAGTGTCTGTTCAACGTGTGTAGGAGTTCAAATAAGAATACTGGAAGAGATGGAGACTGTCGGAAAACCCAGAATAAATCCAATACTGAGGTTTGAATGCTAAATCAAGATGTTTATTAAAACATCATGGTGCCAAAGAAATCATAGTGCAAGAAAGTGCATAAATGTAAGGTGAAAACAAAAGTAAAAGGTTTGGGCCTCAGGCCATCATCAGTATGCATGTTGGCACACACACCTGACTGCTATTTCAAGGATAATTGCATGTCACATGTTCAAGCAAGAAAATACATCATAAAATCTATGAATCAGTACCTAGTAGAATAGAATGCCTGATCGCGATGATATACAAAATATGTAAAAGCTGACATAACCTATCATAATATGGTCATAACACTGTCATAACACACATATTTAGACCTGTTGTGACATATATTGTGTTATTGTATGGCTGGTTATCACACCTACATAAGAGTGTCAAAACCCACAAAACCTACCACACAAGGCAGAACATTTCATTACCCCGTAGCCTACTTGTCAACAGTATATTTATGTTATATCACATTTTCAGAAATTGACCATAATTTTGTTTTTATTTGAACCTTTATTTAACTAGGCAAGTCAGTTAAGAACAAATTCTTATTTACAACGAGGCCTACCCCGGCCAAACCCTCCCCGAACCCGGACGACGCTGGACCAATTGTGCGCCGCCCTATTAAATGATTATTGAAATTGTGCATACATTGATGTCAGACATGCACCTACGCCAATGCTCTGTTGATGATGACTGGGTTGAATGCAGGAGTACATTTCAGGAGCAGGACAAGACACCCTCTTTTTTTGACTGATGAATATCATAAGGGCATGTATGTGATAGGCCTATCTGGCTTATATGATTATGATGGTCATAATGCTTCTTGACAGTGTCATAAAGTGTATTTCCTTAGTCCAAGTAAAGTGACACAGGATGGTCATAATGCTTCTTGACGTTTTATGACACTGGGTGTTAAGTAAAGTGTTACCCAAGGGTTTGATTGAGAGGTCTAACTGGTGTCTCCAAGTGGCCACAGACCGCTCCAAAGTGTGTACAGTTCCTAAGTCATTTCAATGCACTTTCATGACTCAAGGAAAGAGCCTTAAGGTGCTTTTTTTTAGCTCTCCTAGGTTTGCCGTTGAGGAACTGAAGCAAGAACACTTGTAGTTTTTTGGTTTGGAACACAGCCCTGTGTCCCCACCATCGCACAATTACTGTTGTTGTTTATGCAATCCAAAAACATTCCATTATAAAGATGGGTATCCTTTTAAAGCTTATTCTATTGCCAACGTGACTAGCTAAGTTATAAAATAGGATCTTACCGTATGTTATAAAATAGGATCTTACCGTGTGTCTTAAATAGGATCTTACCGTGTGTTATAAAATAGGATCTTACCGTGTGTTATAAAATAGGACCTTACCGTGTGTTGTAAAATAGGATCTTACCGTGTGTTATAAAATAGGATCTTACCGTGTGTTATAAAATAGGATCTTACCGTGTGTTATAAAATAGGATCTTACCTGTAACGGTCGTCTGTGGTGGTAGAAGGAGAGGACCAAAGCGCAGCGTAGTTAGTGTTCATCTTAAATTGAATAATAAACCAAAAAAACTGAACACTTCAAATACAAAACAAACAACCGTGAAAACCGAAACAGTTCTATCTGGTGCAGACACACAAAGACTGAAGACAAGCACCCACAAAACCCAACACAAAACAGGCTACCTAAATATGGTTCCCAATCAGGGACAACGATTGACAGCTGCCTCTGATTGAGAACCATATCAGGCCAAACACAGAAATAGCAAAACATAGAAATACAAACATAGACTGCCCACCCCAACTCACGCCCTGACCATACTAAATAAAGACAAAACAAAGGAAATAAAGGTTAGAACGTGACAGTACGCACCCTCCCCTCCCACAAGGTGCGGACTCCGGCCGCAAAACCTGAACCTATAGGGGAGGGTCTGGGTGGGCATCTGTCCACGGTGGCGGCTCTGGCGCTGGACGTGGACCCCACTCCACCATAGTTTTAGTCCGCTTCTGTGGCCTCCTAGGAACGGCGACCCTCCTAAATGACCCCACTGGGCTGTGGGGCGCCTCTGGACTGAGGGGCAGCTCTGGACTGAGGGGCAGCTCCGGACTGAGGGGCAGCTCCGGACTGAGGGGCAGCTCCGGACTGAGAGGTAGCTCAGGACTGGAGGGCAGCTCATGACTGAAGGGCAGCTCATGACTGAAGGGCAGCTCATGACTGAGGGGTAGCTCAGGACTGAGGGGTAGCTCAGGACTGAAAGGCAGCTCATGACTGAAGGGCAGCTCATGACTGAAGGGCAGCTCATGACTGAAGGGCAGCTCATGACTGAAGGGCAGCTCATGACTGAAGGGCAGCTCATGACTGAAGGGCAGCTCATGACTGAGGGGTAGCTCATGACTGAGGGGTAGCGCCGGACTGAAGGGCAGCTCCGGACTGAAGGGCAGCTCATGACTGAAGGGCAGCTTATGACTGAAGGGCAGCTCCTGACTGGCGGGCGGCTCTGGCAGCTCCTGACTGGCGGGCGGCTCTGGCAGCTCCTGACTGGCGGGCGGCTCTGGCAGCTCCTGACTGGCGGGCGGCTCTGGCAGCTCCTGACTGGAGGGCGGCTCTGGCAGCTCCTGACTGGCGGGCGGCTCTGGCAGCTCCTGACTGGCGGGCGGCTCTGGCAGCTCCTGACTGGCGGGCGGCTCTGGCAGCTCCTGACTGGCGGGCGGCTCTGGCAGCTCCTGACTGGCGGGCGGCTCTGGCAGCTCCTGACTGACGGACGGCTCTAGCGGCTCCTGACTGACGGGTGGCTCTGACGGCTCAGGACAGACGGGCGGCTCTGACTGCTCAGGACAGACGGGCGGCTCAGATGGCGCTGGACAGACGGGCAGCTCAGACGGCGCTGGACAGACGGGCAGCTCAGACGGCGCTGGGCAAACGGGCAGCGCTGGGCAGACGGGCAGCTCAGGCGGCGCTGGACAGACGGAAGACTCTGCCCTGCGCACAGTAGGCCTGGTGCGTGGTGCCGGAACTGGTGGTACCGGGCTGGGAACACGCACCACTGGGCGAGTGCGGGGAGCAGGAACAGGGCGTACAGGGCTCTGGAGACGCACAGGAGGCTTGGTGCGTGGTGCCGGAACTGGTGGTACCGGACTGGGGACACGCACCACTGGGCGAGTGCGGGGAGGAGGAACAGGGCTTACAGGGCTCTGGAGACGCACAGGAAGCCTGGTGCGTGGTGTTGGCACTGGTGGTACTGGGCTGGTGCGAGGGGCTGCCACAGGCGGACTGGTGAGTGGAGAAGGCACCGGATAGACCGGACCATGGAGACGCACTACAGGTCTCGAGCAACGAGCCTGCCCAACCCTACCTGGCTGAACGCTCCCCGTAGCCAGGCCAGTGCGGCAAGGTGGAATAGCCCGCACTGGGCTGTGCTGGCGAACCGGGGACACCATGCGTAGGGCTGGTGCCATGTACACCGGCCCGCGGAGACGCACTGGAGACCAGATGCGCTGAGCCGGCTTCATGGCACCTGGCTCGATGCCCACTCTAGCCCGGCCGATACGAGGTGCTAGAATGTACCACACCGGGCTATGCACATGCACCGGGGACACCGTGCACTCCACCGCATAACACGATGCCTGCCCGGTACGACGCTCTCCACGGTAAGCACGGGGAGTTGGCTCAGGTCTCATACCTGGCTTAACACCACTCCCCGTGTGCCCCCCCCAATACATTTTTGGGGCTGCCTCTCTGGCTTCCAGCCGCGCTTTCGTGGAGCCTCCTCATACCACCGCCTCTCCGCTTTCGCTGCCTCCAGCTCAGCTTTGGGGCGGCGATACTCACCAGCCTGTGCCCAGGGTCCCTTGCCGTCCAGTATTTCCTCCCAAGTCCATCTCTCCAGATATTGATGTTGCTGCTGCCTGTTACCACGCTGCTTGGTCCTTTCTTGGTGGGTGGTTCTGTAACGGCTGTCGTCTTCCTCCTCGTCTGAGGAGGAGAAGTTAGAAGGATCAGAGGACCAAAGCGCAGCGTAGTTAGTGTTCATCTTAAATTGAATAATAAACCAAAAAAACTGAACACTTCAAATACAAAACAAACAAATGTGAAAACCGAAACAGTTCTATCTGGTGCAGACACACAAAGACTGAAGACAACCACCCACAAAACCCAACACAAAACAGGCTACCTAAATATGGTTCCCAATCAGGGACAACGATTGACAGCTGCCTCTGATTGAGAACCATATCAGGCCAAACACAGAAATAGCAAAACATAGAAATACAAACATAGACTGCCCACCCCAACTCACGCCGACCATACTAAATAAAGACAAAACAAAGGAAATAAAGGTCAGAACGTGACATTACCGTGTGTTATAAAATAGGATCTTACTGTGTGTTATAAAATAGGATCTTACCGTGTGTTATAAAATAGGACCTTACCGTGTGTTATAAAATAGGATCTTACCGTGTGTTATAAAATACGATCTTACCGTGTGTTATAAAATAGGATCTTACCGTGTGTTATAAAATAGGATCTTACCGTGTGTGCTTTCACAAGGCCCTTCAGACAAACAGATTGTAATTTTGGTGCGCATAGAATGGAGTGCATCCAAGTGCGTGTTCTGCGGCAAATTGTCTTTACAATACCACAAACACAGACTGATTCAGTTCAGGACAACCCAGGGTCGGACACGTTATCCTTGTAACATTACATCAAACATAGACATAGGTTTTCAAATATGGAAATGCAAAGTGCACATTTGAACTCAGGTGTGTGGTTTGCTTGTATTGACATGAAATGGGTATTTACTATAACCCTCAACGTCTCCTCTTTCAGAAGACATGGAATCCTCTCTAATGTACAGCATCCCCTCACTCAGACAACAACAAATATGCAGAAGTAGCCAAATCAGCGGGAGGGATGGGGGCACCTTATTGTTGCGCGTGGTACACACGTTTAGAACAAAACGGCTGTCAGTAGAAACCAATACAGCACTGTAAAGCAGAGAGCTTGAGCTCTGACCTCATATGTTACTGTACAGCCACTGGGTTTCAATTTAGGCGCTTATCAATAACCAAATCTGCCATTATCAACTCGTATATGGGGCGACAGAAACTGTGAGCATAAAGGGCTCTGAACCAGGGAATCCTAGGTTGGCTAAATCATTTACGAGACACACACACACACGTGTTTCCATCAGCACTAAATTGCATAAGCTGTCCCAGTATGACCCCGATACACCCATACGCACAGCCAGCTCAGCACTACCAGGAATCGGGTGGGGCACGGGTTCATACCTGCCTGACAGGCATGCAGTCAGGTGAGTGCCAGCCTTTTCTTCTCTTCTGTCATTTTTTTCTCTTTCTCGTGGTTCATTGAGGAGATTCCTCTTGCTGGAATTGACTTATACCGAGTGCTGCTGGGAAGTTGACAATGTGGCACCCACAGGAATCACACACAGGATTTACCAATCCTAGTTCACGCATCGCAAGGTGCGAATATGACGCTATGAAACACCTTTGCAATACCTGTGGATGAACCCATTACCTGTGGATGAACCCAATAAACCTGATGAACCCATTACCTGTGGATGAACCCAATAAACCTGATGAACCCATTACCTGTGGATGAACCCAATAAGCCTGATGAACCAATTACCTGTGGATGAACCCATTACCGGTGAATGAACCCAATAATGGTGGATGAACCCAATAAGCCTGATGAACCCATTACCTGTGGATGAACCCAATAAGCCTGATGAACCAATTACCTGTGGATGAACCCAATAAGCCTGATAAACCTGTGAGCATAAAGGATGAATCCAATAAGCCTGATGAACCCATTACCTGTGGATGTACCCAATAAGCCTGATGAACCCATTACCTGTGGATGAACCCAATAAGCCTGATGAACCAATTACCTGTGGATGAACCCATTACCGGTGGATGAACCCAATAATGGTGGATGAATCCAATAAGCCTGATGAACCCATTACCTGTGGATGTACCCAATAAGCCTGATGAACCAATACCCAGGTTGAGCCCCTGGTTTTGATCGTGAGCAGCTTTAATTTATCCTTTATTTAACTAGGCAAGTCAGTTAAGAACAAATTATTATGTACAATGACGGCCTAGGAACAGTGCCTTGTTCAGGGGCAGAACAACAGATGTTTACCATGTCAGCTCTGGGATTTGATCTAGCAACCTTTCGGTTACTGTCCCAACGCTCTAACCACTAGGCTACCTAGTGCAGGCTATACTTGTGAGCCAGTGTAAGAGTGCTGTGTGCGTCTGCGTTGGCTGCAATTCCTGTTAATATGATTACTTGGGGTTATTACAGAGCAATGATAGCATTGAATTAAACACACACACACTATGTGGATTCCTTTCTTCATCTTCCCACAGCAGATCATGAATGATGTGTGTGTGTGTGTGTGTGTGTGTGTGTGTGTGTGTGTGTGTGTGTGTGTGTGTGTGTGTGTGTGTGTGTGTGTGTGTGTGTGTGTGTGTGTGTGTGTGTGTGTGTGTGTGTGTGTGTGTGGAGAGCCAGGTCAGACTAGGTCATACAGTTGCTGCCTCAGGGTGTATACGGTACCTCAGCTGACAATGTACAAAGTTTTAAATGCCTGATACACACACACACACACACACACACACACACACACACACACACACACACACACACACACACACACACACACACACACACACACACACACACACACACACACACACACACACACACACACAAACACATCAATCAGTTTCATTTTTATTTTTATTTTTTTCAGATGTAAACGAAGCCATGAAAGAAAGATGTGACAATGACGAATGATCATAATGATAATGATCATAATCTTTATGTCCCCACACACATACACCTACAGACATAGGATCTTATTTTGAGCCAGTATGATACAGCAGGAAAAAAATGCTTCAGCAACAGGAAATGTGAATTATTATGTGGATTATAATACTGTACATTTTTGTAGGGGTTGATACATTTTCGTAAGGGAAAATCGAGTCTGAAATTGCAAAGTGGAAATAACAAACTTCAGAAAGCTTTAAATTTAAAATACACTACAAGTTTTAAATGTCCTGCATTGCAGTAAAATTCTGCTGTAACATGGTGATAAAATTAAGATCCTACATCTGTACACACACACACACAAGTATTTGACCTGAGGAAACCTCAGGTGCAAACAGTCTGACAGGTTGGGTATATGTGTTGCATCACTGGACACCCTGGCACACTGCAGTAGGCCGCACCCATATACACACACATGGGTAAATTAGGTGTAACTTGACAATCAATGGGTACAGGCACGCATCACAGAGCTACTGAGTTCATTCAGAAAAAGAGAGAGAACAAAGAAAAAGATAGAGGGAGAGAGATGAGAGACGTTGAGCTTTTGTCTAGTAATCTGTCCTTATTGTTCATTTAGGAGATGATGACATGGTGACACTGTTACATGACAGTTATTACACCAGTAAGGACAATCGGAGCATACTGACTGACTGACTTCCCGACATGAAGGCCGCCTCCACACCTCCAGTCACTTCCAGGAACACCTAGTCAGGTATGTACCACGGAGGGCCCACTCCTGCAGGAACACCTAGTCAGGTATGTACCACGGAGGGCCCACTCCTGCAGGAACACCTAGTCAGGTATGTGCCACGGAGGGCCCACTCCTGCAGGAACACCTAGTCAGGTATGTACCATGGAGGGCCCACTCCTCCAGGAACACCTAGTCAGGTATGTACCACGGAGGGCCCATTCCTGCAGGAACACCTAGTCAGGTATTTACAACGGAGGGCCCACTCCTGCAGGAACACCTAGACAGGTATGTACCATGGAGGGCCCATTCCTGCAGGAAAACCTAGTCAGGTATGTACCATGGAGGGCCCACTCCTGCAGGAAAACCTAGTCAGGTATGTACCACGGACGGCCCATTCCTGCAGGAACACCTAGTCAGGTATGTACCACGGAGGGCCCACTCCTCCAGGAACACCTAGTCAGGTATGTACCATGGAGGGCCCACTCCTCCAGGAACACCTAGTCAGGTATGTACCATGAAGGGCCCACTCCTCCAGGAACACCTAGTCAGGTATGTACCATGAAGGGCCCACTCCTCCAGGAACACCTAGTCAGGTATGTACTGTGGAGGGCCCACTCCTCCAGGAACACCTAGTCAGGTATGTACCATGAAGGGCCCACTCCTCCAGGAACACCTAGTCAGGTATGTACCATGAAGGGCCCACTCCTCCAGGAACACCTAGTCAGGTATGTACCATGAAGGGCCCACTCCTGCAGGTAGTAGCTTTCTATGTGTCCATCATGCCCCGGCCAAAAGTGTCCTCTCTGCATTATAGCCATTTCAATAGAACAGATTAGATTATAATATAATAAAATACATTATAATATAATATAATGAAATAAAATAAAATACATTAGAATAGAATAGATTAGAATAGATCAGAATATAATAAAATACAATAAAATACATTAGAATAGAATAGAATAAAGACTTTACTGTGATGGAAATGTGCCCTTTGGCTTGACCTCACAAGATACAGTATAATCACACATACATTGCTCAAACTGAGTGTTGCATACAAACTGCACATACTATACATAACAACACATAACTGATATATCTCCACAGCCCGGATTGTACTTGCTAAGATCTCCAGTCTCAGTGTCAGCGGGGGGATAGCCCTGTAAAAGGGAACTTTCCACTCCAGCCCACGGCTCTGACTAATGCAGCACACTCTATCACATCTGTCTGTGAGTGTGTACTATTGGGACCCCCAGACAGACAGACAGACACACACACACACACACACACACACTTGTGCTGTACCGATGCTGCATATTTGCTAGATTGCGAGCAACTGAATCCTTTGCCGAATTGTCATCACTGATGAGAAAACAAATCAACTAGAAGTAGAGGCCAACATTACACACATCCATAGTTAATGTACATTTTTGTTGAGATTGATACAAATTTCGTAAGGGAAAATCGAGTCTGAAGATGCAAAGTGGAAATAACAAACTTCAGAAGGCTTTTTAAACCTCAAATACACTACAAGTTTTGAAAGTCCTGCATTGCAGTAAACTTATGTAGTAATAGGGTGATCAAATCAAGATCCTACATCTGTACACACATAAGAGTATTTGACCTGAGGAAACCTCAGGTGCAAACAGTCTGACAGGTTGGGTATATGTGTTGCATCACTGGAAACCCTGGCACACTGCAGTAGGCCGCACCCATATACACACACATTGGTAAATTAGGTGTAACTTGACAATCAATGGGTACAGGCACGCATCACAGAGCTACTGAGTTCATTCAGAAAAAAGACAGAACAAAGAAAAAGATAGAGGGAGAGAGAGATGAGAGACATTGAGCTTTTGTCTAGTAATCTGTCCTTATTGTTCATTTAGGAGATGATGACATGGTGACACTGTTACATGACAGTTATTACACCAGTAAGGACAATCGGAGCATACTGACTGACAGACTTCCCGACATGAAGGCCGCCTCCACACCTCCAGTCACTTCCAGGAACACCTAGTCAGGTATGTACCATGGAGGGCCCACTCCTCCAGGAACACCTAGTCAGATATGTACCACGGAGGGCCCACTCCTGCAGGAACACCTAGTCAGGTATGTACCACGGAGGGCCCACTCCTGCAGGAACACCTAGTTAGGTATGTACCATGGAGGGCCCACTCCTCCAGGAACACCTAGTCAGGTATGTACCATGAAGGGCCCACTCCTGCAGGAACACCTAGTCAGATATGTACCACGGAGGGCCCACTCCTGCAGGAACACCTAGTCAGGTATGTACCACGGAGGGCCCACTCCTCCAGGAACACCTAGTCAGGTATGTACCGTGGAGGGCCCACTCCTCCAGGAACACCTAGTCAGGTATGTGCTGTGGAGGGCCCACTCCTGCAGGAACACCTAGTCAGATATGTACCACGGAGGGCCCATTCCTGCAGGAACACCTAGTCAGATATGTACCATGGAGGGCCCACTCCTGCAGGAACACCTAGTCAGGTATGTACCATGGAGGGCCCACTCCTGCAGGAACACCTAGTCAGATATGTACCATGGAGGGCCCACTCCTGCAGGAACACCTAGTCAGATATGTACCACGGAGGGCCCACTCCTCCAGGAACACCTAGTCAGGTATGTACCGTGGAGGGCCCACTCCTTCAGGAACACCTAGTCAGATATGTACTGTGGAGGGCCCACTCCTCCAGGAACACCTAGTCAGATATGTACTGTGGAGGGCCCACTCCTCCAGGAACACCTAGTCAGATATGTACCATGGAGGGCCCACTCCTCCAGAACACCTAGTCAGGTATGTACCATGGAGGGCCCACTCCTGCAGGAACACCTAGTCAGGTATGTACTGTGGAGGGCCCACTCCTCCAGGAACACCTAGTCAGATATGTACCATGGAGGGCCCACTCCTCCAGGAACACCTAGTCAGGTATGTACCGTGGAGGGCCCACTCCTCCAGGAACACCTAGTCAGGTATGTACCGTGGAGGGCCCACTCCTCCAGGAACACCTAGTCAGGTATGTGCTGTGGAGGGCCCACTCCTCCAGGAACACCTGTTCAGGTATGTACCGTGGAGGGCCCACTCCTCCAGGAACACCTAGTCAGGTATGTACTGTGGAGGGCCCACTCCTCCAGGAACACCTAGTCAGATATGTACCATGGAGGGCCCACTCCTCCAGGAACACCTAGTCAGGTATGTACTGTGGAGGGCCCACTCCTCCAGGAACACCTAGTCAGGTATGTACCGTGGAGGGCCCACTCCTCCAGGAACACCTAGTCAGGTATGTACCGTGGAGGGCCCACTCCTCCAGGAACACCTAGTCAGGTATGTACTGTGGAGGGCCCACTCCTGCAGGAACACCTAGTCAGATATGTACCATGGAGGGCCCACTCCTGCAGGAAGACCTAGTCAGATATGTACCACGGAGGGCCCACTCCTCCAGGAACACCTAGTCAGGTATGTACCGTGGAGGGCCCACTCCTTCAGGAACACCTAGTCAGATATGTACTGTGGAGGGCCCACTCCTCCAGGAACACCTAGTCAGATATGTACCATGGAGGGCCCACTCCTCCAGAACACCTAGTCAGGTATGTACCATGGAGGGCCCACTCCTGCAGGAACACCTAGTCAGGTATGTACTGTGGAGGGCCCACTCCTCCAGGAACACCTAGTCAGATATGTACCATGGAGGGCCCACTCCTCCAGGAACACCTAGTCAGGTATGTACCGTGGAGGGCCCACTCCTCCAGGAACACCTAGTCAGGTATGTACCGTGGAGGGCCCACTCCTCCAGGAACACCTAGTCAGGTATGTGCTGTGGAGGGCCCACTCCTCCAGGAACACCTGTTCAGGTATGTACCGTGGAGGGCCCACTCCTCCAGGAACACCTAGTCAGGTATGTACTGTGGAGGGCCCACTCCTCCAGGAACACCTAGTCAGATATGTACCATGGAGGGCCCACTCCTCCAGGAACACCTAGTCAGGTATGTACTGTGGAGGGCCCACTCCTCCAGGAACACCTGTTCAGGTATGTACCGTGGAGGGCCCACTCCTCCAGGAACACCTAGTCAGGTATGTACTGTGGAGGGCCCACTCCTCCAGGAACACCTAGTCAGGTATGTACTGTGGAGGGCCCACTCCTCCAGGAACACCTAGTCAGGTATGTACCATGGAGGGCCCACTCCTCCAGGAACACCTAGTCAGGTATGTACCATGGAGGGCCCACTCCTCCAGGAACACCTAGTCAGGTATGTACCATTGAGGGCCCACTCCTCCAGGAACACCTAGTCAGGTATGTACCATGGAGGGCCCACTCCTCCAGGTAGTAGCTTTCTATGTGTCCAAAGGTTCCTCTCTGCATTATAGCAATTTCAATAGAACCGAATAGGATAGGATAGATTACAATATAACAAAATACATTAGAATAGAATAGAATAAAGACTTTACTGTGATGGAAATGTGCCCTTTGGCTTGACCTCACAAGATACAGTATAATCACACATACATTGCTCAAACTGAGTGTTGCATACAAATTGCACATACTATACATAACAACACATAACTGATATATCTCCACAGCCCGGATTGTACTTGCTAAGATCTCCAGTCTCAGTGTCAGCGGGGGGATAGCCCTGTAAAAGGGAACTTTCCACTCCAGCCCACGGCTCTGACTAATGCAGCACACTCTATCACGTGTGTGTGTGTGTGTGTGTGTGTGTGTGTGTGTGTGTGTGTGTGTGTGTGTGTGTGTGTGTGTGTGTGTGTGTGTGTGTGTGTGTGTGTGTGTGTGTGTGTGTGTGTGTGTGTGTGTGTGTACTATTGGGGCACTCAGATACACACACATACGTGCAGTACCGATGCTGCATATTTGCGAGATTGCGAGTAACTGACTCATCTGCCAAAATGTCATCACTGATGAGAAAACAAATCAACAAGAGGTAAAGGCCAACACACACACACACACACACACACACACACACACACACACACACACACATCCAGGTGTGTGAGGGGTAACTCAATGACAAATAGAGTTGTGTAAAAGTTGAGGGATGCTTTGGGGTATTGTCACGCCCTGACCTTAGAGATCCTTTTTATGTCTCTATTTTGGTTTGGTCAGGGTGTGAGTTGGGGTGGGCATTCTATGTTTTCTATTTCTGTGTGTTTGGCCGGGTGAGGTTCTCAATCAGAGGCAGCTGTCTATCATTGTCTCTGATTGAGAACCATACTTAGCAATTTTCCCACCTGTGTTTTGTGGGTAGTTGTTTTCTGTTTTTGTGTCTGCACCAGACAGAACTGTTTCGCTTTCGTTCTCCTGTTTGTTGTTTATGTTCGATTTGTTTTTTGGGATTAAATCATGAACACTTTAAACGCTGCACCTTGGTCGACTCTTCCTTCAGCCCACGAGAAGCGTTACAGGTATCTGGAGAAAAGTCAGAAACTGCAGAATGGTGCCGTATAAGTTTACCGCCAAATCTATTTGAATTGACCCAGATTCAAAACCAGGTTTGACCTGCCTCCCTCACACAGATCTAACCAGGTTTAACATGCCTCCCTCACACAGATCTAACCAGGTTTACCTGCCTTCCTCACACAGATCTAACCAGGTTTACCTGCCTCCCTCACACAGATCTAACCAGGTTTACCTGCCTCCCTCACACAGATCTAACCAGGTTTACCTGCCTTCCTCACACAGATCTAACCAGGTTTAACCTGCCTCCCTCATACAGATCTAACCAGGTTTACCTGCCTCCCTCATACAGATCTAACCAGGTTTACCTGCCTCCCTCACACAGATCTAACCAGGATTACCTGCCTTCCTCACACAGATCTAACCAGGTTTACCTGCCTCCCTCACACAGATCTAACCAGGTTTACCTGCCTCCCTCACACAGATCTAACCAGGTTTACCTGCCTTCCTCACACAGATCTAACCAGGTTTACCTGCCTCCCTCACACAGATCTAACCAGGTTTACCTGCCTCCCTCACACAGATCTAACCAGGTTTACCTGCCTTCCTCACACAGATCTAACCAGGTTTAACCTGCCTCCCTCATACAGATCTAACCAGGTTTACCTGCCTCCCTCATACAGATCTAACCAGGTTTACCTGCCTCCCTCACACAGATCTAACCAGGATTACCTGCCTTCCTCACACAGATCTAACCAGGTTTACCTGCCTCCCTCACACAGATCTAACCAGGTTTACCTGCCTCCCTCACACAGATCTAACCAGGTTTACCTGCCTCCCTCACACAGATCTAACCAGGTTTACCTGCCTCCCTCACACAGATCTAACCAGGTTTACCTGCCTCCCTCATACAGATCTAACCAGGTTTACCTGCCTTCCTCACACAGATCTAACCAGGTTTACCTGCCTCCCTCACACAGATCTAACCAGGTTGACCTGCCTCCCTCACACAGATCTAACCAGGTTGACCTGCCTCCCTCACACAGATCTAACCAGGTTTACCTGCCTCCCTCATACAGATCTAACCAGGTTGACCTGCCTCCCTCACACAGATCTAACCAGGTTTACCTGCCTCCCTCACACAGATCTAACCAGGTTTACCTGCCTCCCTCACACAGATCTAACCAGGTTTACCTGCCTCCCTCATACAGATCTAACCAGGTTTACCTGCCTTCCTCACACAGATCTAACCAGGTTTACCTGCCTCCCTCATACAGATCTAACCAGGTTTACCTGCCTCCCTCATACAGATCTAACCAGGTTTAACCTGCCTCCCTCACACAGATCTAAGCAGGTTTACCTGCCTCCCTCATACAGATCTAACCAGGTTTACCTGCCTTCCTCACACAGATCTAACCAGGTTTACCTGCCTCCCTCATACAGATCTAACCAGGTTTACCTGCCTTCCTCATACAGATCTAACCAGGTTTACCTGCCTCCCTCATACAGATCTAACCAGGTTTACCTGCCTCCCTCATACAGATCTAACCAGGTTTAACCTGCCTCCCTCACACAGATCTAACCAGGTTTAACCTGCCTCCCTCACACAGATCTAACCAGGTTTACCTGCCTCCCTCATACAGATCTAACCAGGTATACCTGCCTTCCTCACACAGATCTAACCAGGTTTACCTGCCTCCCTCATACAGATCTAACCAGGTTTACCTGCCTCCCTCATACAGATCTAACCAGGTTTAACCTGCCTCCCTCACACAGATCTAACCAGGTTTACCTGCCTCCCTCATACAGATCTAACCAGGTTTACCTGCCTTCCTCACACAGATCTAACCAGGTTTACCTGCCTCCCTCATACAGATCTAACCAGGTTTACCTGCCTTCCTCATACAGATCTAACCAGGTTTACCTGCCTCCCTCATACAGATCTAACCAGGTTTACCTGCCTCCCTCATACAGATCTAACCAGGTTTAACCTGCCTCCCTCACACAGATCTAACCAGGTTTAACCTGCCTCCCTCACACAGATCTAACCAGGTTTACCTGCCTCCCTCATACAGATCTAACCAGGTATACCTGCCTTCCTCACACAGATCTAACCAGGTTTAACCTGCCTCCCTCACACAGATCTAACCAGGTTTACCTGCCTCCCTCATACAGATCTAACCAGGTTTACCTGCCTCCCTCACACAGATCTAACCAGCTTTACCTGCCTCCCTCACACAGATCTAACCAGGTTTACCTGCCTCCCTCACACAGATCTAACCAGGTTTACCTGCCTCCCTCACACAGATCTAACCAGGATTACCTGCCTTCCTCACACAGATCTAACCAGGTTTACCTGCCTCCCTCACACAGATCTAACCAGGTTTACCTGCCTCCCTCACACAGATCTAACCAGGTTTACCTGCCTCCCTCACACAGATCTAACCAGGTTGACCTGCCTCCCTCATACAGATCTAACCAGGTTTACCTGCCTCCCTCACACAGATCTAACCAGGTTTACCTGCCTCCCTCATACAGATCTAACCAGGTTTACCTGCCTCCCTCATACAGATCTAACCAGGTTTAACCTGCTTCCCTCACACAGATCTAACCAGGTTTAACATGCCTCCCTCACACAGATCTAACCAGGTTTACCTGCCTCCCTCACACAGATCTAACCAGGTTTACCTGCCTTCCTCACACAGATCTAACCAGGTTGACCTGCCTCCCTCACACAGATCTAACCAGGTTTACCTGCCTCCCTCACACAGATCTAACCAGGATTACCTGCCTTCCTCACACAGATCTAACCAGGTTTACCTGCCTCCCTCACACAGATCTAACCAGGTTTACCTGCCTCCCTCACACAGATCTAACCAGGTTTACCTGCCTCCCTCACACAGATCTAACCAGGTTTACCTGCCTTCCTCACACAGATCTAACCAGGTTTACCTGCCTCCCTCACACAGATCTAACCAGGTTTACCTGCCTCCCTCACACAGATCTAACCAGGTTTACCTGCCTCCCTCACACAGATCTAACCAGGTTTACCTGCCTCGCTCACACAGATCTAACCAGGTTTACCTGCCTCCTCACACAGATCTAACCAGGTTTACCTGCCTCCCTCACACAGATCTAACCAGGTTTACCTGCCTTCCTCATACAGATCTAACCAGGTTTACCTGCCTCCCTCACACAGATCTAACCAGGTTTACCTGCCTCCCTCACACAGATCTAACCAGGTTTACCTGCCTCCCTCACACAGATCTAACCAGGTTTACCTGCCTTCCTCACACAGATCTAACCAGGTTTACCTGCCTCCCTCACACAGATCTAACCAGGTTTACCTGCCTCGCTCACACAGATCTAACCAGGTTTACCTGCCTCCCTCACACAGATCTAACCAGGTTTACCTGCCTCCCTCACACAGATCTAACCAGGTTTACCTGCCTTCCTCATACAGATCTAACCAGGTTTACCTGCCTCCCTCACACAGATCTAACCAGGTTTAACCTGCCTCCCTCACACAGATCTAACCAGGTTTAACCTGCCTCCCTCATACAGATCTAACCAGGTTTACCTGCCTCCCTCATACAGATCTAACCAGGTTTACCTGCCTCCCTCACACAGATCTAACCAGGTTTACCTGCCTCCCTCATACAGATCTAACCAGGTTTACCTGCCTCCCTCACACAGATCTAACCAGGTTTACCTGCCTCCCTCATACAGATCTAACCAGGTTTACCTGCCTCCATCACACAGATCTATCCAGGTTTACCTGCCTCCCTCACACAGATCTAACCAGGATTACCTGCCTTCCTCACACAGATCTAACCAGGTTTACCTGCCTCCCTCACACAGATCTAACCAGGTTTACCTGCCTCCCTCACACAGATCTAACCAGGTTTACCTGCCTCCCTCACACAGATCTAACCAGGTTTAACCTGCCTCCCTCACACAGATCTAACCAGGATTACCTGCCTTCCTCACACAGATCTAACCAGGTTTAACCTGCCTCCCTCACACAGATCTAACCAGGTTTACCTGCCTCCCTCACACAGATCTAACCAGGTTAATCTGCCTCACTCATACAGATATAACCAGGTTTACCTGCCTCCCTCACACAGATCTAACCAGGTTTACCTGCCTCCCTCACACAGATCTAACCAGGTTTACCTGCCTCCCTCACACAGATCTAACCAGGTTTAACCTGCCTCCCTCACACAGATCTAACCAGGTTTAACCTGCCTCCCTCATACAGATCTAACCAGGTTTACCTGCCTCCCTCATACAGATCTAACCAGGTTTACCTGCCTCCCTCACACAGATCTAACCAGGTTTACCTGCCTCCCTCATACAGATCTAACCAGGTTTACCTGCCTCCCTCACACAGATCTAACCAGGTTTACCTGCCTCCCTCACACAGATCTAACCAGGTTTAACATGCCCTCCCTCACACAGATCTAACCAGGTTTACCTGCCTCCCTCATACAGATCTAACCAGGTTTACCTGCCTCCATCACACAGATCTATCCAGGTTTACCTGCCTCCCTCACACAGATCTAACCAGGATTACCTGCCTTCCTCACACAGATCTAACCAGGTTTACCTGCCTCCCTCACACAGATCTAACCAGGTTTACCTGCCTCCCTCACACAGATCTAACCAGGTTTACCTGCCTCCCTCACACAGATCTAACCAGGTTTAACCTGCCTCCCTCACACAGATCTAACCAGGATTACCTGCCTTCCTCACACAGATCTAACCAGGTTTAACCTGCCTCCCTCACACAGATCTAACCAGGTTTACCTGCCTCCCTCACACAGATCTAACCAGGTTAATCTGCCTCACTCATACAGATATAACCAGGTTTACCTGCCTCCCTCACACAGATCTAACCAGGTTTACCTGCCTCCCTCACACAGATCTAACCAGGTTTACCTGCCTCCCTCACACAGATCTAACCAGGTTTACCTGCCTCCCTCACACAGATCTAACCAGGTTTACCTGCCTCCCTCACACAGATCTAACCAGGTTTAACCTGCCTCCCTCACACAGATCTAACCAGGTTTACCTGCCTCCCTCACACAGATCTAACCAGGTTAACCTGCCTCACTCATACAGATCTAACCAGGTTGACCTGCCTCCCTCACACAGATCTAACCAGGTTGACCTGCCTCCCTCACACAGATCTAACCAGGTTTAACCTGCCTCCCTCACACAGATCTAACCAGGTTTACCTGCCTCCCTCATACAGATCTAACCAGGTTTAACCTGCCTCCCTCACACAGATCTAACCAGGTTTACCTGCCTCCCTCACACAGATCTAACCAGGTTTACCTGCCTCCCTCACACAGATCTAACCAGGTTTACCTGCCTCCCTCACACAGATCTAACCAGGTTTACCTGCCTTCCTCACACAGATCTAACCAGGTTTACCTGCCTCCCTCACACAGATCTAACCAGGTTTACCTGCCTCCCTCACACAGATCTAACCAGGTTTACCTGCCTCCCTCACACAGATCTAACCAGGTTTACCTGCCTCGCTCACACAGATCTAACCAGGTTTACCTGCCTCCTCACACAGATCTAACCAGGTTTACCTGCCTCCCTCACACAGATCTAACCAGGTTTACCTGCCTTCCTCATACAGATCTAACCAGGTTTACCTGCCTCCCTCACACAGATCTAACCAGGTTTACCTGCCTCCCTCACACAGATCTAACCAGGTTTACCTGCCTCCCTCACACAGATCTAACCAGGTTTACCTGCCTTCCTCACACAGATCTAACCAGGTTTACCTGCCTCCCTCACACAGATCTAACCAGGTTTACCTGCCTCGCTCACACAGATCTAACCAGGTTTACCTGCCTCCCTCACACAGATCTAACCAGGTTTACCTGCCTCCCTCACACAGATCTAACCAGGTTTACCTGCCTTCCTCATACAGATCTAACCAGGTTTACCTGCCTCCCTCACACAGATCTAACCAGGTTTAACCTGCCTCCCTCACACAGATCTAACCAGGTTTAACCTGCCTCCCTCATACAGATCTAACCAGGTTTACCTGCCTCCCTCATACAGATCTAACCAGGTTTACCTGCCTCCCTCACACAGATCTAACCAGGTTTACCTGCCTCCCTCACACAGATCTAACCAGGTTTACCTGCCTCCCTCACACAGATCTAACCAGGTTTACCTGCCTCCCTCATACAGATCTAACCAGGTTTACCTGCCTCCCTCACACAGATCTAACCAGGTTTACCTGCCTCCCTCACACAGATCTAACCAGGTTTAACATGCCCTCCCTCACACAGATCTAACCAGGTTTACCTGCCTCCCTCATACAGATCTAACCAGGTTTACCTGCCTCCATCACACAGATCTATCCAGGTTTACCTGCCTCCCTCACACAGATCTAACCAGGATTACCTGCCTTCCTCACACAGATCTAACCAGGTTTACCTGCCTCCCTCACACAGATCTAACCAGGTTTACCTGCCTCCCTCACACAGATCTAACCAGGTTTACCTGCCTCCCTCACACAGATCTAACCAGGTTTAACCTGCCTCCCTCACACAGATCTAACCAGGATTACCTGCCTTCCTCACACAGATCTAACCAGGTTTACCTGCCTCCCTCATACAGATCTAACCAGGTTTACCTGCCTCCCTCACACAGATCTAACCAGGTTTACCTGCCTCCCTCACACAGATCTAACCAGGTTTAACATGCCTCCCTCATACAGATCTAACCAGGTTTACCTGCCTCCCTCACACAGATCTAACCAGGTTTACCTGCCTCCCTCACACAGATCTAACCAGGTTTAACCTGCCTCCCTCACACAGATCTAACCAGGTTTACCTGCCTCCCTCACACAGATCTAACCAGGTTTAACATGCCTCCCTCATACAGATCTAACCAGGTTTACCTGCCTCCCTCACACAGATCTAACCAGGTTTACCTGCCTCCCTCACACAGATCTAACCAGGTTTAACCTGCCTCCCTCACACAGATCTAACCAGGTTTACCTGCCTCCCTCACACAGATCTAACCAGGTTAATCTGCCTCACTCATACAGATATAACCAGGTTTACCTGCCTCCCTCACACAGATCTAACCAGGTTTACCTGCCTCCCTCACACAGATCTAACCAGGTTTAACCTGCCTCCCTCACACAGATCTAACCAGGTTTACCTGCCTCCCTCACACAGATCTAACCAGGTTAACCTGCCTCACTCATACAGATCTAACCAGGTTGACCTGCCTCCCTCACACAGATCTAACCAGGTTGACCTGCCTCCCTCACACAGATCTAACCAGGTTTAACCTGCCTCCCTCACACAGATCTAACCAGGTTTACCTGCCTCCCTCATACAGATCTAACCAGGTTTAACCTGCCTCCCTCACACAGATCTAACCAGGTTTACCTGCCTCCCTCATACAGATCTAACCAGGTTTACCTGCCTCCCTCACACAGATCTAACCAGGTTTACCTGCCTCCCTCACACAGATCTAACCAGGTTTACCTGCCTTCCTCACACAGATCTAACCAGGTTTACCTGCCTCCCTCATACAGATCTAACCAGGTTTACCTGCCTCCCTCACACAGATCTAACCAGGTTTACCTGCCTCCCTCACACAGATCTAACCAGGTTTACCTGCCTCCCTCATACAGATCTAACCAGGTTTACCTGCCTCGCTCACACAGATCTAACCAGGTTTACCTGCCTCCCTCACACAGATCTAACCAGGTTTACCTGCCTCCCTCATACAGATCTAACCAGGTTTACCTGCCTCCCTCACACAGATCTAACCAGGTTTACCTGCCATCCTCACAAAGATCTAACCAGGTTTACCTGCCTCGCTCACACAGATCTAACCAGGTTTACCTGCCTCGCTCACACAGATCTAACCAGGTTTACCTGCCTCCCTCACACAGATCTAACCAGGTTTACCTGCCTCCCTCACACAGATCTAACCAGGTTTAACATGCCTCCCTCACACAGATCTAACCAGGTTTAACCTGCCTTCCTCACACAGATCTAACCAGGTTTACCTGCCTCCCTCATACAGATCTAACCAGGTTTACCTGCCTCCCTCATACAGATCTAACCAGGTTTACCTGCCTCCCTCATACAGATCTAACCAGGTTTACCTGCCTCCCTCACACAGATCTAACCAGGTTTACCTGCCTCCCTCACACAGATCTAACCAGGTTTAACCTGCCTTCCTCACACAGATCTAACCAGGTTTACCTGCCTCCCTCATACAGATCTAACCAGGTTTACCTGCCTCCCTCATACAGATCTAACCAGGTTTACCTGCCTCCCTCATACAGATCTAACCAGGTTTACCTGCCTCCCTCACACAGATCTAACCAGGTTTACCTGCCTCCCTCACACAGATCTAACCAGGTTTACCTGCCTCCCTCACACAGATCTAACCAGGTTTACCTGCCTCCCTCACACAGATCTAACCAGGTTTACCTGCCTTCCTCATACAGATCTAACCAGGTTTACCTGCCTCCCTCACACAGATCTAACCAGGTTTACCTGCCTCCCTCACACAGATCTAACCAGGTTTACCTGCCTCCCTCACACAGATCTAACCAGGTTTACCTGCCTTCCTCACACAGATCTAACCAGGTTTACCTGCCTCCCTCACACAGATCTAACCAGGTTTACCTGCCTCGCTCACACAGATCTAACCAGGTTTACCTGCCTCCCTCACACAGATCTAACCAGGTTTACCTGCCTCCCTCACACAGATCTAACCAGGTTTACCTGCCTCCCTCATACAGATCTAACCAGGTTTACCTGCCTCCCTCACACAGATCTAACCAGGTTTAACCTGCCTCCCTCACACAGATCTAACCAGGTTTAACCTGCCTCCCTCATACAGATCTAACCAGGTTTACCTGCCTCCCTCATACAGATCTAACCAGGTTTACCTGCCTCCCTCACACAGATCTAACCAGGTTTACCTGCCTCCCTCACACAGATCTAACCAGGTTTACCTGCCTCCCTCACACAGATCTAACCAGGTTTACCTGCCTCCCTCATACAGATCTAACCAGGTTTACCTGCCTCCCTCACACAGATCTAACCAGGTTTACCTGCCTCCCTCACACAGATCTAACCAGGTTTAACATGCCCTCCCTCACACAGATCTAACCAGGTTTACCTGCCTCCCTCATACAGATCTAACCAGGTTTACCTGCCTCCATCACACAGATCTATCCAGGTTTACCTGCCTCCCTCACACAGATCTAACCAGGATTACCTGCCTTCCTCACACAGATCTAACCAGGTTTACCTGCCTCCCTCACACAGATCTAACCAGGTTTACCTGCCTCCCTCACACAGATCTAACCAGGTTTACCTGCCTCCCTCACACAGATCTAACCAGGTTTAACCTGCCTCCCTCACACAGATCTAACCAGGATTACCTGCCTTCCTCACACAGATCTAACCAGGTTTACCTGCCTCCCTCATACAGATCTAACCAGGTTTACCTGCCTCCCTCACACAGATCTAACCAGGTTTACCTGCCTCCCTCACACAGATCTAACCAGGTTTAACAAGCCTCCCTCATACAGATCTAACCAGGTATACCTGCCTCCCTCACACAGATCTAACCAGGTTTACCTGCCTCCCTCACACAGATCTAACCAGGTTTAACCTGCCTCCCTCACACAGATCTAACCAGGTTTACCTGCCTCCCTCACACAGATCTAACCAGGTTAATCTGCCTCACTCACACAGATCTAACCAGGTTTACCTGCCTCCCTCACACAGATCTAACCAGGTTTACCTGCCTCCCTCACACAGATCTAACCAGGTTTACCTGCCTCCCTCACACAGATCTAACCAGGTTTACCTGCCTCCCTCACACAGATCTAACCAGGTTTACCTGCCTCCCTCACACAGATCTAACCAGGTTTAACCTGCCTCCCTCACACAGATCTAACCAGGTTTACCTGCCTCCCTCACACAGATCTAACCAGGTTAACCTGCCTCACTCATACAGATCTAACCAGGTTGACCTGCCTCCCTCACACAGATCTAACCAGGTTGACCTGCCTCCCTCACACAGATCTAACCAGGTTTAACCTGCCTCCCTCACACAGATCTAACCAGGTTTACCTGCCTCCCTCATACAGATCTAACCAGGTTTAACCTGCCTCCCTCACACAGATCTAACCAGGTTTACCTGCCTCCCTCATACAGATCTAACCAGGTTTACCTGCCTCCCTCACACAGATCTAACCAGGTTTACCTGCCTCCCTCACACAGATCTAACCAGGTTTACCTGCCTTCCTCACACAGATCTAACCAGGTTTACCTGCCTCCCTCATACAGATCTAACCAGGTTTACCTGCCTCCCTCACACAGATCTAACCAGGTTTACCTGCCTCCCTCACACAGATCTAACCAGGTTTACCTGCCTCCCTCATACAGATCTAACCAGGTTTACCTGCCTCGCTCACACAGATCTAACCAGGTTTACCTGCCTCCCTCACACAGATCTAACCAGGTTTACCTGCCTCCCTCATACAGATCTAACCAGGTTTACCTGCCTCCCTCACACAGATCTAACCAGGTTTACCTGCCATCCTCACACAGATCTAACCAGGTTTACCTGCCTCGCTCACACAGATCTAACCAGGTTTACCTGCCTCGCTCACACAGATCTAACCAGGTTTACCTGCCTCCCTCACACAGATCTAACCAGGTTTACCTGCCTCCCTCACACAGATCTAACCAGGTTTAACATGCCTCCCTCACACAGATCTAACCAGGTTTAACCTGCCTTCCTCACACAGATCTAACCAGGTTTACCTGCCTCCCTCATACAGATCTAACCAGGTTTACCTGCCTCCCTCATACAGATCTAACCAGGTTTACCTGCCTCCCTCATACAGATCTAACCAGGTTTACCTGCCTCCCTCACACAGATCTAACCAGGTTTACCTGCCTCCCTCACACAGATCTAACCAGGTTTAACCTGCCTTCCTCACACAGATCTAACCAGGTTTACCTGCCTCCCTCATACAGATCTAACCAGGTTTACCTGCCTCCCTCATACAGATCTAACCAGGTTTACCTGCCTCCCTCATACAGATCTAACCAGGTTTACCTGCCCCCCTCACACAGATCTAACCAGGTTTACCTGCCTCCCTCACACAGATCTAACCAGGTTTACCTGCCTCCCTCACACAGATCTAACCAGGTTTACCTGCCTCCCTCACACAGATCTAACCAGGTTTACCTGCCTCCCTCACACAGATCTAACCAGGTTTACCTCCCTCACACAGATCTAACCAGGTTTACCTGCCTCCCTCACACAGATCTAACCAGGTTTACCTGCCTCCCTCACACAGATCTAACCAGGTTTACCTGCCTCCCTCACACAGATCTAACCAGGTTTACCTGCCTCCCTCACACAGATCTAACCAGGTTTACCTGCCTCCCTCACACAGATCTAACCAGGTTTACCTGCCTCCCTCACACAGATCTAACCAGGTTTACCTGCCTCCCTCATACAGATCTAACCAGGTTTAACCTGCCTCGCTCACACAGATCTAACCAGGTTTACCTGCCTCCCTCACACAGATCTAACCAGGTTTACCTGCCTCCCTCACACAGATCTAACCAGGTTTACCTGCCTCCCTCACACAGATCTAACCAGGTTTACCTGCCTCGCTCACACAGATCTAACCAGGTTTAACCTTCCTCCCTCACACAGATCTAACCACAGATCTAACCAGGTTTAACCTGGCCCAATCACACAGCTCTTCTGTAAGTGTAAATGAGTAAATGGGGTGGAAAGAGTACTGAAATATCCTACTGATACTTTAAATGACATTTTTGAAGTAAGATTACTCAGAGAAGCTACTCAACTATAGTAACGAGAGTAGTAAAGTAATGAGTTACTTTACACCTCTGGTAAAGGGCAACTGTTTCTCACACACACACACGCACACGCACACACACAACTGGCGCGGATGACTAACAGTATCCTAAACATTCATCAATTGTTGATCAATAAAATCAGACTTACACTTATCATTCCAAACCCCCGCCAGCCCACCATAACTCTTCAGTAGAAGATCTACTTATAAACTGCTTATAAACATGATTAAGGGCATGGAGAACAAGGTCAACATTTCAATGCTCTTTAGTGCACCTGACCCTCTGACCTATCTAACTGTATGAAGTCAGCTGAAATTGTAAATCATGAAATGTGTAGTAACCTGAAATATATGAAATATCAAAACTGTGAAAAAACCTGAATAAATACATATATGTAACAAAAAAAAGGTGTTTAGGTCCTGATATGGAGCACTGGGTGAGATTGCTTCTCTACAGTTCAGTACCGTGCTCCAGACAGAGATGGGTTCTCTACAGTTCAGTACTGTGCTCCAGACAGAGATGGGTTCTCTACAGTTCAGTACTGTGATCCAGACAGAGATGGGTTCTCTACAGTTCAGTACTGTGCTCCAGACAGAGATGGGTTCTCTACAGTTCGTTCAGTACTGTGCTCCAGACAGAGATGGGTTCTCTACAGTTCAGTACTGTGCTCCAGACAGAGATGGTTTCTCTACAGTTCAGTACTGTGCTCCAGACAGAGATGGTTTCTCTACAGTTCAGTACCGTGCTCCAGACAGAGATGTCTTCTCTACAGTTCAGTACTGTGCTCCAGACAGAGATGTCTTCTCTACAGTTCAGTACTGTGCTCCAGACAGAGATGGCTTCTCTACAGTTCAGTACCATGCTCCAGACAGAGATGTCTTCTCTACAGTTCAGTACCGTGCTCCAGACAGAGATGGTTTCTCTACAGTTCAGTACCGTGCTCCAGACAGAGATGGGTTCTCTACAGTTCAGTACCGTGTTCCAGACAGAGATGGTTTCTCTACAGTTCAGTACCGTGCTCCAGACAGAGATGGTTTCTCTACAGTTCAGTACCGTGCTCCAGACAGAGATGTCTTCTCTACAGTTCAGTACCGTGCTCCAGACAGAGATGGTTTCTCTACAGTTCAGTACCGTGCTCCAGACAGAGATGGTTTCTCTACAGTTCAGTACCGTGCTCCAGACAGAGATGGCTTCTCTACAGTTCAGTACTGTGCTCCAGACAGAGATGGTTTCTCTACAGTTCAGTACTGTGCTCCAGACAGAGATGGCTTCTCTACAGTTCAGTACCGTGCTCCAGACAGAGATGGTTTCTCTACAGTTCAGTACCGTGCTCCAGACAGAGATGTCTTCTCTACAGTTCAGTACTGTGCTCCAGACAGAGATGTCTTCTCTACAGTTCAGTACCGTGCTCCAGACAGAGATGGTTTCTCTACAGTTCAGTACCGTGCTCCAGACAGAGATGTCTTCTCTACAGTTCAGTACCGTGCTCCAGACAGAGATGGTTTCTCTACAGTTCAGTACCGTGCTCCAGACAGAGATGTCTTCTCTACAGTTCAGTACCGTGCTCCAGACAGAGATGGTTTCCTACAGTTCAGTACCGTGCTCCAGACAGAGATGTCTTCTCTACAGTTCAGTACCGTGCTCCAGACAGAGATGTCTTCTCTACAGTTCAGTACCGTGCTCCAGACAGAGATGTCTTCTCTACAGTTCAGTACTGTGCTCCAGACAGAGATGTCTTCTCTACAGTTCAGTACCGTGCTCCAGACAGAGATGGTTTCTCTACAGTTCAGTACCGTGCTCCAGACAGAGATGTCTTCTCTACAGTTCAGTACCGTGCTCCAGACAGAGATGTCTTCTCTACAGTTCAGTACCGTGCTCCAGACAGAGATGGTTTCTCTACAGTTCAGTACCGTGCTCCAGACAGAGATGGTTTCTCTACAGTTCAGTACCGTGCTCCAGACAGAGATGGTTTCTCTACAGTTCAGTACCGTGCTCCAGACAGAGATGGTTTCTCTACAGTTCAGTACCGTGCTCCAGACAGAGATGTCTTCTCTACAGTTCAGTACCGTGCTCCAGACAGAGATGGTTTCTCTACAGTTCAGTACCGTGCTCCAGACAGAGATGGTTTCTCTACAGTTCAGTACCGTGCTCCAGATAGAGATGGTTTCTCTACAGTTCAGTACTGTGCTCCAGACAGAGATGGTTTCTCTACAGTTCAGTACCGTGCTCCAGACAGAGATGGCTTCTCTACAGTTCAGTACCGTGCTCCAGACAGAGATGGTTTCTCTACAGTTCAGTACCGTGCTCCAGACAGAGATGTCTTCTCTACAGTTCAGTACTGTGCTCCAGACAGAGATGTCTTCTCTACAGTTCAGTACCGTGCTCCAGACAGAGATGGTTTCTCTACAGTTCAGTACCGTGCTCCAGACAGAGATGGGTTCTCTACAGTTCAGTACCGTGCTCCAGACAGAGATGTCTTCTCTACAGTTCAGTACCGTGCTCCAGACAGAGATGGGTTCTCTACAGTTCAGTACCGTGCTCCAGACAGAGATGGGTTCTCTACAGTTCAGTACCGTGCTCCAGACAGAGATGTATCCCAACCATTTATATTCATGTCCATTAAATGAGACATGAATCATGGTTCCATCCCTCCTCCTTCCCTTCCTTGGAGAAATCACTGATCTGACATGATTGGATCCGTGAATTCTGCAGTTGAATCACTGGCGTAGCGGGGGCTGTGGGGGCCCGAGCTCTGGGGGCCCGTGTACCCATCATCTCACACCTAGGCCTATGGTTTTTTGTTGTATACATTTTCATAATAAATCACTTTGACAGTAACCCTCCTTTTTAATTTCCACATCCAGCAACCAAAGTGTTTGTGTCGTCCTACCTGGTAGGTTTCTGTACAGCACTTTGAGATATCAGCTGATGTAAGAAGGGCTATATAAATACATTTGAATTGAATTGAATAGTAGGTGAGACAATATAGTTGTCATGCATCTAATTAACCTATTTCTCAACGACCCCGGCGGCAGCCCGCCTTGGCCTCCTCACCTAATTGGCTAGGTCAGGGCTTGGATGGAGAGTCGGACTTGGATGGAGAGTGAGTGCGTTGTTCATGATGGATAAACAAAAAGCAAGACCAAGTTGTGACAAAAAAAATGCAAAAAAGCTTTATCTAAGCTGGTGCCGAATTAGCAAAGACCACATCAACAAAGCTACCACCTCGTCCTCCACTGACCAAACTCCATCACAGGTGGACGCTAGTAGGCCTTATGCAGCAACTAGCACTAGCAGCCTTCCAGTCCTGACAGAGACCTCACTGCTCGGCCCGTCAATGACACTGGCCTTGCTCCCCCTCTTTTTCCTCCCCTCCAGAATAGTAACAGTTCCTTCAGTGAGAGTGCTGGGCCTCCTTCTCCTCCTCCTCTCCCAGAAAACCAAGCTGACGACTGCCAGAGACCCAGCGGCGCTCATAAGAGCAATCCCCGTTATGTGAACACTGGTAAGCCTACGCAGCCATGTCACCCGTGATACAAGTCAGAATTCGACGTCGGGAGATGTCGGGCAACAGTGAGCGCTGATACCTTCCAGTAGGTTTCAGTTTTGCTAAAGTGTTGGGGATGGGGATGGTAGTTGGGTCTATGTATCTGCCTCTGATTCCAAGTTCAAATCCAGTGATAGTACATTTTTATTAAATTTATTGTTTTAAGCCTATCCCAAATCCTCACCATAACCTTTCAGAGTTAAAGCCTAACCTTAACAATTTGGAGCTAATGCCTGACCTTAAACCAAACCGTAAAAATTCTGAGTTGAGACTTAAAACACTAAAATTTGAGGTTTGGAACAACTTTGAAATGTAAAATTTGAGAAACATGGGTGAACGTCTAATTCTGCAATGTTTGAATATGTCCCACTTTAATTACAGGACGTAAAACGGCCTACATTATTGCAGCCAGCATTCTAAACTAGTAAATAGGCCTACATTATTGCAGCCATCATTCTAAACTAGTAAATAGGCCTACATTATTGCAGCCATCATTCTAAACTAGTAAATAGGCCTACATTATTGCAGCCAGCATTCTAAACTAGTAAAAAGGCCTACAATATTGCAGCCAGCATTCTGAACTAGTAAAAAGGCCTATATTATTGCAGCCAGCATTCTAAACTAGTAAAAATGCCTACAATATTGCAGCCAGCATTCTGAACTAGTAAAAAGGCCTACATTATTGCAGCCAGCATTCTAAACTAGTAAAAAGGCCTACATTATTGCAGCCAGCATTCTGAACTAGTAAAAAGGCCTACATTATTGCATCCAGCATTCTAAACTAGTAAAAAGGCCTACAATATTGCAGCCAGCATTCTGAACTAGTATAAAGGCCTACATTATTGCAGCCAGCATTCTAAACTAGTAAAAAGGCCTACATTATTGCATCCAGCATTCTAAACTAGTAAAAAGGCCTACATTATTGCAGCCAGCATTCTAAACTAGTAAAAAGGCCTACATTATTGCATCCAGCATTCTGAACTAGTTAAAAGGCCTACATTATTGCAGCCAGCATTCTAAACTAGTAAAAAGGCCTACATTATTGCAGCCAGCATTCTGAACTAGTAAAAAGGCTTACATTATTTCAGCCAGCATTCTAAACTAGTAAAAAGGCCTACATTATTCCAGCCAGCTTTCTAAACTAGTAAAAAGGACTACATTATTGCATCCAGCATTCTAAACTAGTAAAAAGGACTACATTATTGCATCCAGCATTCTAAACTAGTAAAAAGGACTACATTATTGCAGCCAGCATTCTGAACTAGTAAAAAGGACAACATTATTGCAGCCAGCATTCTAAACTAGTAAAAAGGACTACATTATTGCATCCAGCATTCTGAACTAGTAAAAAGGACTACATTATTGCATCCAGCATTCTAAACTAGTAAAAAGGCCTACATTATTGCATCCAGCATTCTAAACTAGTAAAAAGGACTACATTATTGCAGCCAGCATTCTGAACTAGTAAAAAGGACTACATTATTGCATCCAGCATTCTGAACTAGTAAAAAGGACTACATTATTGCAGCCAGCATTCTAAACTAGTAAAAAGGACTACATTATTGCATCCAGCATTCTGAACTAGTAAAAAGGACTACATTATTGCAGCCAGCATTCTGAACTAGTAAAAAGGACTACATTATTGCAGTCAGCATTCTAAACTAGTAAAAAGGACTACATTATTGCAGCCAGCATTCTAAACTAGTAAAAAGGACTACATTATTGCATCCAGCATTCTGAACTAGTTAAAAGGACTACATTATTGCAGCCAGCATTCTAAACTAGTAAAAAGGCCTACATTATTGCATCCAGCATTCTGAACTAGTAAAAAGGCCTACATTATTGCATCCAGCATTCTGAACTAGTAAAAAGGACTACATTATTGCAGCCAGCATTCTAAACTAGTAAAAAGGACTACATTATTGCAGCCAGCATTCTGAACTAGTAAAAAGGACTACATTATTGCAGCCAGCATTCTAAACTAGTAAAAAGGACTACATTATTGCAGCCAGCATTCTAAACTAGTAAAAAGGACTACATTATTGCAGCCAGCATTCTAAACTAGTAAAAGGCCTACATTATTGCATCCAGCATTCTAAACTAGTAAAAAGGACTACATTATTGCAGCCAGCATTCTAAACTAGTAAAAAGGACTACATTATTGCAGCCAGCATTCTAAACTAGTAAAAAGGACTACATTATTGCAGCCAGCATTTTGAACTAGTAAAAAGGCCTACAATATTGCAGCCAGCATTCTGAACTAGTAAAAAGGCCTACATTATTGCAGCCAGCATTCTGAACTAGTAAAAAGGACTACATTATTGCAGCCAGCATTCTGAACTAGTAAAAAGGACTACATTATTGCAGCCAGCATTCTAAACTAGTAAAAAGGACTACATTATTGCAGCCAGCATTCTGAACTAGTTAAAAGGACTACATTATTGCATCCAGCATTCTAAACTAGTAAAAGGGTCTACATTATTGCATCCAGCATTCTGAACTAGTAAAAAGGCCTACATTATTGCATCCAGCATTCTGAACTAGTAAAAAGGACTACATTATTGCATCCAGCATTCTGAACTAGTAAAAAGGACTACATTATTGCAGCCAGCATTCTGAACTAGTAAAAAGGACTACATTATTGCAGCCAGCATTCTAAACTAGTAAAAAGGACTACATTATTGCAGCCAGCATTCTAAACTAGTAAAAAGGACTACATTATTGCATCCAGCATTCTGAACTAGTAAAAAGGACTACATTATTGCATCCAGCATTCTAAACTAGTAAAAATGCCTACATTATTGCATCCAGCATTCTGAACTAGTAAAAAGGCCTACATTATTGCATCCAGCATTCTGAACTAGTAAAAAGGCCTACATTATTGCAGCCAGCATTATAAACTAGTAAAAAGGACTACATTATTGCATCCAGCATTCTGAACTAGTAAAAAGGCCTACAATATTGCAGCCAGCATTCTGAACTAGTAAAAAGGACTACATTATTGCAGCCAGCATTCTAAACTAGTAAAAAGGACTACATTATTGCATCCAGCATTCTGAACTAGTAAAAAGGCCTACATTATTGCATCCAGCATTCTGAACTAGTAAAAAGGACTACATTATTGCAGCCAGCATTCTAAACTAGTAAAAAGGACTACATTATTGCATCCAGCATTCTGAACTAGTAAAAAGGACTACATTATTGCAGCCAGCATTCTAAACTAGTAAAAAGGACTACATTATTGCAGCCAGCATTCTAAACTAGTAAAAAGGACTACATTATTGCAGCCAGCATTCTAAACTAGTAAAAGGCCTACATTATTGCATCCAGCATTCTAAACTAGTAAAAAGGACTACATTATTGCAGCCAGCATTCTGAACTAGTAAAAAGGACTACATTATTGCATCCAGCATTCTAAACTAGTAAAAAGGACTACATTATTGCATCCAGCATTCTAAACTAGTAAAAGGGACTACATTATTGCATCCAGCATTCTGAACTAGTAAAAAGGACTACATTATTGCAGCCAGCATTCTGAACTAGTTAAAAGGACTACATTATTGCATCCAGCATTCTAAACTAGTAAAAAGGACTACATTATTGCAGCCAGCATTCTGAACTAGTTAAAAGGACTACATTATTGCATCCAGCATTCTAAACTAGTAAAAATGACTACATTATTGCATCCAGCATTCTGAACTAGTAAAAAGGACTACATTATTGCATCCAGCATTCTAAACTAGTTAAAAGGACTACATTATTGCATCCAGCATTCTGAACTAGTAAAAAGGACTACATTATTGCATCCAGCATTCTGAACTAGTAAAAAGGACTACATTATTAAATCCAGCATTCTAAACTAGTAAAAAGGACTACATTATTGCATCCAGCATTCTAAATCACAGCATTGCGACACTGTCGGCCTATGGCTTCGTGAAACATCAACTTTAGGCTTAACATGAGAAAATGACGACCAAATAAAAATAAACATGTATCCAGTAAAGCAAAGCTATAGGCGACTGCAAGCACTAGCACCACATAATCAGATTTTATGGATAGGCAGCCGCATAGATGTCGCAATTTCAGAACCATGGACAGTGATCGGTAGTCTATACTGAGGGGCTAACGCCGACTTTGTGGGGGTCCAGAGAAACCGCGCTACGCCAGTGAGTTGAACTCTTACTTTTCAGGTTAAGGATAATGGAAGGAATGGATGATAGGATGTGTTGCAGAGTATTCGGACAGGGCCCATGTCCAGGCCTGAAGGTCGTGACCTTTAACCCTACTGTGATACACATGTCATTTGATATGTTGAATCATCTAATGATAACAAAGAGAGGTATCATTATGTCACAACGGATATCGCAGCAGCCATGTCATCACACCCACAAGTTCCCATTTCTGACATTGACACTCCTAGAAACTGACCTTCAGATGATAGTCTATCACAGAGTGACTCACACACTATCGGCTACATCAAAAATATATACACACACCCACACAAAATCTTACTGTACCACACATAGACCAACAAGTTTCCCTTGTAAATTTGACTTATTATGGATGAACGTCTATTTTTGACATCTTATTTCCGCGTGGTTACAGAGTTAAAAGAGAAACAGCTCAAAGGTTAAGCGTTTAAATCATTCATTCCGAGTGGTTAAGGTTAGTGCTATGGTTGGGGAAGGCTTAAAACAAAATCTTTAAAAACAACTCCCCGCTACCATCAAGTTTGGGGTGGCAGGTAGCCTAGTGGTTAGAGCGTTGGGCCAGTAACCAAAAGGTTGCTGGATTGAATCCCCGAGCTGACAAGGTAAAAATCTGTCGTTCTGCCCCTAAACAAGGCAGTTGGGTCTAACTGTTCCCTGGTAGGCCGTCATTGTAAATAAGAATTTGTTTTTAACTGACTTGCCTAGTTAAATAAAGGTTAAAACAAATATTAAAGTATCATCAAATATTCTCACAGCTTGCTACAGCATTGTGAACTGCGGTGACTCAGTGATCTGAGTAGCCCGCGTTGGCCCAGAGTGCTGGGCAATTGTTTTTCTTTTTTTGTTGTGAGCACTGAGGAAGGCATTGATAACATTCTCAGGAACTTTTCAAAATGTCCAAAATCGAAGTCTATTTCTAGTGATCAGGCTGCATAGACAGTGTGACACCTGTGTTGTATTACACTAGTAACATGTATAACTCACACAAAGTCCCTAGTGACCTGTCTAACATACACACCTATTGCACTAGTAGGCCTTAACTGTCTAACATGTTCTACTGCACTACTGTAAACGTTCATCTCACGTGATGTTCCATTGCCAGGTCACAAGGTTTAGTCAAACTTAGGGCCTTTATTAACCATAACAGTGGTATTCCACCTAGGACATGTCATACTGAAACCTCAGTAACCGATTACACTGTTCCTGCACCGTGTCAGTATATGCAAATCACAGGTGTGTAGCCTCACTGACCTGTTTACCATACACTGCATGTTCTACTACACTGGTAACCTGAATCTCACCAGGGTGCTTGATTACACAACAGTTCCCTAGAAAGCACTGAACATGCTGCAGGGCAGGAAGAGGCTGTGTGCAGGGTTGACATGCTGGTGCCTGTCAGCCCCTTATGGGAATACAGCGAGAACAGAACAGCCCACTGGGTTTTACTTCTGAAGAGAGCCAACAGCTACAGGTTCAACTCAAATAAAGCAGAATACTTCATGGCAAATAAATATGGTAAATATCTTGCAGCTCTCACAAAACGAATACATGCCAAACAAGTTATAATTTTAAAAGATACAAAAGCGGTCATTAGAAACAACAATGTGATTAATGTGAATTTGAAATGTTTCTATGAAAATGAATATAAATCAGAATGAAACAGTGCACTTTGTCTGCTCTACACGTTACTAACAAAGGCTCTGGGAAACACCTGGGCTACTAAAGATACATAGTAAGAAGGTTCTAACGATGATCTTAACGCTACGAAGGCTCTGGGAAACGAGGCCCAGATCAGGACCTGTGAACCCCTTCCCTAACCCTCCTCAACAAACGGATCACCTGCCAATCACCCACCTGACACACAGGTAACCCCACCCAACCCACCCCGGCTACGTTGCGGTACACACGTAACATCAGCAGCAGTATCCGCAGCAGTAGCAGCATGGCTGTAGAATGTTGATGCCACCCACGCCTGCACTGTGCCAGATCTGCCTCCGTTCAACACCACCACCACCGCAGGTGAGTCAGATTACAGTAAAGGTGCTGCGCACAGTAGAAACGCTAATTACAGAGTTACAGAGGCAGTAAATCTCTCATACACACACACACAAACTGTCACACTCATATCCACCCACACATGCATAGCAAAGGAAAACTACAGACTAGAGTCAGATCACCTGGATGATGATGTCAGAGTTGAACCATGTAGTAATATGAAAGGTCAGTAGGCCCACACATACTTCAGACGACCCAGTATTTCTGGTGTCCTGACCTACTCTTGCACACTACTGAACAACTACCAAACAGTGCACTCTGTCTAGAGGAATCACTGCTTATAGTGGATATAGACTAGGCAAGTCAGTTAAGAACAAATTCTTATTTACAATGACGGCCTACCCCGGCCAAACCTGGACAACTGCGCACCGCCCTATGGGACTCCCAATCACGGCCGGTTGTGATACAGCCTGGAATCGAACCAGGGTCTGTAGTGACAGCTCTAGCAGTGAGACACAGTGCCTTAGACTGCTGCACCACTTGGGAGAGTATGGGTGGGGCTATATGTATGTGTTACTCCACGAGGGGACTACCCTAGGGAATCTCCTGGTGTAACTAGGAGAGAGTGTGTGTGCGTGTGACTGTGTGTGTGCGTGCGTGTGTGTGTGTGTGTATGTCAGAGTGCATGTGCATGCTTGAAAGCATGTGTGCATGCATGTGTGTGTTCAAACTGTGTGTGTGTGTGTGACGACTGGGCAAAGGGGAAGAATGCTCCCATTCAGGAGCCTGCCATTACACCAGTGACCCCCCTCTGACGTAGGAAGAGATTTAGTGACACACAGATAAAAGCCTTCCTCTGTTCCTCTCTGTCTCTGTTCATCCATTCCTCTTATTCAATAGTGTCAACCCAGCACAACTCTTAGTTCCCCAAAGTAAGGCTGGAGACTACAGACCATAGACTACCAAGGCAAGGCTGGAGTCTACAGACCATAGACTACCAGGGCAAGGCTGACTACCAGACCATAGACTACCAAGGCAAGGCTGGAGACTACCAGACCATAGACTACCAAGGCAAGGCTGGAGACTACCAGACCATAGACTACCAGGGCAAGGCTGGAGACTACCAGACCATAGACTACCAGGGCAAGGCTGACTACCAGACCATAGACTACCAAGGCAAGGCTGGAGACTACCAGACCATAGACTACCAGGGCAAGGCTGACTACCAGACCATAGACTACCAAGGCAAGGCTGGAGACTACCAGACCATAGACTACCAAGGCAAGGCTGGAGACTACAGACCATAGACTACCAAGGTAAGGCTGGAGACTACCAGACCATAGACTACCAGGGCAAGGCTGGAGACTACCAGACCATAGACTACCAAGGCAAGGCTGGAGACTACCAGACCATAGACTACCAAGGCAAGGCTGGAGACTACAGACCATAGACTACCAAGGCAAGGCTGGAGACTACCAGACCATAGACTACCAAGGCAAGGCTGGAGACTACCAGACCATAGACTACCAGGGCAAGGCTGGAGACTACCAGACCATAGACTACCAAAGCTGGAGACTACCAGACCATAGACTACCAGGGCAAGGCTGGAGACTACAGACCATAGACTACCAAGGCAAGGCTGGAGACTACCAGACCATAGACTACCAAAGCAAGGCTGGAGACTACCAGTCCATAGACTACCAAAGCAAGGCTGGAGACTACCAGACCATAGACTACCAGGGCAAGGCTGGAGACTACCAGACCATAGACTACCAGGGCAAGGCTGGAGACTACAGACCATAGACTACCAAGGCAAGGCTGGAGACTACCAGACCATAGACTACCAAAGCTGGAGACTACAGACCATAGACTACCAAGGCAAGGCTGGAGACTACCAGACCATAGACTACCAAGGCAAGGCTGCTACCAGACCATAGACTACCAAGGCAAGGCTGGAGACTACCAGACCATAGACTACCAAGGCAAGGCTGGAGACAACATACACACATACGTCTGTCATGATGGCAGAGTTATAATCTGTTGTCAAGGATGGACTATAATCCTAATCTCTTCCGTTTGTCTGTTGGAAGAGAAAAGCAGGATAATATGGCAGGATGAGGCCTACAACCAGAAAGGAAACCTGGGCTAATACGTCACAACTATGGTCAGAGCAGCAGATGCAGCGGCCAGACAAACACATACACAGGTCTGTTAGCTCCACAGGGGGAAACCCCAGATCAGGGTGAGGGGTACATGTGTGGGTGAGAATGGGTGGGGGGGCAGAAATAAACATATCCCACATTTAGACCTCTTATTGATTATTTAATGAATGAATCAATAAGACGAGGTCTAAATCACAACAGTTGATCAATACTCCTACTGATCTTCTACTGTTGTGATTTAGTCATGCTGAAATGCCTGTGTAGGCCTACCTGTTTCCCACATAGGCCTATATCCATAATTGACAGAAGGTTCCTATTAATTTGTCATAATTAACATTACAGAGCAGTGCACATGAAACTAATAAGTCCAGGCCTATCTCCAATAATATTATATGGCTGTGATTAGACCTTGTCTAAATAATGAATGAATATGTGGTCAACGTTTTGGCTAAAATAAACACTGCCTTCACATGTTTAGACTGTGTTGAGACTATAATTGTGGCATACAAGTGTAGCCCTATGGCTGGTCTAAAATGCCCAGGTCAGTGCATTGCATAGCCTACCTCATTGAGTGGCCCTATGGATGCAGCAACAGGAATGATTTAGCTCAGTGTTCTGTCATCTTTCTGCAACATGCAGATGGTCTCAGAGCAAGGGATCTGAGGCTGACTGCTTTATTGGAAACGTTGCTTTGGAGGAGCAAGTCAGTGTGTGGGTCAGTAGGTACAGTATGTGTTATTATTAGACACATTCACAGATAGTCAACCATTACATCCTATTTATATGGGGCTCCCGAGTGGGCAGCGGTCTAAGGCACTGCATCTCAGTGCTTGAGGCGTCATTACAGACACTCTGGTTCGAATCCAGGCTGTATCACAACTGGCCGTGATTGGGAGTCCCATAGGGCAGCGCACAATTGTCCCTGCATCGTTAACAGGCTATCCCCGCGCACGCGCGTCGGATCAAACAGGTTCACTGGGTCCAGCGCGCGCTCGGGTACTTGTGTTAGAGGGATTTCAAGCCGAGAGCGGGGGAGTCCCCCGCGACCTCTGCGCTCCGATGCCTTGCCAAATGAGGGCAGTTCTATTCCATCGTCATGTTAATAATTGCGGTTGTTTTTTAGTCCACATGTGAAGTTTGCTTAAATTGCGTGTTATTTCCGTTTACTCCATTTGAGGTTTACATAAATTGTATCCCCAATACAACGGATGTTGCCTTCATACGTAGCCTAGTTTATGTTAGCTGAAAGCTAACTAGCGCTGTAGGCTACAGAAACTCACAAGCCTTCACTTTCACAAACCTGCCGGAAAAGGGTTATACTCGGGTCTAGTGAGATATTCCCCGTATCTCCAAACTCTCCTCCCGCTTGGATATAAACCCGTAAACTGGACTGGAGAGAACTGGCTAATGCTCTCCAGTTGCGCACAGCACGACTCTGATAAACCATCTACTTTCTCTTTAAGCCCGACGGTCACCTGACTGTAAAACTATCCCCGGCTTAATTAACTCGCCAACATTAGTTTCCTACACTGCTAATTTAGTTAGCCAACATATCTCAATCGCTTCCAGGTACCCAAGTACCGTAGTAGCCAGATCAGGGATATCGACAGGTTGCCCTCTGCCAAGTAGAAGCAGGGACACGCTTTCCGCTAAAAATACCTGTCCACGACTATATTTGGCTTGGCTGGATCACAATCACATCTCAAAAAAAGTCGGTCTCGCCCCGGCACAATGAATTGGGCCCTCTGCTATCTCACACAGCCGCAGCGCCAGCATCTAAATTTAGCTACAGCGCTTGCGTCAATCACGCGCTTCAGTACGTCAAGCCCTGACTCCGCCTCCGGGAGCTGATCATTGGCCAGTATCAGAACGTGGCCAAGAAATACGCGTCTAGTGATTGGCTGTCGTTGATTTACTGTTCTCAGTGGCTCCAGCTGCCTCATTTATTGTTGAGTTTGATGGCTGCGCCGAGACTAGTCTAGAATAACCACTACGCACACACACAGACCTGGCTCTTTCATGGGAAGGCTCACACAAAATCATATTACAGTATTTGTACAGTAGGCTAGGCTATTGTCTTATTAAATGATCAGTGCCAAAGAAAATGAGGTAACACATTACATTACTGTGCCCTTATTACAGTGTAATTATTCCTCTAAGCACAGTGTAACATGTATTGAAGTGAACTTGGACATGTTTTTAACAGGCTGTTGTTTCACTGGTTGTTAAAAGCCTGACAGACTTGAGGTTAATGAAACAGATATCAGAACAGAGAACGAGAGTGGAGAGGCATGGAAAAGGCAATTGGAGAACAGAGATGGAGAAGTGTGGGGGAGAGTTGGAGGGGGGAGGAGGTAAGGTGGAGGGTAAGGAGGAGAGGTGGAGGGGTGAGCAGGAGAGGTGGAGAGGTGTGAAGGAGTGTTGGAGAGGTGTGGAGGAGGGTTGAGGAGGAAAGGTAGAGGGGTCAGGTGGAAAAGACATGTTGAGGAAAGGTGAGGAAGCAAGGTGAAGAGGTGGAATGTGGAGGAGAGGAGGAGAAGTGGAACGTGGAGAGAAGAGTTGGAGGGGTGAAGAAGTGGAATGTGGAGGGGAGAGTGCAATCAGTCAATACGGAGACCTTCCTTTAGGCCAGTGATGTGTTTGGGTTCATGTTCAAGTTATCTCTATTTATCTCTATATCTCTATATATCAATAGGCCTGGGGGATTGTCTGAGAAACTCTGTTGACCGGGAAGCTTTGTTGTGCTTTTGTAATCCTTGGTCCCCCCAGTGATGCGGTTCCTGCTGGAGCACTCCGTCTTTCCTATTAGGGCAACACTGACTGGATTGGATAGGTAAAACAAGGTTTCCATTGTGTGTGAAGTGAAATGCAAACAGGCGTATCCTATGTTTGCTGTACTCATCAAACTTCTCATCATCAGTGGGCTCTGTATGAGCTCTTGAGTATGTGTCACATCAAACAACATAATTCCATTTGCATGCTGATGTTCATTAGGTTACTGATTTCATTTGTTTAATGCTCAGTTATTTGCACTTCATAAGAGGAAAAATTATTATTCTTAAAAAATGATACCCACTTGACATATGTGGCGGATGATGTTGTGTGACAGGGTGGTCTAGTTTAATGAGCTGAAATAGTTTGATAGGCCTACATAATGGAGTAGCCTATTTACAGACTGTTATGAACAGTTGGCTCATTCATCCCCCCTCCTTTCCCCTATAACTATTCCCCAGGTCCTTGCTGTAAATGAGAATGTGTTCTCAGTCATCTTACCTGGTAAAATAAGGTTTAAAAAATAAAATACAAAAATGACAAATTAATAGATGGTATATAAACTATTATGGTGGAAAATTGTTAATAAAAAACGGTTTCAGATCCCGGAAATGAATGTGCAACTACCAGAATGTAATGGAAAAAAACTACATGTACAGTAGGCACTTGCTCGCCCTAGCCTGGGCATTTCTGGAACTATTCAGTCGTGAAATCATAAGATCAACTCGCTCTCACTCAACCATCCATCTCTCTCTCTCCCTCTCGCTCTTTTTCTGGCACACAGCGTGCGGGGCTTATGTGTCTAGTACTGTACCGCGAGGCCGGGCCGAGGGAGCTCTACAGTGAGTGACGTCACCTCTCCCATGGCGTCACATTGACGTAGCGCATACCAGGCGCTCTATGAGGAGGCAGACTCACATAAATGCTGTATTAGACTTTCTCCCTCAGACCGCGCACATAAACAGTCCCGCACTACGGCTTTACATCTGCGCGCATCATCACTGGCACATACACAGGATCACTCTGAAACACACTTTTAAAACACACATCGGACTATATTCTAGCCTACTTTCCTTTAGAATAATTAAAGGAAAAACAAAAACAAAGAATAACTTTTTTTTCTTCTGTCGCTTCATCCTCAACGAGTTCTGCAAATATACGTGTTACTTTTCAGCAGCTTTGGTAATTTTTGTAATTATTCTGGATCTATACAGGAGACTTTATGTTGGGTTAATAACACATGTAAAGACGGAACCACTACAGCAAACAAGTAAGTTATTGTCTTTACTTCTGGAAATTAATGACTTTCTCTCATATTCTAAAGACCACTTAATTCATTATTAGATTAGGCTACTAGACTATTGGTCTCATAGAGAAACATAATTAGTTGTAGGTTCACCTGCACACCGGTTTGTTATATTGTTAAAACACGAGCGCTGTCTTAAACTTTCTCGTGCATGATGACCTGTTGATTTGGCAAACTCGTGAGCTCGGGAACCTCGGTGTGTGTGTTTGGTGTCACCGAGGGCAGATGGAACCGAATTTGAATTTAATTTGCTGAAGGAAGGTATCATATTCTTTGTGGTTGTCATGGAAATGGATGCCTCTCAGTCAGACAATGAAGTGGGAGACATAGGCAGTATTAGGCACTAATGGAGCTGAGTGAAGAACACAGACAGACAGTCAGACAGGCTGAGAGTAGAGGAGGGCTGACATCAAGGCTCTTATTATCTCCACTGTTATAAAGGACATGATTGTGTATTAATTCAGCTTTATGTGGACATCATGTTTGATGCCTTTGCAATAGTTATAAAACAAAACACATAGTTTGCTGTACGTGTGTGAGTGTGTCAGACTAATACCTAGCCATTTATTCCCGGCTATACGGGAATAGTTAAATTGGTAAAACCCTGAGAGCTTGTTGGTCTGTGTGCTGGGTGAATATTAGCCCTGGGCCTACAGTACAGACATCTTACATATGAGAGTTTTTCATGAGACGATTTTATATTATTGAAATAAATCTGACTGCAAGTTGCAGAAGAACAGGCAGGCAGCCTTAGTTTAATTTCAAATGATTTATGTTGACATCATTTATCCCAACAGGTAGGTTTCTCGTAGTTTAGAACAAACAGTGTGATTATATGCCTACAAAATAAAACATGTTGTTTTATAAACACTAGTACAGCCGGTGACCAACCTTAAATGTCCTCTGTCACACTGTCTGTCTGTCTGTCGTTTGTCTATCTGTTTGTATTTCTGACTGTCTCTCTAAATGTCTGTCTGTGTGTAGCATGTGGCTTTTCTGAATTAGACAGGCCTGTCATTGCTCACATTATTGCTCACATGATTAGGGGAAACAAATATTGACATTAACAATGTCAATGTTTGATCTATAGCCTTGCCTCTTTTTGAAGTTGAAGTTACTGCCATTGAACGTGGATCTTGACCTAAATGTCATCCTGGAGCAAGGAGGTCCATGACTCGAAGTGAGGCTTAAGGTTGGTCTGACCACCCAGTCTGGTATCATAGACTAGACATAACATAGTAGATGTAAATCCAGGACACTCAAATTAGTATGATATGTTATGTTTGGTATAGTTACATAAGACCGTTGGTTACTTAAGGAAAAAACGAAAGGTGGTCAGGGTGGATGGGTGGGCGTATAATGTAAATGTCTAGCAACCCAAAGGTTGCGTGTTTCAATCTCATCATGGACAACTTTAGCATTTTAGCTAATTAGCAACATTCCTACTACTTAATACTTTTTAGCTACTTTGCAAATCCTTGGCATGTTAGCTAACTCTTTCCTAACCGTAAACCTAACATTAACCCTGTAGCTAACCCATCCCCTAACCTTAACCCTTTAGCCTAACTCCTAATCTTAACCTTAACCTCTAAACCTAACCCCTAGCCTACCTAACGTTAGCCAGCTAGCTAATGTTAGCATTAGCCACCTAGCCACCTAGCTAACTTTAGCCACAACAAATTGAAATTTGTAACATATCATACATTTTGCAAAATCATAACTTTTTGTATGTTTTGCAAATTCGTAACACACTGTAGGACACTTGCAATTCATAACATATCATAAGAAATGGATGATGGACATCCAGAAATTAATACCATTTGCAACATAACATATCATACTAAATGCTCTGAGACCAGGTTGGACCCCCAGACAAATACCCTAAAAAAATTTACATTTAGAAATCAGTCAGATTCTTAAATATGTCGACCAAGTTAAATTAAACTTTTGCATCTCCTATTCACACTGCAGTCTCTGGTCCATATAATTTCTTTGAAGGCCAGAATTTGTATCTTTCACTATGAGATGTGTGGTATGCGTTTCTCTCAGGCGGTTAAAATTGGTTTTGGGTGTGTAGACAGAAACACACACACACACACACACACACACACACACACACACACACACACACACACACACAGTCTCCTCTTTTTGACAGCCTCTCTCCTCAGGGCTAATTTACTGTACTTGTATATTTCTCCAGCCCTCCTTTATCTCTTCTCTTTTCTCTCTCTGTTTGCTGGAAGCCTCGCGCTGACTGGCTTATTGGCGTGGGGGGCTATACCGGCGCTTTGGGGCGCGTGCTTCACGGCTCTTTCGCCGTTCTCTAGGTTACCGGGGCGCTCAGCCCAGCACCCACCGGCCGGCTCGAGAGAGAGAAACAGAGAGAGAGAGGAGACCCTTCTCCCCTGTGTTCACATTATGGACACACACAGACCAGTGCAATTGTAGCTTTTTTCGTAGCCCTTTTGTCTACATATCTCTGTATGTTGATGGGAGACTGTTACAGAGGAGTGTAAATGATTTTTTTTAGGCTGGATCATGCTGTTGAATTGTATTGTATTGTTGTATGTTTTAATTCTGTAATGTATTGATTGTTGCTGCCTTCTTGGTCAGGTCTCCCTTGAAAAATAGACTATGGATCTCAATGGGCTTTTCCTGCTTAAATAAAGGTTAACATTTTTTTGTAAAAAAATGGGCTATTTTAAAAAGCGTAAAATGCATATAGCTTTTTTGCTCTCAAAAGCGTTACAGGCTATTTGCTTTATGTCGGTCTGACACCGATTCAATATGATCTATTACCACAGCACACTGAATTACAAAACAAATAACAAATAATGTCATTGAATACAATGACCTCCACGTCTATAAAGTATAAACAATTGAGACAGAATATTACATTTCCTCTCCTGATTAGCCAAGCATTCTGGTGTGGTAGAGATTGAGCGACTGAGAGACTTAGAGACGCGACTGTCTGTATCCTAGTGAAGTTCATGTTATTATTGAGCCTAACTCATTCTCCAGACATTGAGTGAATAATAGGCATAGAAACATGTCAGACAAAGCAACAACAAAAAACGTGTTAGATCCGTAGGCTATAGTTTTAGATTTTGTCAGCCCGCAGGCCTATTGGAAAAGTGATACTGTTAAGAACCTATTCAAACAGAGTTCAACTGTTCAGTGATCTCCAAACAGACTGCATGTCTCCCGGCCGGGACGGTTCAGAGAATGAGTCCGGAGAGGGAGGACTGGTCCCCGGTTTAGTGGAGAGAATTAGTCCGGGTATCGGTCAGTGTTTGTAGGTGAGTGCTGCAGAGAGGGGGCGCTAGGCACTGTGAAATCTCTTGTCTGCGGTGAGCTGTGCTCTGGCTGGCAGCAAGACGCACTGAGAGCGGAGAGGTTTCGGTTCTGAGATTCATAACTTACTCAGGTGGATATTGTAACCTATTTTCTCTTTCCAATAACGAACCCCTTTTAACCCTGAGACCTGTAGTGCATGAGCCTCAGACTAGTGCGAAAGAACCACCGGCAATTTTAACAAAATGATAGCCATGCTCTTTTGAAGACACTTGTTTTATGAATTGCAAATAACTAGTTTCATTTAATATTATTGTTTGTTTGAAAAAGTGTTAATATGATAATTGAATAGATTCATATGATATTTGACGATATAGACCATTGTTAGATTTAGATATTATTTTATGCTGCTCGCAGGTGAAGTGATTCTAGTTTTTCTTTTAGTCTATATTATTTTAGTCTATTCTCATCAATCTTCAATATTTTACATTAATAAGAGTTGAAATTGGAATTCAAAATTATTGCTCTATTTCTGAGTTGTAGGCTAAATGATATAGAGAGGTTATAGATATATTTGTTAACTTCTGTATTTGGTGAAGCATTCAATGAGCGCTATGGAATGTTTGCAGATTTTCTTATTGCTAAATTATAATTGTACTTATAATAATGTATATTCCTCCATTCTTGTGTCGCATGTCTCTGGATCTCTCTTTCTAGGTCTGACCTTTAATTCTGTATCACACCTCTAAGCCTGCTGCTTTTCCCCTCATCACTGAGAATTCATTTTATTCTGTTCATGTTTTAATTTCTGTGCGTTTTTTCCCACCGGGTAATCTTGTGTAGGCTATATTCTGTGCGACTTTATTCTGCTCTTTGTGATTGTATTGTATTTGTGCAGTAAGCTATGTCATGCGTGTTGGTGTGCTTTGGGAGTTCCCATGTCTCTGGTTGTGACCCGGTGTTTCTTTCCTCCAGACCCGGGTTCGGAAGAGCGCGCCCAGCCGAGCTCAGAGCCCCGGCTACCGGACAGTTCCTTCGAGTCCTCCCCGCTCCCGGTCCCCCACCACAGTCGCACCAGTCCCCAGCCCCCCACACAGAACACCATTCAGCGCGAGGCTTTCACACCAGGTACTGAAAAACACCGGGAACAGGCCCGGTCGTCGTCGCACCTGTCCTGAGTTGGTGCTTTAAAAACCTGTTTCAAATGCACGTGTAGTTTTCAAACTATTAGTCTGCCATGTCTTTCTTCATTCAGTCAGCTGTGTCTCACGCTAGGTCTATAGTGCGTTTATTTCATTTAGTACAATATTAGGCCTATATATTTAGAAATGTTTATATAACAAACCATATAGTTTAGACCAACAACATAATTTATTATTTTAATTTAACCGATATTGAATGGTCTAAATGGTAATTTAATATATTCCAAGTCAGTTCTGATTTATAATTCTAAGCGTGTTGTGTCAGTGAGTGCGCGCGAGTTGACATTTCCATCTGTAGATATGGGGACGGAAATAGTCTTCTGAAACTAGACACACCGACTTTAAAAGCAAGACCAAAAAATATAATTAGTCAAATCTGTAGATATCGATCTGCTTAATGAACTTAATGAGGTTAAACGTCTTAAACCTTCGAGGCCAAAATAAAGTAGCCTAATTTAAAAGCACATGTATTTTCTCCTGATAGATTAAGGTGATAAAGGTAGGCTGTCCCGCCCGTATAGCGACTCATGGGGACCTCGAGCCTGCGGTTAGAGGCGACCACAGCCTCTAGGACAAAACCCCGTTCTGGGTTTCTGCATCATACCTGTATTTAGATCAAGTTTACATACTGGTACATTTCATGAATGTGAACAAGCGGTTTACGCATGTGCGGGTCAATACCCGTCCAAAAACCAACACACAAAATAAGATTTAGATCGAATGTCTCAAATCGCTGTCTGCTGTCAATCTGTTTCAATCTGCGTGTGTGCGTTTGTTTTGACTGTAATATTTAGGTAGAATTATCAAGTCTGCTCATATGAGTGTCCATTAAAATCAATTTAAAAAAAAATATATATATATATTATATTTTTTACAACTTCTGAATGTTTCCTTGATCGATAGAATGTATTATGTATTTACTTATGCACTTCATGTCTTGTTTGTTAGATCTATGGCATTCTGACAATGAACAAGCACGCTCAGTTTTTGGAACGGATGCATTGTGTCCAGTTGAAATGCACACCTCGAGGTTAGAGACTGCTTCTCTCTGATCATCATACCACACACGTACAAGTACACGTGCACACACACACGCTTATCCAGCCAGGTCACCTGTTATACAATTCAGTATTCAACTTCCATCCATGTCTGTGCAAGTGGGGAGATGACGTGGAAGTTGTTTTCGATATTTTTGTTTTAAACCTATCCCAAACCTTAACTTTACTTTAACCATTCGAAGTTAATGTCTGAACTTTACCCTAAATTGAACATTTCGGAGTTATTGTCTAATCTTACCCTTAAACACACGACATTTGAAGTTTGGAACAACTTCGAAATTTGACGTTTAAGTATGTGGATGAACGTCTAATTCTGTCGTGAGACTCTGAGAGCTGGTAGCATTTATCTGCCTGGCTTGTCTGTCCTGAACACTCACTGTTTAACACACATGTAGCTTAAGCACACACTCACACATGCATGCACTCAAATACTCATGCATGTTGTACACACACGCATACACACACATTCTTCATGACACATACACACTCACACACGCACAAACTTGCTGTCAGGTGGACGTCGTGGTGTTTGAATGAAAAGGGTGTTTTCGGTTTTTGGGATATAATCTGGTGTCATTAGAGTGCTTCTGGCTTGGTCTTAACATGACACTGCATTGTCTGAATATGTGTGTGTGTGTGTTTACTCATAAGTAGATGTGTGTGCATAGGGGCATGGTGAGGAGAAGGTACACACATCAGTTAGGTTGTGTTTACATCATCACTATGTGTGTGAATGGGTGTGTGTCCATACGTGCATTTGTGCGTGCATGTATGCGTTTGACTTTAGGCAAGGTAGGTGGAGTAGTCTTATAAAGAGGCGTTTCAATTGGAATTAAACACATCAGCCCCCCCCCCCCCCCCCCCCTGTTGGACAGGCCCAGGAAAAATCTCTCTCTCTTCCTTTTCTCCCCTTGAAGACACAGGCAGTTACAAATCCCCTTCCTCTCTGTACACCTGTACGCCTGTTTCCGCGTGGGTAGTGCAACTGCCTGGGTCACTCGCGAGGCCGTCATCGAAATAAAAGAAAACTCTGGCGGTTGCTCGAGTGCAGCCGTGCTCGCCCACTCCTTTCTAGACGGATGGAACTCGCGCACTCTGAGAAAGTTTGAGTCAGACCTCCAAACTCCCTCCTGACCTCGTGTCTCTCGCGCGTCCCCATGGTTACACTTTAGCCCTGCGGCTCACCCATGGTGACATCTGTATCTCTGTCTCTAATATAGGTGTCTCCCGCTGTAAGGTGTGAGTCATGCCAGGGCTTCGAGCCCACAGGTAAAGTCACATAGCCAAAATGTACAGTTATATTGTGTTCACTGTTCAACACGGACTTAATAAATATGTCATTTAGTTACGTTTGTGCATGCGCCATGTGCGTAGGGCAAATGTACACAGTTGTTAGAGTCCGCAGAGGAAAGAAGGTGTGCAGGACAAATGATGGTAGTAGGCTTGATAAGTCCCATATTTGACTAAATAAATATGACGCGAAGGAACAAGACGATTACGACACAGCGCGCGCAGAGCGTCAATGGGAACCGCGCGCTGTTGACAGTTCCCTTCTTGAGAGCGAAGAGCAAACACAACAAACTCTGGGCACTTACGACACACACACACACACACAGGTTTTAATATTGATCAACAATAGATAACTACAGTTGAAGTCGGAAGTTTACATACACTTAGGTTGAAGTTATTAAAACTCGTTATTCAACCACTCCACAAATTTCTTGTTAACAAACTACAGTTTTGGCAAGTCGGTTAGGACATCTACTTTGTGCATGACACAAGTAATTTTTCCAACAATTGTTTACAGACAGATTATTTCACTTATAATTCCCTGTATCACAATTCCAGTGGGTCAGAGGTTTACATACACTAAATTGACTGTGCCTTTTAACAGCTTGGAAAATTCCAGAAAATGATGTCATGGCTTTCGAAGCTTCTGATAGGCTAATTGACATAATTTGAGTCAATTGGAGGTGTACCTGTGGATGTATTTCAAGGCCTACCTTCAAACTCAGTGCCTCTTTGCTTGACATGGGAAAATCAAAAGAAATCAGCCAAGACATCAGCCAAGACAAAAAAATTGTAGACCTCCACAAGTGTGGTTCATCCTTGGGAGCAATTTCCAAACGCCTGAAGGTACCACGTTCATCTGTACAAACAATAGTACGCAAGTATAAACACCATGGGACCATGCAGCCGTCATACCGCTCAGGAAGGAGACGCGTTCTGTCTCCTAGAGATTAATGTACTTTGGTGCAAAAAGTGCAAATCAATCCCAGAACAACAGCAAAGGACCTTGTGAAGATGCTGGAGGAAACAGGTACAAAGTATCTATATTCACAGTAAAACGAGTCCTATATCGACATAACCTGAAAGGCCGCTCAGCAAGGAAGAAGCCACTGCTCCAAAACCGCCATAAAAAAGCCAGACTACGGTTTGCAACTGCACATGGGGACAAAGATCATACTTTCTGGAGAAATGTCCTCTGGTCTGATGAAGCAAAAATAGAACTGTTTGGCCAAAATGACCATCGTTATGTTTGGAGGAAAAAGGGGGAGGCTTGCAAGCCGAAGAACACCATCCCAACTGTGAAGGGTGGCAGCATCATGTTGTGGGGGTGCTTTGCTGCAGAAGGGACTGGTGCACTTCACAAAATAGATGGCATCATGAGGAAGGACAATTATGTGGATATATTGAAGCAACATCTCAAGACATCAGTCAGGAAGTTAAAGCTTGGTCGCAAATGGGTCTTCCAAATGGACAATGACCCCAAGCATACTTCCAAAGTTGTGGCAAAATGGCTTAAGGACAACAAAGTCAAGGTATTGGAGTGGCCATCACAAAGCCCTGATCTCAATCCCATAGAAAATTTGTGGGCAGAACTGAAAAAGCGTGTGCGAGCAAGGAGGCTTTCAAACCTGACTCAGTTACACCAGCTCTGTCAGGAGGAATGGGCTACCCGAAACGTTTGACCCAAGTTAAACAATTTAAAGGCAATGCTGCCAAATACTAATTGAGTGTATGTAAACTTCTGACCCACTGGGAATGTGATGAAAGAAATAAAAGCTGAAATAAATCACTCTCTCTACTATTATTCTGACATTTCACATTCTTAAAATAAAGTGGTGATCCTAACTGACCTAAGACAGGGAATTTTTACTAGGATTAAATGTCAGGAATTGTGAAAAACTGAGTTTAAATGTATTTGGCTAAGGTGTATGTAAACTTCCGACTTCAACTGTATATATTATTATTATTATGGTTATTATACAAATCTAAACAATTATTATTAATATTATTCATTTGTGGTTACATTGTGGGCTGTGTGTGTGATCCCCAGTCTAAGACGGAGGTCGTTATGATAATTAACCTCTCTCTAGACACACGGTTCCCCATCCTGTCTTTGAGCTTGTCATGGCACTATGTGACAGAACATGTGTGTGGCTGGTTGTTTTAGAGGCCAGAGTTAGTTAGGGTCCAGCACCATGAGGGGTCCATTAACATTTAATGATACAGGCCTCATTTAGTTCCCAAACGACAGATAAACTAGGGCAAGACACACACACACACACACACACACACACACACACACACACACACACACACACACACACACACACACACACACACACACACACACACACACACACACACACACACACACACACGCACACACATACACACACACACACACACAGCTACTCACACACAGTACACACTAACAAACCGCTCCTACAGTTTAGCTGTGCTGGAGTGAGGGTTGCGTTGTGTGTGTGTGGTTGTATGTATGGCTGTGGGTGATTATGACCAGGTGTGTTGACTGCAAAGTGGATGGGGGTTCAATCTGGGGCTCATTCAGTTCGAGAAAACGGAAGAAAAAGTTTTTAAATTATAAAAAAAAAGACAGTTGTTATCGGACAAGTTAAGGTACATTCCAAAACGTTTTCTTCCGTTTCCTGCCGAGTGAACAAGAACCGCTGAGCTTAGCTACACTGATTGGCTAATGTGTTTTTATCTGCTTCACCGATTGGCTAACATGTTTTTATTTGCTTGACTAATTGGCTAATGAGTGTTATATTAAGGAAATTACACTAACAACACACTAACAGCTTCCTCACACGTTTCATACTATTGCATTATGTGCATCTGTTAACTGCATAAATAATCAACGTCATAAATAGGGAGGAGATCCTGCTGTTTTGTGAGTTTCAGCACCAAACTGTGTCCATCACCTCCCCAACATTCTCACACACACGCTTACACTCTCACTATCACTACAACGTTGATGTTTTAATTCTGTATATAACACATCAACTTGATTCTCTCTCTCTCTCTCTCTCTCTCTCTCTCTCTCTCTCTCTCTCTCTCTCTCTCTCTCTCTCTCTCTCTCTCTCTCTCTCTCTCTCTCTCTCTCTCTCTCTCTCTCTCTCTCTCTCTCTCTCTCTCTCCTCCCATCTTTCTCTGTAGACATGCCTTGTGTGCAGGCACAGTATGGGCCCGCCCCTCCAGGCTCGTCCTACTCCGCCCAGTCCTTTGGTTACCAGGGCGACAGCTACAGCTCTGACCTCATGACCCCGGACTATACCAAGTTGGACTTGGGTGGGGGTGAGATCTCGGCGGCCGCCACTACCTCTCTGCCCAGCTTCAACGTGTTTGTTGAGGGGAGCTACGAGCCCAAGTCCTCCTGCCTATACCAGATGCCCTCCCATAGGCCGCTTATCAAGAAGGAGGAGGAGTCCTACCCACAATCTGACACCATGCCCACCTCCTCCATGTATTTTAAACAGTCTCCTCCGTCCACCCCCACCACCCCCTCTCTCGCCCCCCAGCCTGGCTCCTCCTTCCTCTGGGATGACTCCCCCCACCTCTCCCTGCAGCCCCCCTCCCACGGCCCCCTCAAGTCCGCTCGCTTCCCCCACTTCTACCAGCACTCCCCTCCCCACAGTGGGGGGTACGAGGGGCTGGGAGGGGGGCTGCCTCGCTCTTCCTCCTCATCCTCTTCCTCGTCCTCCTCGGTGCCCCCTCACCCCCACGGCCCGCCCCTGGAACAGCACCTGTACCAGCTGCACCGCGGGGTTGGGGGTCCGGGGGGACTGGCCTTCCGTTCTCTGGCGCTGGGGTCCTGTAACCCTCTGCTGGGAGACCGCCTGCCCTCGCCCCCCCATCGCGGCCCCCCAGGAGAGGGCACCTGTGCCGTGTGTGGCGACAACGCTGCCTGCCAGCACTACGGCGTACGCACCTGCGAGGGCTGCAAAGGCTTCTTCAAGGTAAGACCACCTGAAACACCACCTCACACTCACCTGATGACACCCCCATGAGCATCTCTCATGCTATTATCTCTCTCTCTCTCTCTCTCTCTCTCTCTCTCTCTCTCTCTCTCTCTCTCTCTCTCTCTCTCTCTCTCTCAATTCAATTCAATTCGCTTTATTGGATATTTACAATATAAAAATGAGAATCAAAATTGTCAACGGGACAACAGTAACAACAAAAACCAAGTCTCAAAATAACCATACATTCAACAATAACAATAAGCATACAGTAGAGGACATGTGCAGGTTGATTGGTTTGTCAGACACTGTCCCTCAACTTATGGCAGGCAGCAATGTAGTGCGCTGCCAACCCACAGCTCTCTGCGTCCTACCCCAACAGGACGGGTAGCCTACTCTCATCAGAGAGGTCTTTGAAACCTTGAATAAGGGTTTCAAATTTGGGGAAATGACACTCTCTAATTGTTGTATATTTCGGACATTTTGTCAGGAAATGCAGCTCCGTCTCAGGTTCTGCTGTTGTGCAGTGGTTGCACAGCCTTTCCTCTACAGGGAGGATCTGTTCTATGTTAATACTAGGGCCATGTTCAGGTGGGATCTGATCCATAGAGGCGTCACAATGTTCATTTAGTGAGCTACAAACAGACATCACTGGAGGCTGTTGGCTTGAGTTACACCAGTCTCTCTCTCATGCAGAACTTGGAGGAGGACTGTGCCCCTCTCTGTCTGTCTGTCTGTCTGTCTGTCTGTCTGTCTGTCTGTCTGTCTGTCTGTCTGTCTGTCTGTCTGTCTGTCTGTCTGTCTGTCTGTCTGTCTGTCTGTCTGTCTGTCTGTCTGTCTGTCTGTCTGTCTGTCTGTCTGTCTGTCTGTCTGTCTGTCTGTCTGTCTGTCTGTCTGTCTGTCTGTCTGTCTGTCTGCTCTGCTCTGCTCTGCTCTGCTCTGCTCTGTCTGCTCTCTCTCTCTCTCTCTCTCTCTCTCTCTCTCTCTCTCTCTCTCTCTCTCTCTCTCTCTCTCTCTCTCTCTCTCTCTCTCTCTCTCTCTCTCTCTCTCTCTCTCTCTCTCTCTCTCTCTCTCTCTCTCTCTCTCTCTCTCTCTCTCTCTCTCTCTCTCTCTCTCTCTCTCTCTCTCTCTTTCTCTCATTCTCTCATTCTGTTGTTCATTGAGTGCTCTCTAAATCGTCTGAGGAGTTGCCACGGCGCCTGTAAGGGTCGTCTCCCCAGGCAACCAGCAGGGCAGAAAGGTTGTGTGTGTGTCGTGATGGCGGGGTGCAATAAAAATACAGTGGCTGCTAAAAGTCCAGCTCATGAGAGAGAGCGATAAAGAGAGAGAGATAGCGAGAGAGAGAGAGGGAGGGAGGGAGGGAGGGAGGGAGGGAGGGAGGGAGGGAGGGAGGGAGGGAGGGAGGGAGGGAGGGAGGGAGGAGGGAGGGAGAGAGAGACAGATAGAAAGAGAAACACTATTGTCTCTCTCTTTCTCTCTCTCTCTCTCTCTCGCTCGCTCTCTCTCTCTCTCTCTCTCTCTCTCTCTCTCTCTCTCTCTCTCTCTCTCTCTCTCTCTCTCTCTCTCTCTCTATCTCTCTCTCATTTCCTTAGTCTCGCTGTTGAGCTGGGAGACCCTTCAACCAGGGAGAGAAAGAGAGAGAGAGAAAGAGAGAGGACTGTAGGAAGACAATTGGATACCAACATATTCACCAAAATACAGAGAGTTAGATCATTCACCCAGTCCCACAGTTAGGTTATCAATGGAGGAGGGATCACATCCATATCGTAACACTGAGCATAAGTACAGTAACTGTTCAAACATCTCCCTTGAAAAAGTTTGATGGAACTTCCCGGTTTAAATAAAGTTGAAATGAAAAGGCTGTAACCGATAATGTTTTAGAGCAATAAAAATACATGTGGTTTGTTAAGAATTCATTCCTCCAGTATTATACATTTTCTTCCTCTACAGTTTCCGTTTGGTCTCTTATGACAGTTATCTCACATCATATATAACACATCCCACACACAAACACACACACACGCACGCGAGCACGCACACACACACTCATCTCAGTACCTTATGTCATCGTTCAGGAGCCTGATTTTAGTCATAGGGCTTATTTCACTTCTTGTATGTGCGTGTAAAATGAAACATTTGTCATCCAATACAAGATCTAAAGTCCATCCCATTTCATCCTGTGGTCCTTCTGCAGGGTTTTATTTAGTTAGATGGAAAAGGAGAGAGAGAAGTAGAGACGGGAGAAAGAAAAGAAAGAGACAGAGAAAGAAAAGGGACAGAGGGTACAAACAGAGAGATAATTGAATGAGGCCTGTGGTAGGTGGAAATGAATTATCCCTCTTTTCAATTAGTTTCACAATTTGTTTTTATTTAGTAATTAATGAAAGCAGCGTCTGGTGGCTGCAGGCTATGTGTGTGTTTGTGTGTGTGTGTGTGTGTGTGTGTGTGTGTGTGTGTGTGTGTGTGTGTGTGTGTGTGTGTGTGTGTGTGTGTGTGTGTGTGTGTATGGCTTCATGCCGTGGGCTCTGCGTCTGCTACACAGCTCAGCACCCAGACGCAGCCTGTCAACATCCCACATCAGCCTCACACACACACACACACACACACACACACACACACACACACACACACACACACACACACACACACACACACACACACACACACACACACACACACACACACACATACACACAACATCTACACAAAATTATACACAAAAGGTTGTACAACTTTTTCCATACAACATTATACAGCAACAAGCACGCCATTAACCACACAATATTTACACAACATTAAACACACAACATGTACACAACATTAAACACAGAACATGTACACAACATTAAACACACAACATGTACACAACATTAACCACACAACATGTACACAACATTAAACACACAACATGTACACAACATTAAACACACAACATGTACACAACATTAAACACACAACATGTACACAACATTAACCACACAACATGTACACAACATTAAACACACAACATGTACACAACATTAAACACACAACATGTACACAACATTTTCCTAACAACGTTTACACAACATTTTCCTAACAATGTTTGCACAACATTCACCACATCTGCTCATTTCCCGACTACTGTCTAACGTTAGAGATAGAAATCAGCAGGTGATGGCCACCATCTAATGTTAGAGACAGGAATCAGCAGGTGATGGCCACCATCTAATGTCAGAGACAGGAATCAGCAGGTGATGGCCACCATCTAATGTTAGAGACAGAATCAGCAGGTGATGGCCACCATCTAATGTTAGAGACAGAATCAGCAGGTGATGGCCACCATCTAATGTTAGAGACAGGAATCAGCAGGTGATGGCCACCATGTAATGTTAGAGACAGAAATCAGCAGGTGATGGTTAATGTTTATGAATGCTCACCAGGACCAGTCTCTTAGAGGGAATTATTAAGTTACACTGAGTGGATGAGCTTCATATTGTTCTCTGTGTTTTACGCACCATTAAATGCATTATCTCTAATTGTCTTTAATTCAATCTAATAGGGCATTCATGCATTATTGCCTTCATATTAGTAGTGTACGCAGAGTGTTATTAGTGATTTATTGTCATTTCATTTGTGAGTTATACATATTTTCACTAATGTGAATTAAAGAGATTTTCCTTTTCAATAAGTATTCATTTTTAGTCAATGAATGAAGTATTACTTTTTGTTAACATAAATAGTAGCTTATGTGGGAGATGAATATGTAAATAAATTGTAGTCATTTAGAAATATGAATTTGCAGAATTAGACTTAGAAAAATAGTTAGCGGTATAAAAGCAGTGCATTTGGGAGAGGATAAATACATGAACTAATTGACATATTTACCTGAGAGTGAGGGAGAGAGAGGGAGAGAGAGCGAGAGAGAGACAGGGAGAGAGAGAGAGGCAGGGAGAGAGAGAGAGAGGCAGGGGGAGAGAGAGAGAGGCAGGGAGAGAGAGAGAGAGGCAGGGAGAGAGAGAGAGAGAGAGGCAGGGAGAGAGAGAGAGAGGCAGGGGGAGAGAGGGAGAGAGAGGTTAAGCTAACAGAAGCAGCGATAGCCCCCATTATTGCTCATCCAGAGGGAAATGAAACATGACTAATAAGTCCCTCTCTCACACACACACACACACACGCACACGCACACGCACACGCACATGCACATGCACACACACACACACACACACACACATTAACCTCTGAGCACAGCCAGTCAATTGATGGCTGTTAACACTCCACCCCCCGTGGAGGAAAAAATAACTACATAAAAAAATACAGAAATAAATTAATTTGAATTAATAAATGAATAAATTCTAAGCCTTTTAATTAGAGACGGATGGCAGTAGAGTGGCAGTCATACAGCCTGGAGAGAGAAGAGACAGAGAGAGCGAGAGAGAGCTGTCTGATAGCCCCTGATTAGGGAGGAGTGGAGGAGGAGGGGAGTGGATGAGAGGAGAGGGAGAGGGGGAATGAGGGAGGGGAGGAGAAGAGAGGGAGAGGGAGAATGAGGGATGGCTGTCCCTGAAGGCTTTTCATTTAAGCCAGGCTATTAGCACATGTTACATGTCCTGAATCTGCATGCCTCTGTGTGTGTGTGTGTGTGTGTGTGTGTGTGTGTGTGTGTGTGTGTGTGTGTGTGTGTGTGTGTGTGTGTGTGTGTGTGTGTGTGTGTGTGTGTGTGTGTGTGTGTGTGTGTGTGTGTGTGTGTGTGTGTGTGTGTGTGTGTGTGTGTGTGTGTCCAGTGTAGATGGGTTAGCCACGGCTGTAGTCTCTCAGTACAACTGGGCTTTAGCCATTTGGGGTTGTAGGCTATGCTGTGATTACATGTAACTCAGTTCAGCCACTCTGGTGCATCTTATCTCTTATTCTACCTGAGCGGGGACAGAGAGTACAGGTACAGAGAGTACAGGGACAGAGAGTACAGGGACAGAGAGTACAGGGACAGAGAGTACAGGGACAGACTAGATGTGTGGGTATGTGCACACTGTACACAGCAAAACAGGTTATTCTAGTAGAGTGGTTGTCTTCCCTCTGTCTTTCCCTTTGTCTCTCTTTCTCTTTCATCCCTCCATCTCTCTTAACGTGTTGCGTATGGCAGGCGGTCGCGAGGGTGGTGTTCACAGTGTACACACACACAAACACACACACACACATTCTCTCTCTCTCTCAAACACTAATCACATAGTTGACAGCTGAGGTCAGAGAGTTCTTACAGGTTAACACGGTTTATAGAACCATAATGTAGAATCATAATGTAGAGTCATAATGTAGAACCATAATGTAGAATCATAATGTAGAGTCATAATGTAGAACCATAATGTAGAATCATAATGTAGAGTCATAATATAGAACCATAATGTAGAATCATAATGTAGAATCATAATGTAGAACCATAATGTAGAACCATAATGTAGAGTCATAATGTAGAACCATAATGTAGAATCATAATGTAGAACCATAATGTAGAATCATAATCTAGAATCATAATCTAGAATCATAATGTAGAACCATAATGTAGAATCATAATGTAGAATCATAATGTAGAATCATAATGTAGACCCATAATGTAGAACCATAATGTAGAATCATAATGTAGAACCATAATGTAGAATCATAATGTAGAGCCATAATGTAGAATCATAATGTAGAACCATAATGCAGAACCATAATATAAAATCATAATGTAGAACCATAATGTAGAACCCTAATGAAGAACCCTAATGTAGAACCATAATGTAGGATCATAATGTGAATCATAATGTGAATCATAATGTAGAATCATAATATAGAATCATAATGAATCCCCTTTCTAGTCATTTTATGAGTATGGACACGGCCCCTATAATTCATTCAAGTGTCGATTGGTCAGGTATCTAACATATTCCGGAATTATTATGACATGATAATGACATGCTTATGAATTGTCGCTGCATGGGTGATGACTTTGGTACGATGATTAATGAGTTACCTGTGTTTAACTCCATCAGTCCATATCAAATGTCATACATCCAACTGACTCCATCTATCCAACACTACCTTAGTGTGGTTGGACACACACACACACACACACACACACACACACACACACACACACACACACACACACACACACACACACACACACACACACACACACACACACACACACACACACACACACACACACACACACACACACACACACACACACACACACACTCTCTCTCTCTTGCTCTCTCTCAAACACTAATCACATAGTTGACAGCTGAGGTCAGAGAGTTCTTACAGGTTAACACGGTTTGTTGAATCATAATGTAGAATCATAATGTAGAATCATAATGTAGAATCATAATGTAGAATCATAATCTAGAATCACGATGAGGTCAGGGATCAACAGGCCTGATAATATGATTGAGGTCACCTCATCTGTGATCTGCCACATTTCTTAATAAAATGTTATGTCTCAGTCTGTTTTACTACTCTCTCTCTGAGTGTGTGTGTGTATTATCTGTGACCATAACAGAATGCCACTCTACAAATGACGCGCACACACAGACAGACAGACAGACAGACAGACAGACAGACAGACAGACAGACAGACAGACAGACAGACAGACAGACTCTCTGACAAGACTCCTTTTCAGATCTCTAACGTCCATTCACAGATTAGTCTCTGGAGTCACAACCTTAAAGTAATTTCCACCCTAAATCAACATCTTAAAGGAACAGTTCACTCCTAAATCAATGTTTTAAAGAGATGGATCACCCCAAAATCAATGCTTCTTTTGTATACCTTCAAAGTGGTCAAGCCTCTGACGTGTACACTGAAAATAACAACATTACCTAAGTAGAATATTCACATTATTGCAATCGAACAATTCTACACTTCCATGAATTCACAATATGTAAATCATATCATGATGGAGATTTCTTTAATTACTAAGAGGCATATTTAAGAATAAGGCTTACATGAACAGAATAATATATTTTATTATTAAACAGGGTCCCTTATAAAACATGTATTTGATGTTGTCCGGCCATCGTGCTTCAGCCTCAGACAGCTGTTATTAAGTGTCTCATCATGTTTAACTTAAAGCCTAAAAGGATGCAATTCTCTTCAACCACATTAGCCTCAATAATGACCATAACCAACTTATCCCTGCATGCACGGGTCATTGACCGTTTAAGAGAGATGAGAGCGAGACATCGGAGCAATCAGGGGCGCCATGACAACCCCTCTCCTCCCGCACGCCCTCCATTACACCACGGTTCCGGCCTTGCGCCGGAGCATATGGAATAATTGGTGTGTTATTGGTCTCCCGGGGGACCAGGCATGTGTGGCGCGAGGGGTTCCTAATTGGATTGATTTGTTTTGATGTGTTTTAGAGGCGCTGAAGGAGGAGAGGGACCCTATAGAGCCGGCCCATCTCAGACAGTTACACAGAGACTCATTACATCTTCAGGAACCAAAGGGTTCCATTATTTACCTCTAATAAAAGGATCCTTTAAAGCAGTCTGGTTGGTCTCAGTTTAACCTAGCGTGCGCTCCCTGACACTATCAACTGGTTAACCACACCAGTCACTGTCACCAAATAGGGGACTGAAATGTAACGACTGCAAATATAAAGATTTACATTGACAAAATGACTCTGTCATTACTGCGTATGCAGATGGTGAAGTTGTTTATTTTAGCTCTTTAATTGCTGTGTGTTTAACCACCAACATGCACACAGCCAGACTGTCCGTAGGCAGCTCTCGCAGTGTCTTAGCAGGATCAGAGCAGGCACAGTAGGCTACCCTACTGATCGGGCTCGCTCCATTAGCCTGGCACGTGCATGGGGATAGATGGACAACTCAATAAACTGTCATAATAATATTGTTCTCCTCTGTGCAGGGAGCGCGCAGGGCCGTCTCTGATTTCATTTTAATAAGGTCAGTAATAATGGCGCGAGCCAGCCGAGGAGAAAACAGCTCCCGAGGGGCCCATTGAGAGGCGCGATGCGCGAGGCCCCGGAGGTGCCACTAGAGCTGACCCGCCAGCTTCACAAACAATCTGATCACGCGGCTCCGCGGCCGCTGTCCCCTGTCTCGCGGGACCCGCCTCGGCACGCCACGTGCTCATGCCTATTGTCATCCCCCTCGCGCTAATAAAATTGTCCCTCCTGCAGGCGAGGCATGTCGGGAAATTAATTTTATCTAATTATCCTGATGTCACCGCCGTCTTTCAGCACGTAATTAAAATGTGACCTGCGAGCTTCCTCCTCTATTCTCCACCGGAGAGAAAAAAACACAAACTGAATTAAATAAATCAAGTGTTTGGTGGCTGATTGTGTCCCTTCTTCCTGTCCGTGGTGGTTGATCCACACACACACACACACACACACACACACACACACACACACACACACACACACACACACACACACACACACACACACACACACACACACACACACACACACACACACACACACACACACACACACACACACATTCTTTCTCCCTCTCTCTCTCTCACACACACTCACTTGTTCTGTGTATGTGTCCCCACAGCGTACGGTGCAGAAGAATGCCAAGTATGTGTGCCTGGCCAGTAAGAACTGTCCGGTGGACAAACGGAGACGTAACCGCTGCCAGTACTGCCGCTTCCAGAAGTGCCTCAGTGTCGGCATGGTGAAGGAGGGTAGGAACACACTCACACACAAACTCTCGTGCACGATCACAATCAGTCCCGTTAGCTAATTTTCCTATAGAACACATCTTCTAATAAGGTAAATCTGACCCCTGGTCTCCATGGTGATGGTGTGTATCTCTAATGATGGTGTGATTGGCCGGTAATGGTCTGGCCTATACAGTGGTCACACAGGTGCACACGCCCAATGCACACATTTTGCTTTGGTAAGACAAGGACTTAAGTTGTGAAAATCAGACAGACTGGCATCTCCTACTGATTCTAGGACCCACACAAGCCGTGGGTCCCTCAGGAGTCCTGATTTAATGTCACCCTCTAACTCGTACACAGTAACTCTCACACAGTAACTCTCACACAGTAACTCTTCCACAGTAACTCTTCCACAGTAACTCTCATACGGTAACTCTCACACGGTAACTCTCACACTGTAACTCTCCTACGGTTACTCTTCCCCGGTAACTCTCACACGGTAACTCTCCCACGGTAACTCTCACACGGTAACTCTCCCACAGTAACTCTCACACGGTAACTCTCCCACAGTAACTCTCACACAGTAACTCTTCCACAGTAACTCTTCCACAGTAACTCTCATACGGTAACTCTCCCACTGTAACTCTCACACGGTAACTCTCACACGGTAACTCTCCCACGGTAACTCTCCCACTGTAACTCTCCCACGGTAACTCTCCCACGGTAACGCTCACACGGTAACTCTCACACAATAACTCTCACACAGTAACTTTCACACAGTAACTCTCACACAGTAACTCTCCTACGGTTACTCTCCCACGGTAACTCTCACACAATAACTCTCACACAGTAACTTTCACACAGTAACTCTCACACGGTAACTCTCACACGGTAACTCTCCCACGGTAACTCTCCCACGGTAACTCTCCCACTGTAACTCTCCCACGGTAACTCTCACACTGTAACTCTCCCACGGTAACGCTCACACGGTAACTCTCCCACGGTAACGCTCACACGGTAACTCTCACACGGTAACTCTCCCACAGTAACTCTCATACGGTAACTCTCACACGGTAAGTTAAGTTAATCCAAGATGGCGTAGCAGTCGGACGTGTGTTTTGTCTTGTCCCGTGTAAATAATCGTTTTCCTCGTTTTTTTCAGTTTATATTTTAATCTCACTTTCCATCTACAGACTGAATATACTCTCCTGCAACCCCCAACACCCAATGTGGTACGGATCTGCTATTTTTATACTTTAGAACCGGAACCCCCATCAGAAGCTAGCCAGCTAACTAACTACTAGCTAGTTATCAGTTAGTCACTGCTAGTGGTCTTTACCGTTAACTCGGACACCAGCCAGCCTCAGCTTGGTCAATACATGCCAGTCTGCACAGCGCGATATCAACCCAGAGAATATCGGACTGCTTTTTCTCTACCAAATCTCCAGATTACTACCGCAAGCTCTGGACCTTTACACCGGATCAGATAGCTAGCTGCAACCTGAGTGGCTACTCCTGGCTAACGTCTCTGTCCCGAAGCAAGCAACAGTTAGCCTTGAGCTAGCCTCGAGCTAGGCCAATCTCCCGGCTAGCCGAAGAGGTCCTCCGGCTAATTCTTGTGCTACAATACATATTTAGCCAATTGGCCTGGACCTTTTTTTTGCCGACACAGAGCCCTGCCAATCCATCACAACTGGTCTAAATCAGCTACAAGCTAATTTAGCCATTTTTTGCCGCTGCTAGCAGCTTTTACCTTCTGCACAGACACCAGCCCTGTTATTAGCCTGGATATTACTCACCAATTTACCAGCATCGGACTGTCTCTCGACAACAACGCCGGATTCCTGCCGTAATCCCTGAGCCACTACTTCTGATCCTCACAGCTAGCTTGCAGCTAGCGCAGCTAGCGCCACTGCCACGAAGCTAGCACCAGTTAGCAAACACAATTCTACAATTCACAACCTCTCTTTCGCCATCGCCATCCGGCTTGGATTCTCTGTCGACACGACCACGTCTGGTCTGCAGACGAATACCCCACCCGCTGTGCCCTCAACCGGCCTCCGTCTGAGCAGACCCCCTCCGTCTGAGCAGACCACCCCCCGGGCTACTAACTTTAAACGCCGCGTGCTAGCTTAGTGGAGGCCTCCCTGCTCCATCTACGGCTGCCCCCTGGACACTATGATCACTTGGCTACATAGCTGATGCCTGCTTGACTGTCCATTAATTCACGGTACTCCATTCTGTTTATTTGTGTTTTATCTGTCGGCTCTGTGCTTTAACTCAGGATCTGTGTGTAGTTAATCCGACCCTCTCTGCCTAGTCGTCGCCATTTTTACCTGTTGTTGCTGTGTTAGACTAGCACCCTGTTATTGCTGCTGTTATCTTACCTGTTGTTTTAGCTAGCTCTCCAAATCAAGACCTGCAATCACTTTATGCCTTATTGTATGTCTCTCTCAAATATCAATATGCCTTGCATACTGTTGTTCAGGCTAGTTATCATTATCATTGTTTTGGTTTGCAATGGACCCCGTAGTTCCACTCTCCGTACCTCTGATACCTCCTTTGTCCCACCCCCCACACATGCGGTGACCTCACCCATTGAGACCAGCATGTCCAGAGTTACAACCTCTCTTATCATCACCCAGTGCCTGGGCTTGCCTCCGCTGTACCCGTGCCCCACCATACCCCTGTCTGCACATTATGCCCAGAATCTATTCTACCACGCCCATAAATCTGCTCCTTTTATTCTTTGTCCCCAACGCTCTAGGCGACCAGTTTTGATAGCCTTTAGCCGCACCCTCATCCTACTACTCCTCTGTTCCTCGGGTGATGTGGAGGTAAACCCAGGCCCTGCATGTCCCCAGTCACCCTCATTTGTTGACTTCTGTGATCGAAAAAGCCTTGGCCTCATGCATGTCAACATCAGAAGCCTCCTCCCTAAGTTTGCCTTACTCACCGCTTTAGCACACTCTGCCAACCCTGATGTCCTTGCCATGTCCGAATCCTGGCTTAGGAAGGCCACCAAAAATTCTGGGATTTTCATACCCAACTATAACACTTTCCGTCAAGATAGAACTGCCAAAGGGGGAGGAGTTGCAATCTACTGCAGAGATAGCCTGCAAAGTTCTGTCATACTTTCCAGGTCTATGCCCAAACAGTTCGAACTTCTAATTTTAAAAATTAATCTCTCCAGAAATAAGTCTCTCACTGTTGCCGCCTGCTACCGACCCCCCTCAGCTCCCAGCTGTGCCCTGGACACCATCTGTGAATTGATCGCTCCCCATCTAGCTTCAGAGTTTGTTCTGTTAGGTGACCTAAACTGGGATATGCTTAACACCCCGGCAGTCCTACAATCCAAGCTTGATGCCCTCAATCTCACACAAATCATCAAGGAACCCACCAGGTACAACCCTAAATCCGTAAACATGGGCACCCTAATAGACATTATCCTGACCAACCTGCCCTCCAAATACACCTCTGCTGTCTTCAATCAAGATCTCAGCGATCACTGCCTCATTGCCTGTATCCGCCACGGGTCCGCGGTCAAACGACCACCCCTCATCACTGTCAAACGCTCCCTAAAACACTTCTGCGAGCAGGCCTTTCTAATCGACCTGGCCCGGGTACCCTGGAAGGATATTGACCTCATCCCGTCAGTTGAGGATGCCTGGTCATTCTTTAAAAGTTACTTCCTCACCATATTAGACAAGCATGCTCCGTTCAAAAAATGCAGAACCAAGAACAGATATAGCCCTTGGTTCACTCCAGACCTGACTGCCCTCGACCAGCACAAAAACATCCTGTGGCGAACTGCAATAGCATCGAAGAGCCCCCGCGATATGCAACTGTTCAGGGAAGTCAGGAACCAATACACGCAGTCAGTCAGGAAAGCAAAGGCCAGCTTTTTCAAGCAGAAATTTGCATCCTGTAGCTCTAACTCCAAAAAGTTCTGGGATACTGTAAAGTCCATGGAAAACAAGAGCACCTCCTCCCAGCTGCCCACTGCACTGAGGCTAGGTAACACGGTCACCACTGATAAGTCCGTGATAATCGAAAACTTCAACAAACATTTCTCAATGGCTGGCCATGCCTTCCTCCTGGCGACTCCAACCTTGGCCAACAGCCCCGCCCCCCCCGCTGCTACTCGCCCAAGCCTCCCCAGCTTCTCCTTTACCCATATCCAGATAGCAGATGTTCTGAAAGAGCTGGAAAACCTGGACCCATACAAATCAGCTGGGCTTGACAATCTGGACCCCCTATTTCTGAAACTGTCCGCCGCCATTGTCGCACCCCCTATTACCAGCCTGTTCAACCTCTCCTTCGTATCATCTGAGATCCCCAAGGATTGGAAAGCTGCCGCGGTCATCCCCCTCTTCAAAGGGGGAGACACCCTGGACCCAAACTGTTACAGACCTATATCCATCCTGCCCTGCCTATCTAAGGTCTTCGAAAGCCAAGTCAACAAACAGATCACTGACCATCTCGAATCCCACCGTACCTTCTCCGCTGTGCAATCCGGTTTCCGAGCCGGTCACGGGTGCACCTCAGCCACGCTCAAGGTACTAAACGATATCATAACCGCCATCGATAAAAGACATTACTGTGCAGCCGTCTTCATCGACCTGGCCAAGGCTTTCGACTCTGTCAATCACCATATTCTTATCGGCAGACTCAGTAGCCTCGGTTTTTCTAATGACTGCCTTGCCTGGTTCACCAACTACTTTGCAGACAGAGTTCAGTGTGTCAAATCGGAGGGCATGTTGTCCGGTCCTCTGGCAGTCTCTATGGGGGTACCACAGGGTTCAATTCTCGGGCCGACTCTTTTCTCTGTATACATCAATGATGTTGCTCTTGCTGCGGGCGATTCCCTGATCCACCTCTACGCAGACGACACCATTCTATATACTTCCGGCCCTTCCTTGGACACTGTGCTATCTAACCTCCAAACGAGCTTCAATGCCATACAACACTCCTTCCGTGGCCTCCAACTGCTCTTAAACGCTAGTAAAACCAAATGCATGCTTTTCAACCGTTCGCTGCCTGCACCCGCACGCCCGACTAGCATCACCACCCTGGACGGTTCCGACCTAGAATATGTGGACATCTATAAGTACCTAGGTGTCTGGCTAGACTGCAAACTCTCCTTCCAGACTCATATCAAACATCTCCAATCCAAAATCAAATCAAGAATCGGCTTTCTATTCCGCAACAAAGCCTCCTTCACTCACGCCGCCAAACTTACCCTAGTAAAACTGACTATCCTACCGATCCTCGACTTCGGCGATGTCATCTACAAAATAGCTTCCAATACTCTACTCAGCAAACTGGATGCAGTTTATCACAGTGCCATTCGTTTTGTTACTAAAGCACCTTATACGACCCACCACTGCGACCTGTATGCCCTAGTCGGCTGGCCCTCGCTACATGTTCGTCGTCAGACCCACTGGCTCCAGGTCATCTACAAGGCTATGCTAGGTAAAGTGCCGCCTTATCTCAGTTCACTGGTCACGATGGCTACACCCACCCGCAGCACGCGCTCCAGCAGGTGTATCTCACTGATCATCCCTAAAGCCAAAACCTCATTTGGACGCCTTTCCTTCCAGTTCTCTGCTGCCTGCGACTGGAACGAATTGCAAAAATCTCTGAAGTTGGAGACTTTTATCTCCCTCAACAACTTTAAAAATCTGCTATCCGAGCAGCTAACCGATCGCTGCAGCTGTACATAGTCCATCTGTAAACTACCCACCCAATTTACCTACCTCACCCCCCATACTGCTTTTATTTATTTACTTTTCTGCTCTTTTGCACACCAGTATCTCTTCTTGCACATGATCATCTGATGATTTATCACTCCAGTGTTAATCTGCTAAATTGTAATTATTCGATTTATTGCCTACCTCATGCCGTTTGCACACATTGTATATAGATTCTCTTTTTTTCTACCATGTTATTGACTTGTTTATTGTTTACTCCATGTGTAACTCTGTGTTGTCTGTTCACACTGCTATGCTTTATCTTGGCCAGGTCGCAGTTGCAAATGAGAACTTGTTCTCAACTAGCCTACCTGGTTAAATAAAGGTGAAATAAAAAATAAAAAAATAAAAACTCTCCTACGGTTACTCTTCCACGGTAACTCTCACACGGTAACTCTCCCACGGTAACTCTCACACGGTAACTCTCCCACGGTAACTCTCACACGGTAACTCTCCCACGGTAACTCTTCCACAGTAACTCTCCCACAGTAACTCTCCCACTGTAACTCTCCCACGGTAACTCTCCCACGGTAACTCTCCCACTGTAACTCTCCCACGGTAACTCTTCCACAGTAACTCTCCCACAGTAACTCTCCCACTGTAACTCTCCCACGGTAACTCTCCCACGGTAACTCTCACACTGTAACTCTCCCACGGTAACTCTCCCACGGTAACTCTCCCACGGTAACTCTCACACTGTAACTCTCCCACGGTAACGCTCACACGGTAACTCTCCCACGGTAACGCTCACACGGTAACTCTTCCACAGTAACTCTCCCACAGTAACTCTCCCACTGTAACTCTCCCACGGTAACTCTCCCACGGTAACTCTCACACTGTAACTCTCCCACGGTAACTCTCACACTGTAACTCTCCCACGGTAACGCTCACACGGTAACTCTCCCACGGTAACGCTCACACGGTAACTCTCACACAATAACTCTCACACAGTAACTTTCACACAGTAACTCTCACACTGTAACTCTCACACAGTAACTCTCACACAATAACTCTCACACAATAACTCTCACACAGTAACTCTCACACAGTAACTCTCACACAATAACTCTCACACAGTAACTCTCACACAGTAACTCTCACACAGTAACTCTCACACAATAAATCTCACACAGTAACTCTCACACAATAACTCTCACACAGTAACTCTCACACAATAACTCTCACACAGTAACTTTCACACAGGAACTCTCACACGGTAACTCTCACACAGTAACTCTGACACAGTAACTCTCACACAGCTCCACTGCCCTCTGCTGGCCAGTAACAGTGGGAATGGTGGAACAGTGGGAAGGATGGGACTGGGATTTTCATCTTTCATCAGCAGTTTACCAAAATGAGCCATACCTGCTATCCTCACCCTTTTCTCCCTCTAATGTGGTACTGGTCTCTCGCCTGTCTGAAATCTGATCTCTCTCTCTCCTGTCTGAAATCTGATCTCTGTCTCTCCTGTCTGAAATCTGATCTCTCTCTCTCCTGTCTGAAATTTGATGTCTCTCTCCTGTCTGAAATCTGATCTCTCTCCTGTCTGGAATCTGATTCCTCTCTCTCTCTCTCTCTCTCTCTCTCTCTCTCTCTCTCTCTCTCTCTCTCTCTCTCTCTCTCTCTCTCTCTCTCTCTCTCTCTCTCTCTCTCTCTCTCTCTCTCTCTCTCTCTCTCTCTCTCTCTCTCTCTCTCTCTCTCGTCTGAAATCTGATCTCTCTCTCCTGTCTGAAATCTGACCCCTCTCACTCCTGTCTGAAATCTGACCTCTCTCTCTTTCCTGTCTGAAATCTGATCTCTCTCTCTCTCTCTCTCTCGTATCTGAAATCTGATCTCTCTCTCCTGTCTGAAATCTGATCTCTCTCTCCTGTCTGAAATCTGATCTCTCTATCTCTATGGTCTCTCCTCAGTGGTGCGTACAGACAACCTGAAGGGCCGTCGAGGTCGTCTGCCCTCCAAACCAAAGAGCCCGCTGCAGGCGGAGTCCTCGCCTCCCTCGCCTCCCCTCAGCCTGCTCTCTGCTCTGCTCAGGGCCTACTCACACTGCACTCCCAGGGAACTAGACTACAGCCAGGTAGGCTACCTCTGTCTCTCTGTCTCTGTCTCTCTCTCTCTCTCTCTCTCTCTCTCTCTCTCTCTCTCTCTCTCTCTCTCTCTCTCTCTCTCTCTCTCTCTCTCTCTGTGTCTCTGTCTCTCTCTCTCTCTCTCTCTCTCTCTCTCTCTCTCTCTCTCTCTCTCTCTCTCTCTCTCTCTCTCTCTCTCTCTCTCTCTCTCTCTCTCTCTCTCTCTCTCTCTCTCTCTCTGTCTCTCTCTCTGTCTTTCTCTCTGTCTTTCTCTCTCTCTCTCATTCTCTCCAACCCAACCTTTGATCTCTAACCCACAACGTCCCTTCCCCTCTCACTTTCTGTACCATAGTTCAGTGCGGCGGAAGCCCCCTCCTCCTCCTCTGACACCCAGTACATACAGCTCTTCTATAGGCTGCTCACCATCTCCATGGAGACCACGCGTTGCTGGGCCGACCGGCTGCCCGGCTTCAATGAGCTTCACGGCGATGACCAAAACCTTCTCATAGACTCCGCCTTCCTGGAGCTCTTCGTCCTGCGATTGGCCCACAGGTAAGAGAGGAGGAGTGACACACACCCGGCCACACCCACCTGGCCTTGCCTACACCTACCTGACCACACCTACCTGGCCACACCTACCTGGCCACAACTACCTGGCCACACCTACCTGACCACACCTACCTGTCCACATCTACCTGGCCATACCTACCTGGCCATACCTACCTGGCCACATCTACCTGGCCACATCTACCTGGCCTTGCCCCTAGCTGTGTTTTCTTTATGAATGGAGATCATCATGACGGACACACGGTTCCGATCCCATGAGCCTGGTGACTGACGTACAGAAGTGTGTGTGTGTGTGTGTGTGTGTGTGTGTGTGTGTGTGTGTGTGTGTGTGTGTGTGTGTGTGTGTGTGTGTGTGTGTGTGTGTGTGTGTGTGTGTGTGTGTGTAGGCATGTGAGTGTTTATAGAGGGATGAACCAGTCATTTATTGACAGAGCTGAGTCAACTTTAGAGCTGACGTCATGTTTCTACTTCAGAACATTCTATACGTCTTCTATTTGTCTAAACTGTAACGGCCAAACTTTAGCTCCTGTGTGTGTGTGTGTGTGTGTGTGTTTGTGTGTGCGTGTGTGGATACCTGCAGTGCCATTGTGAGCACCCCAGCCTGTCTGTACCACAGCGTTGCTATGGGTTACTGTACTGACCCCTAGAGTATGTGGTTGGCTAAATTTATGGGATGGCAAAGGGAGGGGTACAAGCTCATCCTTTTGTCTAAGCAGTTGTCTGGGACAGAAAACAAACACACACGTACGCAAACACACACACACACACACACACACACACACACACACACACACACACACACACACACACACACACACACACACACACACACACACACACACACACACACACACACACACACACATACTCACTGCTTTTAGCATGTGTATGTTACTTCTACTAAAACTCTACACAATTAGAATGTGTACAGCACAGCCCTATCCCCAGCCTGGCCTCCAGGTGCATGGTGGGTAGGGGGTGGGTGGTGGCGTCTCAGCCCCACCAGGGGGGCACCAGCCTGGGCCTCTGACTCACTCTGGACTGGTGATTCAGAGAGGCCTCCATCACACACACACACCAGCAACCAAACATCATGCAGTCACCTCCCACTGCACAGGAACGTCACACACGGTGGTTTCAGTACTCTTTCTTTCACTCATTGCAGAGCCTGAGAGTGAGGGAGACACACACACACACACACACACACACACACACACACACACACACACACACACACACACACACACACACACACACACACACACACACACACACACACACACACACACACACACACAGACACAGACACTCACTGTGATTGCAGTTGCGACCCTGCTATGGCCCTGTGGTGAACCAAGATGGATGCCTCCGGCCCCAAATGTATGTGTTACCATGCACATG
>NC_092089.1:27363093-27368093 GCF_045679555.1 Salvelinus alpinus
CATTGTTTTCCTACCTTCTCAGGACATACAGGTGAAATGTTAGGACATTGGAGTCCTGATAATGTAAGAAAACAAGTACACACACACACAAACACCCTAACACCCTAACACACACAAACACCCTAACACCCTAACACATACACACACCCTAACACACACATACTTAAACACACCTCGGTCCGGAAGGTACACCTGATCTCCGGCAGCACCTGCTGCACCTGTCTGACACCTGGTCTCTTAATCAGAGCATGAGTGTGAACCACGTAGGAGCATCACTGATTCCTTCGTGTGTGTGTGTGTGTGTGTGTGTGTGTGTGTGTGTGTGTGTGTGTGTGTGTGTGTGTGTGTGTGTGTGTGTGTGTGTGTGTGTGTGTGTGTGTGTGTGTGTGTGTGTGTGTGTGCGTGCGTGCGTGCGTGCGTGCGCAAAGAGCTGAGAGCAGACAGGGGAGAGCAGAGGGTCATTCAACAAAGAGAAACATTTTATCTCACTCTTTTATTTACCCTCGTTGAACTTTTTTTGGCCTAACATTTTACTCAGCAGGTAGCCTAGTGGTTAGAGCGTTGGACTAGTAACCGAAAGGTTGTTAGATCAAATCCCTGAGCTGACAAGGTAAAAATCTGTCGTTCTGCCCCTGAACAAGGCAGTTAATCCACTGTTCTTAGGCCGTCATTGTAAATAAGAATTTGTTCTTAACTGACTTGCCTGGTTAAATAAAGGTTCAATTAAAAGAAATACTCTGAGATTTCAAATTCTACTACACCCCTTTCCCCCAAACACAGTCCCACCCCTGTCCACCACCCTCTCCTACCCTCTCTGGGGGAGCACTTAACTCTGTGCCGGATCGACCGGGTCACTGTGGAGCTCGGCTCTGGAATGGTGTCCGCACGGCTCTCAGTGGCACTCTACCACCTCCACACAGCACACGGGACACTGCTACTGTAGAGCTGCTAGAACCATCGACCGCGGCAGAGTGGCCTCTGCAGAAAGACAGCCATCGATCCCTCCCTCCCCAGGAACTCAGTTAGAGAGAGAGAAAGAATGGATTCAGAGAAGAATGAGAGGGTATAGAGGTGAGGGAGAGAGCATGAGGTCTGAAAGCTGTCTCTCTCAGTGAGAGGTGAAAAGGACCTCGGGAGTGACTGCAGCACCAAACACACAGCGCACAAAAGAGTCCAACAACACAGACAGTAGACGTCTCACACTGAGGCTAGCATTACAACTTTCTACACACACGTACACACACTCTTTCTGATACATACTGACTCTAACTACGTGTGTGTGTGCGACTGTCTGGACACCCTGTTCTCTACAGAATGAGTTAGTGTCACATTAAGGCTGGTCGGGGTGCCAGTAGGGTTGCTAAGGGCAGTGAGTGTGTGTGTGTCTAATCTCATTTGGCTGCTCACAGGAGCGAATAATCTGCTAATTGTTGAGCACTGGCTACTTGTGTTGATGTCAACCTCTTAGAGCAGGCGAGTGTGTTTATGTGAGAGTGCTTTCTTGAGTGTGTGTGTGTGTGTTTACAGTGGGGCAAAAAAGTATTTAGTCAGCCACCAATTGTGCAAGTTCTCCCACTTAAAAAGATGAGAGAGGCCTGTAATTTTCATCATAGGTACATTTCAACTATGACAGACAAAATGAGAAAAAAAAATCCAGAAAATCCCATTGTAGGATTTTTTATGAATTTATTTGCAAATTATGGTGGAAAATAAGTATTTGGTCAATAACAAAAGTTTATCTCAATACTTTGTTATATACCCTTTGTTGGCAATGACAGAGGTCAAACGTTTTCTGTAAGTCTTCACAAGGTTTTCACACACTGTTGCTGGTATTTTGGCCCATTCCTCCATGCAGATCTCCTGTAGAGCAGTGATGTTTTGGGGCTGTTGCTGGGCAACACGGACTTTCAACTCCCTCCAAAGATTTTCTATTGGGTTGAGATCTGGAGACTGGCTAGGCCACTCCAGGACCTTGAAATGCTTCTTACGAAGCCACTCCTTCGTTGCCCGGTCGGTGTGTTTGGGATCATTGTCATGCTGAAAGACCCAGCCACGTTTCATCTTCAATGCCCTTGCTGATGGAAGGAGGTTTTCACTCAAAATCTCACGATACATGGCCCCATTCATTCTTTCCTTTACACGGATCAGTCGTCCTGGTCCCTTTGCAGAAAAACAGCCCCAAAGCATGATGTTTCCACCCCCATGCTTCACAGTAGGTATGGTGTTCTTTGGATGCAACTCAGCATTCTTTGTCCTCCAAACACGACAAATTGAGTTTTTACCAAAAAGTTATATTTTGGTTTCATCTGACCATATGACATTCTCCCAATCTTCTTCTGGATCATCCAAATGCTCTCTAGCAAACTTCAGACGGGCCTGGACATGTACTGGCTTAAGCAGGGGGACACGTCTGCCACTGCAGGATTTGAGTCCCTGGCGGCGTAGTGTGTTACTGATGGTAGGCTTTGTTACTTTGGTCCCAGCTCTCTGCAGGTCATTCACTAGGTCCCCCCGTGTGGTTCTGGGATTTTTGCTCACCGTTCTTGTGATCATTTTGACCCCACGGGGTGAGATCTTGCGTGGAGCCCCAGATCGAGGGAGATTATCAGTGGTCTTGTATGTCTTCCATTTCCTAATAATTGCTCCCACAGTTGATTTCTTCAAACCAAGCTGCTTACCTATTGCAGATTCAGTCTTCCCAGCCTGGTGCAGGTCTACAATTTAGTTTCTGGTGTCCTTTGACAGCTCTTTGGTCTTGGCCATAGTGGAGTTTGGAGTGTGACTGTTTGAGGTTGTGGACAGGTGTCTTTTATAATGATAACAAGTTCAAACAGGTGCCATTAATACAGGTAACGAATGGAGGACAGAGGAGCCTCTTAAAGAAGAAGTTACAGGTCTGTGAGAGCCAGAAATCTTGCTTGTTTGTAGTTGACCAAATACTTATTTTCCACCATAATTTGCAAATAAATTCATTAAAAATCCTACAATGTGATTTTCTGGAATTTTCTTTCTCATTTTTTCTGTCATAGTTGAAGTGTACCTATGATGAAAATTACAGGCCTCTCTCATCTTTTTAAGTGGGAGAACTTGCACAATTGGTGGCTGACTAAATACTTTTTTGCCCCACTGTATATGTAAATGGTCACAGGGCTCGGGTGGGGGGGTATGTTAGGTTAGTGTGTGTATTGATCTGCAGTGAGAGACAGACAGGGTGTGTATGTCTGGGATGTTTAGAGCCTGTTTAAGGTTTAAGGCTGCGGTAACATAATAACAACAAGATCCACAGGAACTAATGAGATGGAATTGAATGGAAAACAAGATGGAGTTTGTGCTTGGAGCTGGTAGCGCTCTGAGCAAGTCGAGGAGCACTGTGTGTATGTGTGTCCTGTATCTCTCTTTGTGTATCTGTTTAGTGTGTAACCCGTCTTTTCCCCTCCGTCTCCACAGAGCAGGTCCCAGGACTGAAGGACAGTAAGCGCGTTGAGGAGCTGCAGAACAAGGTGGTCTGTTGCCTTAGAGACCACCTGGGCTTTGGCCCCTCCTCCTCCTCCAAGGCCACGCCCCCTCTAAGTCGTGTGCTGGGTGTTAGGGCGGAGCTCCGCTCTCAGAGGACCCAGGGTCTGCAGAGGATCTTCTACCTGAAGCTGGAGGACCTGGTCCCACCCCCACCTCTGATTGACAGGTTCCTAGACACTCTGCCCTACTGATGCTGCCTGGGCTGATTATGCCCACACATACGTGTCACATCCTGTTTAAGACACCCCCCCCCCCCCAGAGCACCATGGAGCCACGCTCAGAGGAGCGAGACTCACTGAGCTACGCTGAGAGACAGCCAATCAAATTGCTTTTCACTCATTAAGGACAACCAATCAAAAAATGCTTTTCACGCCATAAAGACAATTATTCATATGCTTACCACTTTCTATCTGGACCGTTTTTCTCGTGTGATGGGAGGTTTTGAAAGGATGACAAAAAAATGAAAGTGACATTTCTCTGTCCTGTTTTAGTCTGGTTATGCCTGAAGGAGGAAAATAAGACCCAGGTCTTTGTTCTGGACTGGTTTGGCCTGCTTCAGTCTGGTTCGGTTCAGTCTGAAGTTCATAGCAGTCTGTCCTAGGGGAGGGGAATGCAGTCTGTGTGAGTAACTGTGTGACGCTCTGATGATGTCCCAGGGAAACTGCGAAATTGGAGGAAGGAGACATTTAAATAAAAAAAGGTATCGTCAGTCAAGATGACGTACAGCGTGAGTGACCCAGCAATCTGTCTGTGTGTGTGTGAGAGCTTAGTCACACAACAGAGTCTCCACCAGAAGGCATTAAATCAGAAGATCTATATAAAACACGCAACACACACAGTGAAGTGACTGCTGTTTGGCTCTGTTGTCCAAGTGCAATTTCTTTAGTGCTATCTTTTTTTTAAAGCAACAGCTAGAGATGGAAAGGTTTCATTTCAAACTCTAAATTATTGTAATACTAAGACTGGCCATGTACTGTCAGTCTGTCAGTAGCTCCGGGAGAAAGAGAGATTGGTGAGGAGGTACTGAGCACTAACCATTGATGACTCAGTCTCTCAGAATTGAACTGGCTGTAGTAGATTTAAGAATGAACTCTTAGGATTATTGGAGGAAAGAACGCAAGCAGCACTTACACCCTCAGAGGGTGACAAGCACAGACACACACCCACCCTGCTCCCCGAGAGAGGGAGCGAAGAGGCAGAGAGGAGGAGAACAGGAGAGGAGGAAAGGGGGGCTGGGAGTAGAAGGGTGCTCGATGGATGACTGTAAGGGGCCTGGGAGAGGTTGAAACATTCCGCAGTCATGCTCTTTTTATATGTTTGTAATATGGAGGCTGTGAGAGATTGGAGGACAATGTTACTGTCTATGTGTTTCCGTGTAGGAGTACAGGAGCATATGCATGGTGTGTTATAAGCTGTTATAAGCTCTTATGAAGCTGTTATGACAGCCTGGCCTGGTTTGTGTGTCAGACTGCGCCTGTGTGTGT